>NW_019525058.1:483898-544810 GCF_002814215.2 Seriola lalandi dorsalis | reverse complement strand
ACACACACACACACACACACACCATCTTTCCCACACACCCCTCCCACTCCATCTTGTCCTTGCCCCCCCCCACCCCGTCCTGTCGCCTCAGTATTCACACAATAGTCCTGTTTTGGGTTTTCTCCCTAATCAAGCCCAACAGATGGGACTCACACCCGCTAACGCAGCAGGCGGGAGACAGAGCTGAGAGTGATAACCCTGTCGGTTCCACCGGCCCAGAGAGAAAAACACTGTGTGTCACTGTACAGTAGTTTGTCAGCGAGAACAAAACATCCAGCGGTGGCTGATATTAACTTTAAATGGGTGGATTAATAATGCATGCAGGCAGCAAAGAGGATAATGGCATTGTGTTGGCTCTGTCTCTTCAGCAATATTTGAAAGCAGACATTACAAATCTCAGTGTAAGAGCTAAAAAACAGCTTTCGAGTGTTATCATCCATGAGTAATCACATCTAATCAGCTGGTTTTCAAATGGTTTCCAGTTGCACACCTATTTAAAAGTAATTATGTCCCACACTGCAGCCTGTTTTAATAATTCAGTCATTTCAGAGGATGTAATTGATATTGATGTTGACCTGTTTTGTTCTAATACTGAAAGTTGATTGTAATAGTTCGTCTACCTCAAATAAAGTAACAACAAACATCAAGAAAGCACAATAACATACAATGTAATATATCAAAAACATAAAACATATTAAGCCCAGTCCTTAATTTATATTACTTTCATGTTTGTGAGTTAGCTACAGAGCTGGAGCTGTGAGGCGATTAGCCTAGCTTAGCATAAATCCTTGAAGTAGATGGAAACAGCTAGCCTAGCTCTAGGAAAAAAACACTAAATGCGCTAAAGTTTCTTAGTTAAAACATTGTGTCTTGGTTGTTTGATCTGCCCACAAACAGAAACGACGATTTGCAAATCGTTTCGCAGACGGGTTGCCAGTCGGTGAGTCCAAGCTTTAGTTTAGGTCTCTGCAGTCAATGGTCTCTGTACAGGCAGAATAACACCACAACATGGCAACCTCAATGTGACAGCAAGACTCCAGCAAGTCACAAGTGTTCACCCCAAAAAATATGTTATGTTGTACATAAACGTTACCTGGATTGAGCCCGTGCTGCTGTGGGGAATATAACTACAGCACAATACAGCCTCAGCGTGTCTTTGTGGTAATGTTTCAATTATAAATTAGACATTATGCCATAGATAATTACAGCAGGACTCTCGTTGACACTTTTCTAACAACAATTAAAGCAGCTTTAGCGTGTTTATGCTAAGCAAGGCTAATTACCTCCAGGCTCAGGCTTAGTACTTAAGACACAGATGAGAGTGGTATTGATCCTCTCAGCTACTGAAGCGTTTTTTGTTTGTTTGTTTGTTTTAATTTGTGAATTAATTCATTAATAATTACACTAAAACAACAACATAATGCAGCACTGTGGTTTATTCTTCATACTGTCTGTATGGGTCGTTTTTATGAATGTATACTAAGGGAACTTGTACAAAGAGAAAACTTATAATAATTTAAAACATAAAGATGATTTTAAATACTTTAAACTTTGTTTAAATATATTCTATATTGCATATTGTTACAAAACTTGTGTTTATCATATCCAAAAGAATTATTTTTGAGTTATTTTTGAAGAATGAATCATTAAACTGATGTGAGTTTAGATGATGATATTATACGGGCAATATCGGAAATGTTTGCTCAGGTTTTTCTTTGTTTTTATGTTTCACATTATGCTCCATTACAGAAATAGCTCTGTGATGATGTCCTCTGTAGAAGGCGCAGACACCTCTGCCATTTTGTTGTTGCTTTAAAGCAGCGATGTTAACAATTCCTCTCAAGCCCTCGTACCTCTTAACTTCTCATTTTACTCTTTAGTTGACATTTCTTCGCTGCGAGCGAGATCCAAGTGCTCTGACTTTTAAAACGGCAAGAAATCTGGTCTGAAAAGAAGAAGGTGAAATGTAGAAGGTAATACTTTGATGTTTCTCCTCCATATTCATGCTTTAAGATAAATATTTCATTTCGGAGAAGCCCTGATGTTTCCCAGTAACGTTGTGTAGCTGTCCCAGCAACATCCCATGGTGAAAGGAGAGCCCAGCCCACTGGGGAGAGCTTGTTTTCAGCACAGTAAAAGCAGTCTGAGCCCCGGAGCCTGCTTAAGGCTGGAGGGGTGGGAGGGAGAATGGGGACAATGTTGAAGGGAGGAGGGTTAGGAGGATAAAAAGAAAAGGATGAGGAGAGGGATGCAATACAGATAGGGAGAAACCACTGAGTGAAAAGTGGTGCAGGGAGGGGAGGGGAGGGCAGTGGGGGCATGGATGGGACTTCTTGGTGCTGAATCAGGGCTTGTTACCATCACAGGGCTCCTCTGGGACTGTGATGTCAGCCCCGGGACAGAGAGAGGGAGGGAGGGGGGGGGGGACAAACAAAGGGATGGGAAGGGCAAGAGGGAGGTGGAGGTGGTGAGGGAAACCACAGGGGGATTGACGAAGAAGACCTGCAGAGATGATCCACAGATGGCTGCTGAAAGCTGCAGGCAAACACTGGATGTCAGTTGGGATGAATTAGACAGCAACAAATCAGATTTTTGTCGCCATGATGAAATTAGTTTCATGACTAGAATGATCCTTGTTATTGATTACTGTTGAACTGGCTTAATGAGGTGGTGCTACAACATGTCTTGACTTGTTACTGTTTGGTCTGAAATCGGATTGAGCCATTGTTGGAAACCGACGTGAGTCTGTGGAAGTCTGTTTGTGTGCTGGTGAGTGATAATCATAATCCCAATCTGCCCGATTAGTGTTATCCTGATATTATCATACCAACATCCACTCATACAGGGCCAGATGTCTGCGTGTGCGGCTCCGCTCGGTTCATCTCAAAGCATTATCTCAGACGGTCCGGGCGTTTTAGTGGCCCCTTAGCTCTCAGCTCTTAGATACGACTCTGATCTCTTTAGCCAAGTTATGGGATAAAGTTTGTCCCGTATGACGAACTGATGAAAGGAAATTGAATAAATTATCTCAGACATGCTTGACTGCTACTTCTAACTTTCATCGACAGCAGGTTAGGATATTTAGTGCCAATTTAAATAATCAGAGGTTGTTTTATAGCAAGGCATGACAAGTGAAAATGGAAATATTGGATATATCAGTACATCTTCAAGGTTTTCCCTTCAATTCAAAGACTTGAGATGTAGTGTAGTAATGTGTTTTCTGGAAATTAGGTTTGAATAGGTGATGGTCACCTAACAGTTAAAGGTCCATCCAGTCTAAAGGTCTCTGTCCATGTGTAGTGTGATTATAGATCAGGTCTAGCTTCTATATTAATACTGTGAAAGTATCAAAGCCTCAGTCCACAGAGAAATGCACACAGCCTGTATTCAGAAACTGAGCCTTAAAACCAGCCGTCAGGACTTCTGGAACTTTGTGATGTCACAACAAAGCAGTCACCAAGCCCCGCCCACCTGGACCCACCATCCAGTCTTGTGGGATTTGGTTTCTCTGAGTGTTTTACCTGAAATCTACTCTATCTTTATTGGATCAATCAGAAAACAGTCAGCCAATCAGAAGAGAGACTCAGAGCCTCCTCTCTTCTGATTGGCTCACCGACCTGTTGTTACTAGAGCTCCAGAGAGAAGCCTGAGAGAGGAGATATAAAACTACACTGAGATGATTTTTGGTTCTATTGATATTGGACCTTTAAGGACTAAACAACTACACATTCATTAAATCAGAGAAAAACTTTTTGAATGTAGAGAGTGCCAGTGTAACTACTTTACAGAGAGTGCTGTATTATGAGTTGTTTGTAGGCTTGTTGCTAGGCTAGCAAGTGTTTACAAGTCTGTTTACCGTGACTCTGTCAGCCCTAAAAGTGTTTGCTGATCCCACTTATCGCACAACCTGCAGGACTCTCTGAAGGCTCACGCATCATGTTTTGCTGCCACAGAGAAAAAATAAATTCATGAAGTTCATGGCGTCTCCCGACATCTTTCCTGCAGAAACAAGCAAGAAAATTTGTCAAGCAGCCAAGAATTACAGCTCTCACAGATGAGCTCAAAAAAATGGAAACTGAACCGAAATTCTGGTTAGACGTCAAACACTGTTGTGTTGCCAAATGGCTATGGGAGGATGAGAAAATTGAATTTCTAATCCATTCACCATAAGCCTTGTTTTACCAGTGTTATTTTGTGTGCCATAAAGTGTGAAATGTTAAGGATTACTTCAAGCGATGAGCATTTTCTTTTGCTTTTCTTCTTTCTAGTTTACTATGAAAAACGACAACCTGTGTTGTTGTGAACATTGTAATGATAATGGTCCAAAATAATGTGAAAATACATCGATTTTAGTGAAACTACTTACGGTGGCAGAGCGCAGAACATACACCAGACTTCAGAAAAAATCAGAGTAAATGATCCAGATGTGCTTCAAAAAATTAATGGGTTCCTCCCTGAGCTAAGCCCCATCCCTGCACCAGGTTTAGTGAAAATCTGTACTTTTTGCGTAATCCTGCAAACAAACAAACAAACAAACAAACAAACAAACAAACACGGGTAAAAACACAATGTTCTTGCAGAAGGACCCCCAAACCACCACATTTATGGTGAACAAGTGAATGCACCGCCATACGCTTCCAGGAGAGACCCCTTCCTGTATGATGTCCGTCTCTTAAAATCTGCTTTTGAGTGTGGCCTTTAACCCCTTCTGCCTTCTGCTTCTTATTTTGGTGGATAAGTAGTCAAAGCGCAGGCAAGACCTATTTTCAGTGCTGCATTTCACCTAGACTCATACACAGTTAAATTCATGACCCCAAGACGTAGCTGGGTGCAGCCGCTCCTCTCTGCATCCTCAAATATATATCTGTCTGGATACTTCAAAGCATTATGGGAAATCTAGGTGCTCATTAACTGATGTACATGAAAGTGAGTGAAGTTATTCCTAATACTTCATCCCAGAGGCTCCGGGAGCACATTAGACACCGAGTACACTCTGTCCTCGAGAAGGTACTACAGTCAAGTCTCGAGGCAGTTAATATGTTATCAAGGTAGAAAACGTGTAGTTCAATACGGCAAGTGTCAGTAGTTCAATACATATATGCCCCGGCCAGTAAAAATCTTTAAGAGCCAGACTGCAGACAATGGAGTGAATCCACTGACCTATTACTGTGCAGAGAGAATATTGATGCGATGGGACAGCGACAGGGGCGAAGCTCCCTCAGAGGCTGCTGTTGAAGATAACCAATTAAGAGCAGACTTGGGCTGGAAGACACAGGAGAGGTCAGGATCTGTTGGCAGGGAAAGTTTTGGCCCTTTTCAGCCGAGTATATATATTTTTTCATCAAGTGCCGAAGAAGAGGAAGGAGACGGAGAAGGCCAGACATGCCGGACCACAGAGCAACGTAATGTTTGCGTAAAGTGACTTGGTCTCCGTGAGAACGGGGTCAGGCTAATGCTCGTTTCATCTTGTTGGGAGAGAGTGATGCCAAGCTGAGCTGTCTGACAGAGAGCTTATGGAGGGATGGGCCTACTGTATGTGTGTGTGCGCGATGCCAGGCTTACGCTGCCAGTCTCCGCCCAGTCACTGCTTGGGTGATGTCATATGTCTGTGTGTCTGTGTGGGTGTGTGTGTGTGTGTGTGTGTGTGTGTGTGTGAGCATGTGGTGCGTTCGCAGCCTTGTGATCATCCCTGGACAAAGAATGAAGTCAGTGACGAGCTCGGATGCAGTGGAAGGAAGGAAGAGGAGAAGAGAAACTCGGATCTGATGGAGAAATAAACAAGTTGACCTCATTCTAAGCACATTGGTTTCAAGGCGCCTCATCTCCAGACAGTCATAGTCGTATCGTCCATACATTAAGGATGGAGGATCAGAGTGATCCTTTTACTTAACTTGACTGATGCTTGGCTCGCGCTCAATGATCTGATCACAGATTAAACAGCAAGAAAGGTCTCATTACTGACTGTCAGTCTGTTTAACTGTCAGGCACAAAATGCTTTCAGGTGATTGTTTCCAACCCTGCAGTTCATTTTCATTGAATAAGTATCACATTATTGTACATTTATCTTATTGTCATGAAATGCAGAGCGAAGGCAACGGTGTGTGAGGACATACATTGGTAAATACTGCTCACAAATATATCGTTTCATTTTTACAAAGCAGCTGGACACTGAAGCAACTCAAACAGGAGGATGTAAGGATTGTAGGGGACTACTTACAGCTGCGGATTAATACACAATTCTTTTCCTGTTGAGGGTCAATTATATTCAAGAGGTGATAGAAACTATAGAAATACATTTGAAGGGAAAATATGGAAAAACGAGACAGCAAATCTGCGAGGCTGTACTGACACAACAATGCTTAGATGTGTATAAGAGACAGCTTGTACACCAAATGTGTATTAATCCACAGCTGGAAATAGTCCCACACAAACAACCACCATTAACTCCTGATTGCGTGACCTTTGTTAAACTCTGCAGTGCTCAGCTGGTGTAGGAAGTTACTCAGCCTTTTTTAAAAACTGAAATTGTATATTTGTCATTAAGGATTTATATCCTCAGTAGGAGCCAGCTGGCTTGAGGCTGAGTGCCACAGACAGGGCAGGGAAATCTAATGGTATTCAGAGACAGTTTTCTTCTTCTTCTTCTTTAAGTTGAGATGAGCATGTGTGGATATTTTGGTGAAGAATGACAATGATGATGTCACAACATGGTTCGGGAATTTATAGAACTGATGCTCCTGCAGCTTGAAAGCTCTTTCCTCCCACTGCACCGGTCGGTTTCTATTCTCTCCCCCCCTCCTCTTTCTTTCTTTGTCTCTCTCTCTCTCTTCTATGTCTTATATCTTTTCTCCTTCTTCCCATCTTCTCCTCCTGAGGCTCCTGTGTGTGTCGGAAACGGCACATTGACTTCCACGTGAAGGCTTTTCTATTTGTTGGCCCGCCCGCCTGCCCGCCATCCTCTGTGACCCATGTCTGCATGGCTTCAGTGCGAGTCTCACCATCCACCCCTCCCTTCCTCTCTCTCTCTCTGTCTCTCTCTCTCTCTGTCTCTGTCTGTCTCTCTCTGTCTCTCTGTCTCTGTCTGTCTGTCTGTCTCTGTACACGTCTCTCTAACGCTCGCCGTCTCCTCCACGGCAGCTGCACCACTCTCTCTTCGGCCCGGTCGTTAGGGGTGAGAGATGCACGCAGAGACGGAGAGAGACGGAGAGAGACGGAGATAGGAGTAGTGGAGAACCTGAAGGCTGCTGCTCACTCACTTAGCTTCGATTGATAACACGGCGCTCGGCTCTAATCTGTCTGTGAGAGGGAACCGCAGTGCATTTCTGTGAGGCAATTACCTGACTATTTCCTTATGGAAAGCCAATAGCAAACCGCTTATACCATGCTATTCAATTATGTAAGAAGACAGAGAGCTTTCCTCTCCGCTGCTCCTCTGTTCTGCGGAATTGGAAACACTATCTATTTATAAGTGTGCACACTGTCATGTTTACAGTGGAAGAGATAAATGTGGTGTGGCTGGTAATTTACTACATCCACGGCTGTGTTTTGTATTTTACTCCCTTTTATAAAAATCAAACACAAGATGAAGAGGGGCCCTCACACCTTGCCGCACCCCAGCTGACATCATTCACAAGCCTCCCTGTCCTCATTGTAGCCAAATCCCTCCAATCAATTCTTCACCCTCCATCATGCGCTAAAAATGCATGATTGCATACAGTGCAATAAGGCCGAAGCTTCTCTCAAGGCTAGGTTACCCTAGCAACAAGTTACGTGGCAGCAGCAGTCTGGGCGACGGAGCCGCCTCAGAGGAGAGGGAGGACGCCTGAGAACGAAGGTGGAGACTCAACAGGGATATTTCAGCCAAAACAATAAGTCTCAAAACAGACGACAGGTTTCTGCTTTGCTCAGATAAAATGACCGAGATTGACACATGAATGTTACATGTGCGGTAGAGCCAGTGCTCTGTCATTAATAAATGATGTTTCTGTTATGTAATGTATGGGCCACAGCATCAGCATCAGCCAACAAACATCACGTATCACACACACACACACACACACACACACACACACACACACACACACACACACACACACACACACACACACACACGAGTGCTTCTTGCTGTTGTGTCTGCAGAGAGACAAAGAGTCCTTGGGTGTATGTATGTGCGGTCTCATCTCTCTGTCAGCAGGGGATTGCTGGGACGCAGCCAGACAAGCAGCATGCACGATCACAAAGGCTTCCAGACTTACTCTGCACTCACACACACACACACACACACACACACACACACACACACCCATCATCATCAACCTCCACCTCAACAGGTTAGGAGCACGATTCAAGGTGATCAAACCAAAACTAACTGCAAAATTGTCAATTTTCCATCGGAGCACCGAGACAACACTGGGTGTGTCCAAGTCAAACTCCTCACTGGGTCTAAAACTGAAAGATTTGTGCAGGAATGTAAAACCAAAACCTTGAAATGATGATTTTTATCACTGTAATGATGTAACTTTAGATGTTCCTATTAATATTGTTATAAAAATGATTGCCTTTTTGCTGTTTTTTTGTACGAAACACAACAAAGAAATCCTCCCGTCGGTATGGAAGCGTGATACGAGTTGCATGATAATTTAGTGAATGTCTCCATCTGCTGGACACCCGGAGGAACTGCTGCATTATGTAACGGGTGTACTAACATGGCAATTCTGGAAGGACTGCGGAGAGTGCATGCCTTGTGCTGCCTTCAAGTGCACCTTAGACTCTCTTACCTTACACTTCAGAAGATGTGAAACACAATCGGCACCATTTCAAGTGCTTTTTGTCAGAGACTGTGGCTGTAATCACACGCTACACGGCTATAGCGCTT
Organism: Seriola lalandi dorsalis; assembly: GCF_002814215.2. NCBI lineage: Eukaryota > Metazoa > Chordata > Actinopteri > Carangiformes > Carangidae > Seriola > Seriola lalandi. The sequence continues at coordinate 535,935 of NW_019525058.1, read as the reverse complement.
AGCAGAGGCTGAGCTCAATCACCTCCAGCCAACCAACAACCACCACCATTCGCATGGTGTTGTTGTATTTTCAGGTAAAATAATTTCATTTTTGCATCAGTTGATGTTTACATAAAAGAAGCAAAAAGAAATGATGGCAGTATCAAAATAGATAGCTGGTTAGCAACAGGAAGAGTTAAAAGGAAGGAGACATATGGTGAATCGACAATTGATCCCCCCATCAAACAAAAAAGTAAAAGCTTCAGTCCTGAATGTTTGAAGGCTTTATTACTGTTACGGGGTCGGATGTGGGCCGCCAACATTTTAGAGATTTTCAATTGGGCCGTTGGGTTGGAAAATATTGGAAACTTCTGATTTGGGTGATTTGACCGACTTTGAGCTAAATGCTAATGCCTATATGTTGACATGCTCACTGTGACAACGCTAACATGCTCATATTTAGCATCTTAGTTTAACCTGTTACCATGGCAGTTTTTCTGAATTAGCCGAAACCTCAAAGCGACGCACCAGGACTGAGGGCCTTCCACAGGAATGACACTGTTCACCACACGGTTGTATATGTAAAGCTTGTGGGTTTAATATGGCAATTTTCACCAGCAGATAGAATCAACATGTGGGATTCAATCCCGCCAAGTGAAATATATGCACCACTTAAAAGATCAGGACACTACAAAATAAACCTCTGCTCCAAAAACAAGAAAAAGAAAAAAAAAAAGAAAAAGAAGTGTTGATCGTACAGCTTCAGATCCGACCATGAACGCTTCCTCGTCAGCTCTATAGCATCAGAAACAGCTGGCTGGGCAGCAGCACACCAGGCTTCCCTTGTTGCATTTTTGAAAACACATCCACATAAAGACACGGCCACCGACGACAAATCTTCAAATAGAAACAATTACAGAACATCATTTCTTCGCGGGTACAGTTAGTCTGGTAATCATACAGGTAGCATGTATGACACATGGATTATACTACAACACAGTATATATACAGTAGCAGTGAGTTGATAGTTGACAAACCGTGGACCCTCGCTGTGCTCTTCTTCCTCGCTCCCTCTCTCTCTCTCTCTCTCTCTCTCTATTCACAGCTCTTCTCATGTGTCGATGAGTGTGAACAGACTCTGGAGAGGCAAAAGGCGAGTGTGCTGCCATTTTCGGCACACGGAAAAACACATTGTGGCGGCGGTGTTGTTGCTCGATGCCTGCTCCCTTACTCAGGCAGCGGGGCATATGCTGTTGATAATATAAGAAGCACGTGTGAGGAGCCTTTGGAATAAAGAAGGAGAAGAAGAAGAAGAAGAAGAAGAAGAAAATAAAGCCCTGCTGAAGTTAAGCAAAGCTCAGCTCAGTTGCTTCTCCTGTCGGATCTGCAAATGCAGATTTTGTAGAGTGTTACAAAAGTGTTTGTTTTTGTTTTTTGTTTCTCTTTCATTTACAATTCAAGCAGTAAAGACGTGTGATGATACCTCCTATTAAAAACAACAGGAAATATCAGTAGCCCAAAAGAGTGGTTAACAGTACTTCACAGAGAAAGAAAAAAACACAACAAACATTTTCCGTTTTTCGGTCGTAAAACTGCCACGAGACACATTTTCAGAGGTTTGGAGAGTGAAGAGACTTTTAAAAGCAGCCTTGAGCAAAAAAAAACAAAAGTACATCACAGTCTTTTTTCTTTTTTTTCTTCCCCCCAGTATTATAAGAAGCAGTGTGTACGTTGCTGGCAGTGGGACACTAGTCTCTACAGGAATGTCTCAAGATAAGGACGGCTCTTCCACATTATGCACCATATGGACACCTAAAAAAACCAAAAACAAACCAATGGATCGAATCCCTGGTCGTCGTTGCTAAGATGGAAACAGTCTGGGCGAGAGAGGGGTAAAAACTGTACATTTACAACGTAGATACACTGTGCAACCACCTCAGATTTGAAAACCTGTAGTAGATAATACACATTTAGTGTAAAAGCGTAAGTAGGTAAGTGAGTGAGTTCCCAGTTACGTACAAATGTACCGTTAAAGAAAAATCAGCAGGAAATGGTACATGTTACAGTCCGACTCACGAATTCCAGTTTTTCTATCATTTTAAATAAATCATACAAAAATAGTAGTGTACAGTATACAATCTGTCATGGTCTTTGATTCTCAGTGTGTCCACAGTGTGTGTGTGTATAGCTCACACACACACACACACACACACACACACACACATACGCACACACACACACACACTCAGTGTTTTCTATAACTAAGTAGCGTCTGACTCTTTTCAGAAAAGAAGTCCTAAGCTCCCGGCTTCAGTCCTGGGGTAGTCGGTCCGTCACGCTCCCTCTGTGGCTGCAGCTGCTTCTCAAACAAGCTGAGTCTCCACAGACCGTCACGCTCTCAAGTCGCCTCCCCACCCCCACCCCCCAACTCTCCTCTATCTCGTTCCTCATCCCATCTCTCAGGTTATCTCTGCAGGTTTCCAGGGAGGTAAATAAACGAGTCCCTACGATCCCTCTTTCCCCTCCGAGCCCTCCGGCGGCGCTGGTTGCTCCTCCGCCGTGGGAGACTGGGCCCCTCCCGGACCATCTGCACACAAAACACCAAAGAAAAGACAATGAGAAACATGATGCTGCGACTGTCAAGGCTAAAAAAGAGGCTGTCTAAAGCTTCTGTTGATCAATACCAATGAATTCCTGATCATTACATCACTAGGTGCTGACATGTTTTACCTTGGAGGTCACACAGAACCAAGTGTCTTTAGATTTTATGCCCATTTGCTTCCTACCCATGCAGACACGAGTGCTGCCAATCTGGCACGCCTGGTGACCACACTCGTGCCGGTCGTGATGAACGACCTGGTAATGACTCATCGCTGCAACTGACCAGCAAGCCCAGAGACCTCCGCTGTCACTGCCCCCCCCCACCTGACTCCTTTATATCTAAGCTATCTGACTTGCAGCAGTTGCTTTGCTTCATCTTTCTTTATATCTTACTATGTTTATTTTTATGAACCAAAACAACGAAGCAAATTCCTTTTATGTAAAAACCCACTGGGCAATAAACCTGATTCTGATTCTGATACTGACACTAAACAAATGCTTCTAACTGGAGCTGAAGCAACTGTAAGTCTTTTGAAACTAACTAGTGTCATTTACCTTTGAGGGAGAGCTCAGCTAGTTTAAGAGGCAGGTCTCCAGGGTTTACGCCGGCCGGAGAGCCCAGGATGTCAGGCAGGGCATTTCGCCTCCCCGAGCGTCCGGAGGAGGCAAAGTCCAACACTGGCTCCACTTCCGTCATCTCAAGATCCCTCTACCACAGAAAGGAGGGGGTTAAAATTGAAAATAGTGGACGGAGCATTGTGTCAGTCCAAGTCAGTAGTCATCTTTCTGTGCTAACGTGTAATAAAAGATATCATTAACTCAGTCTGTGCATTTGAAGACTCCTCTTTGGGGTTGCCAGTTTCAAGTTTCTGTGAGTCCACGAATCTGAGGACCTGACCTGGAACCTGAACGCCTCACACCTGGTCAAGAAAGCCCCACATTGCCTCTTCTTTTTGAGGGTCACGAATCAACAGAGTCCCCCCACAAAATAACTTCTACCGCTGCACAACAGACAGTATCTTGATGTACTGTTGTGCCGTCTGGTCTCTAGTTGCACAACAGCCTGCAGCGGATCGTCGGCTCCCCACTTCTAAACCCGATCGACGTCCACTGGAGAAGGCTTCACAAACTAACCACTAGCCCCATGAAGAGACCCCCACACATCCCTGGACACTCCCTGTTCACCACCCTCCCCTCAGGCAGGCTCAGGGCAATCTACACAGACAGACCGGCTGAGAAACAGCTGTTTTCCACAAGCCGTGGACAAGCTGCTGCAACCACGGCACCCCATCCATCACCCCCCAGCTCCACAAACAAGTCCTCCAGCGCAATACAATTACCACATGCAATAATAGACAATATTTCAAGTATATATAAGACTATTTATTCTTATGTATATTTATTATGACCACTTTTACAATTAATTTATTCTTATTTATCTTTGTTTTTATGCTACAATAAGGAGTGGAGTGCTGCCAAACTAAGTTTCACTGTGTCCTGATATGGAATGACAATAAACTCTCTACCTAACTAAATAATCTACTTGGCCTATTTTCCTCTAATCTCTAATTAATGACTTTACTTCTGCATATAGTGTAAAGGTCTGTGTCCATACGTAGTGTGATTATAGATCAGCTCTAGCTTCTATATTAATACTGTGAAAGTATCAAAGCCTCAGTCCACAGAGAAATGCACACAGCCTGTATTCAGAAACTGAGCCTTAAAACCAGCCGTCAGGACTTCTGGAACTTTGTGATGTCACAACAAAGCAGTCACCAAGCCCCGCCCACCTGGACCCACCATCCAAACATTGCAGGATTTGGTTTCTCTGAGTGTTTTTACCTGAAATCTGCTATATTTTTATTGGATCATTCAGAAAACAGTCAGCCAATCAGAAGAGAGGCTCAGAGCCTCCTCTCTTCTGATTGGCTCACAGACCTGTTGTTACTAGAGCTCCAGAGAGACGCCTGAGAGAGGAGATGTAAAACTACACTGAGATGGTTTTTGGTTCTTAAAACCACAAATATATCTTCTTATGGATCTACACTTCAGACAAAACACAGAAGAAGAGTAAAATATGGGACCTTTAAAAATGATTAACGTCACAGTTTGGATACTACAGAGCCCAGCAGTGTCCGTTCATCTTGACATGTCTCCGAAAACAAAACGTGCCTAATCTGTTTAGTGATTTTAACGCCAGGAGAAAAGATTTATCACTGGAGCGGAGGATGCGTCTGTCTGGGCTCATGGCAACCAGCAGCTGGGGAGTCGGCTCTAGGCTACACTGGTGACCAGCAGAATTACACTGCTTGTCACACACACACACACACACACACACACAGACAGGCACACACACACACACACACACACACACAGACAGGCACACACACACACACACACACAAGTACAGCAAGCCGCTGTTGCTATGGCAACAATACAGAAAAGCACCACTGGCAGGTATATGACTCGAATCCATTCTCTCACTATCTCTCTTTCTCTTCCCCAGTCTCCCTCTTTTGTTGTGTTGCTTTGCTTTAAATAACCATACCATTCTGTGGAGCAAAATCCCATTTCCCATCGCTCTCTCTCAACAAAGGAATGGCATGTGAGTTAATGTGCACTTGCAGCTATAAACTCAACACACACACACACACACACACACACACACACTTGAACACATGCACAATCCTAGATCTCCAGAAAAAAAAAAGAAATATAAAAAAAAAAAAAGAAGGGGGCCACAGGTTGGCCATCTGTTAGCCTCAAGCGCTATTGTAGCTTAGACATTGAGCTCATATAAGCCACAGTAGTTCATAGTGGCCTATTTCTTTTAATAATTCCATGAGCATAAACATATTTCCTCCGACAGTTTGACATAATCGCCTGCTGACAACTAAACCCGTGACTGTGCACACCGAGGGAGGAGTGACTGCTACCGGCAGGACAATGTAAACACAATGAAATGGCAGGATTTGCATGGCTGTGGGTGATGAAAGGTGACAGCAGCATTGTAGCATGTAGCATTTTTTGACATGACTGATAGCATTTACTTAACACACACAAACACTCGGAGCATCCCTGGCTTTACTGAACAGGATGAACATACAGTAAGACACTAATAATTAATGCAGCGATAAATTATTTATCTCAAAATGTTGTTGCACATTTAATGTTGTGCCATGTTGAAAACTCGGGGGCCACAGCCACGAATTTAGACATACTGAGGTTCATTTGTAAATGGGGCTGAACGAAAGGCAAAAACAAATCATAAAATGAAAATGATTATTTTCACAGATATTGCGACATGAGTCACAGTGGGAACGGTCATTTCAAATATAATAAAAAATAAATATAAAAATAATATTTCAGTTACAAAAAATGTTATTTATTTAGTTAACTGTTCAATCAAACGTCCTTTATTCTGCATTTGCTGGATTAAAAGTATAAATGCTGCTTAAAAACAACTTTTTGCAATACTAAAGGGATCCAATAAAACAGTAATAAAAATATTAACCACAGGACTGTCACTGTTTCAAAAAAGTCACGTTTGAACAAGTTTGCATGTTCAAATTCATCCGAGTCAATGTTGCTTATTCCTAAACTACACTGTAGAAATGATGGTTCTGTTCAATAGCTGCACCTCCGCTGCCTCACACAAGCTGAGTTTACCGTGAGGCTGTTGCGTTGTGCATCCATTTTTTCATTCATGGCGTCAAATCCAAGATTATTCCAAACATTACTTCTCTTTCCTCGATTACTCCAAGTTTGTTGAAGCGAGGTGAACGACGTTAGCTTAGCATCGGCGGGTCAAACAGGTTAAAATATTCTGGGAACGCCCCCCACCTGGAGACACAGCCTGTTTTGTATTTTGAATTCAAACAGGTGATCATATATTTTTCTTTTTCACCATCGAAAGGTGATTTTGAATAAACAGTGAATCCTTCATGAGTAAGCGCTCAGTTGTAGACTCTCCATGTGCCGCTTTGCACATGAAAAATTCGAATGAAAACACCAAGGACGTGGCCTTTGTGCCCTCGGGGCGAGCAACGACCTCTCCAGTTTCGGGTCTTTGAATCGAAGTAGCTCTGTGGTGAACCGGTCTGTATAGTTGCAAAATTAAATTAGTAGGACTGCACTGTAGGCGTCCAGGGAATCCAGAACATTGTTTTCCCTATCAGGCCCCACATGTCAAAGCTGCTCTTTGTCCTGGATTTGAGGCCAGTGTTCAACTAAAAGTCCGACAATAGCAGTCTAATCGGAGCCGAGCGGCGGAGAGGACACACAGCTTGTCTCTTCTTCTTCTTGCCTCTGTTGCCCGACAGGCTTGTCCAGCCGAACAGCCGATTATCAACGAAAAGCCAGGATATGACTGTTAATCTGGATAATTAAAAGCAAAAACAAGGCTTTGGCTGATGTATCGACTTGCTGTGATGTCAGGTCTATGTTGACCTTTTATTTAATACCAGCTGGTGACAGCTCCCAGTGTGATGTGGGAGGATTTTCCTCAACAGCTTCAGGGTTTTAGTCTGAAAAACCTGCCTCAGTCAACCTTAAGAAGCTGTTTCTCTCCCTAAACATGTTGTTAGCTTTGTTTTAGCATCCAGTGATGGTTTAAATGTATCTTAGGGCTTTTTACCTTTTGTAATTTTTTAGGTAAATATGAACAATCATTGCAAAACATCAGCTTCCAGTAGCTTCAATCCAAACATATCAGTGTCAATAACAGCCTTGGCAACCGACCAATAGTCTGGCCCTAATTAGAACATCTGGTCGGTAACTTTCATTAAGCCGTCGGATTAAACATTGAAACAGGCAGTGACCCATCATCTGAACAGGTTTATTTTAGCTGTTAATCCAACAACAGTTTAGATGGGATTATCTTGTCAAGAAAATTGACCTAGATACGATGATGTCGGCGCCAGCTTAGTCGGACACGGGAACAAGCCGCAGGTATGTTACGCAACAAGGTCGAGTTATGAAAGCCTTTTGATGGAAGAACTGTCACAGGTCAATGGTTGCTTACATGAGAGGGTGCGAAGATGCTGACAAAAAAAAAAAAAGAGAATAAAAAAGTGTCTTTCTGTTTTCTTTCAAACTGGAAACAAGTGACAGCTCCGCAATTAAATAACAGCTCATTAATGCTGCAAATTGCTACCTGGGCTATTTCTAAACACAGTGACCTCTATAATTTAGCAACAAATTACACTGCGTGTACTTGAAACATCCTCTGTCTTGCAGTGCCACTGTGTAAATAATCACACAGCTAAAATTATCCTCTGATGTCTTGCAGGTTGGACAAGTGCAAATGAAAAAAGCCCTTTCAGCCATACCAAAAGCAGGTGTGTTGCACTTAAACAGCGCATCACTTCCAGTGTTGAAGGGTAACTCTGACCACAGCAGCACAGGTTATTGTCTCCAATCAAAACGCACGGTGCTCTCAACCCGCCGGCGAGAGCGGCTCTTTTCAGAAGAAAGCCTTGCTGGCTTCTTCAGAAAAGCGTAGCAGCTATTCTGAGCGGAAAATACAGGTCCAAGGACCCTGAGTGAGAAAGCTCGTCTCCACAGACATTTTCAGTAGCGGGGACTGGAGGCTTTCAGCACCACGGACAGAGCAAGAGAAAGAAAGCTAACTTACACAAAGACACTGAGAGCTTCAGAACTTGGACCAGACAACCGACACGGACGTATTACTTCCCCTGTTGTGTGTAAAATGTCAAAAACAAACTCCATTCACGAACTTGGCGAGTAAATCTTTCCATGGTATGGAGAAAACCTACACGCCTTGTATAACTGACCACGTTATATGCTGCAATATTCATTATACCCAATATAAAACTGTTGAATATAATGAACAACATACTGAACCACTGTGAAAAGTGATAAATAAATATATAAAATTAATTAATTAATTAAAATAAAAAGAGAATTCTTAACCTGGGGAATGCAATATGATGAAAAGCTCTTGAGTGTAGAATATTTTATGGAAAATAAATAAATATTTGTAGACGATTTTAATGGTTTGGTAACGCTCTATTTTACGGGTCCATAATTTCCTTTAAATATCTGCAGAATTTCTTAGGAAGTTTCCCAGAAGACATCATTTAGTACTAATTAGAGGGGAAGTGCAAACATCTATGAACAAAGGCTTGACTGAAACTCAAATTACAGGACAGGAAGTTGAGGCAGGCTCATCACCCATTAAACAACAGAAGAAGAAAAATGATCAGAGGAGAAGTAAAACTGAGAGGGGAGATGAGAAGAGGAAATATTTCATTGTAATTTGGTCTGAAATTACAAAGTTCTATCCATAAAGTTTCTTGGAAAATATCTGAAAAAAACAGACCTTTAAGTTTAAGTATCATAGTCATAAAAAATGGTCATAAACTGTTGATACATATAAAATACTCGCATGAAATATAAGCTACTGGAAGTTTTTAGTACAAAAATATCAGCACTGGTAGAGGCCTTTAAAAAGCCACATCCATCAAAGCTTTCTTCCCTCCAAACAGGAGACAATGATAGATATCAGTTCTCCGAGCCAAGCAGCCTGGCCCTGCCTGCTGCCTGAGGCTGACCTCTATTCTGCTGCTCATCAGTCTCACACTCGCAGTGCGACGGCCACAGAGAGAGAGAGAGAGAGAGAGAGAGAGAGACGTCCACACACTACAGCTCCACTACAGTCCATACAGCACAAACCAGCGCAGATAACACGTGAACCGGCAACCGTTAGATTAAACACTGTCACTTTTTCTGGCGATTTGTGACATGATTTTCAGAGATGTTTAATTACAGATTGGCGAGTTGTCTTATGTTTTGTCTAAATGCTTTTCCTCACCAGACAGTCCGGCAACAGCAAATCCAAACCGTATACATCCATCTGTGGTCTGTGTGTGTTGTCTTTTTGCTGCGACTGCCCCCCCCCCCTCCTATAGTCATGGCATTAGTCAGTCATTAAGACTGGGGCGGGGGTTTAGGTCAGAAAACTGCCTTCCCACCCAAAGAGGAACTGAAGAAATCATGTTTACACAGCTGGCGCAGACACGATAAGTTTTAGATGAATAAATAATGCCTGGGATTAAGTCCCTTGCTATTTTTAGTCCCTCAAACCCTGTGATTATTCCCTGTCCTTCTCCCCACTTTTTTTCACTGTTATCCTAAAGCTTAACATGACTCTAGCTGCCATGGAAACTGCACCATTGTTATAAAGGCAGCTATATAGTGGAGGAGGGGAGCCAAAGGCGATGCAGGACTATCTTTATGCTGCTTTGGTTCTTTTTTCTGCTCACGGAGATGTCTCGATATGTTAACATCTGATTTGATGTTAACATTAAGTGGTGGATTGTTACTGCAGGTAAGCAATGGAAATAATACAGGAGCACAATAAAAAGAGGTTGAGAAAGTGGTTCGCAGGAAGGTATAACGCGAAATAACTGTTCATAACTGTTGAAAAGGATTAAATAGAAAAAAAGGAAATGCATGAGATGAGATGAATTCGGTGCAAAACTATCAAGCTCTATGCAAAATTTAACACCTGAGTAAGAAGTGTGAGGAAAGGAACAGGGCTTCACTCATCATATTCACATTAACAGGTGCACAGAAGGTTAAGCATATGCACAAAAGCTAGAAGGCGAAGTAAGGCTCTGATATCAGAGGCTGATCCCCCCCCCCAAAAAAAAGCTGTGTTTCTCTTCCTAAGCACTCGCAGAGGAGAGAGAAGCAGAGAGGTGAGACTGATCTAATGAGACAGCGCGATCACAGCCTCCCTTCAGATCTCACAAACATACCAGGCAGATCTTCTCTCGTCTTCCCTCCGCTGATCTGCGCAGATCTTCCCCTCACTATGGCTGCCTGCTTTCATGTTTCAGAAGCCAGGACTTGCAAGACAAAAACACATCGGTGTAGGCTTTTTACTTTGTAGATAATTTGCTGGGTTGAAGGGGAAGGGAGGGGTGTTAAGAGACAGGTCTGGGCATGTACAGTACAAGCCGAAATGTTTGAAAATGAAAGTCTCTTTACTGGAAATCACCAGTTAACATCGGCCCTTTTCTCACAGAATCTGCCTGGTGTGTCTGGTGGAGGTCTAAATTCTGTTTTAAAGGATTTCCAACAAAATAATAATTAAATTCTGGGGGAATCATTCAATTGATTGTTTGCTAAACCAAACTGTCCAATCATGGCGTAGCAACTGTAAACTAAGCACGGCAGGTCGTCTCAAACCAAAGCACCAGGAGAGTTGTCTACTGTCTGTTCCAAAAGTTAGGGTGATGTATTTATCTTTAACTTTTCCAAAAGCAAAAACACATGAGCTAACGTGTGAGAAGGACGCATTGTATTTGCTCTGACTCGAGCTGCAAACGTTAGCATGCCTGGCTAACTTTCTTGCTCGTACTAGTGTTGTTTCCAAGGAACGCCTCATATGTTAACATCGTTCTCCTTGTGCTAACGTAGGTAGAAAAGATATGTTTGAAGAGGTTGTGTTATGTTGGAATCGAACATAGTCAAGACCAGAACATCCACGAGTTAAGCTACCGTTAGCAATTTGGTCCCGTTCTTCATTTGGTTTGACAAAGTTGACGCTGCAGCAAATAATGAAGCATCAATGTGTTTTTTTTTTTTATCCAGGTGTTTCACAATTCAACAATCAATTCACAGTCACATTATAGTTTAATATTACATACGGAGCCATCCGTAGCTCTAAACATTAAGCTGTCAGCTGGAGTTAGCATTAATTAGCTAGCTAGCTACAGCTGATGCAGCAAAATTGATGGTGATCAGCTACAAATGAGAAACATGCTTTTCTTTATTACATGTGAATGTTTTGGTTTTTGTTTTAAATCTGCCACGTTATCACTACAAACAGCATATGTGACCTTCTGCATTAGTTTGAACAGATTAGCAAGTTTAGCAAGGGGCCAGTCTTTCTCTTTTATTTTCAATAGTCTAAATAACAATGAAAAAGATAACAAATATAAATATCGCAGTTGAAAAGTCTCAATCTGCTGAATACTGCGCATTGTTATTGAATTTCGAAAACAGTTTCAGAAACTACCCACAAACAGTAAGAGGAAGTCACAAGCACTCACTGATATCATTCAGCTATATTGTTTACTGGCACAAAGGTCCAAAGGGCACCTCCTGCTACAGTCCTTCGAATAGCATCTGAAAGCAAACCGCCCACTCTGTAATTAACTGCATTTAATGTGCAATAACAACAACAAGCCATTATACGAAATTAGGACGACTGAGTGGCCTCCGCGTTGCCAAATATGAGACAGATTGAGCGGCTTGTCATAAGGGTCAATCACAACAACAAAGCACCCAGCTATTCACAACAATTAGCACACTTGACAGAGACCCGTAAAGAACGGCTGGCAGGCAGCGCTGGCGGAGGCCTCAGGGACGGTCTGAAGCACAGAACATGTGAAGTAAGAACTGTTTTTGGGGCATGTACGACTTTCACACTTCACGTTCTGATTCAACACTGACTATTAACTAATCCTGACCACGAGTGGCTCTCCAGTTCGTTCCATAACAAAGGGCAAACATGACAAAATCGCATTGTCCGATAAAGGATGTCCTATTTTTTGCCTGGTGGCGGCTACACACGTGTTGCCATTGATGTAGCTCTACTCCGAGTCTAATTAGATTTAGAGGCTAATTAGATTGATGGCCTTTGTCCATCTTAACTTGTTTGGTTTGAGTCCAGTACTTTACAGAGGACTTCCATAGATGTTACGCATGAATGCAACGTTACTAGTCAATAGAGGCACCGCTCAGCCGGTGGAAACGGCTGCGTAATGTCTTCACTGAGCTTCATTAAGTCAGATAAAATAACCCTGGTGATGTCATCAGGTTGTCTCGGCAACAGTAAAATTTACAACAGAAAACCGAGCCAGTGAGCGTGTAACAACATGACACTATTGAACTGCATTATGGGAAGAGTAGGAAAGTAAAAGTCAAAACTCAAAGTCAGGTTATCTGTCTGTTATCTGCAGTTTGACTGGACTAATAAACTGTTGAGATCAGCACAACTATATTAAACTGTTGTAAAAAGGGAAGTTGTCACTAGCAAGTAAGTATGACACATGTGTGAAGTGTTTCTGTGATGTTGCATGCTGTATTTATCATTTAATTAATCAACCAGTTATCTAAATGGGGGGCACTTGACCTTAATTTAATTTAATCACATTTTATTTCACGAAAATTCACATAAGTATGCATGAGGGGCATGTAATATTAATACAGTTATTTTGAGAAGTTTTCATTCTATGAAAAGGTTTAAACTGCTTTCTAAACTTCTAATAAAAAAATCCTCTCTGGTGGAAACAATCAATACTTTTATTCATTGTAAACCTTTTCCACATGAAAGTCTTGAAAATATTGAAACTCAGTTCACAAAAGTTTCAGTCTAGGGCGTAAAAGTTCATATGATACCGAAGTTCAGGCACCGATACAGAATTGATAGTTTTTTAGATATATTACTTCAGATGTTTTCAAACTGTGAGGCTCGCCTCCCCGGGGGGGCGAGCCTCACCAAGAGCTTCAACCACCGTTGTGTTTATAAGACAAGAGGTTATAATACACCCTCCGAGCAGACCGGACACTACAGTGACTCGGTATCGGAAAGTGGTGACATAGGCTGACTGGGCTGGAACTAGCTGGTTAGCATGCTAACTTCAGTAGAAAGAAAAGAAATGATAGAAATAAAGGCAGAACAAGAGGGTCTGGAGAAAGCTCCTGGTGAATAAGGAAATTAAGTTTGATGCTGAACTGAACAGCTGTTAGTGCTAACGTTTATTATGTATATATATATATATATACACATATATGTAGCAATGGCGAAACTTTAACATAAAATTGCTGCTTTAAATCTCCTTTAGCATCAAAGTAATCCACTGATTGATGTACATTCTTGGGAGCTTTCAAAGCAGGAACAGCTAATAGCTAATAGCTTTAATAGTGCCTTTGATGCAGTGTCTGACTTTGAAAACCTCAGCATTACTTTGAAAAACAGAAGAATAAACATATTTTCATATTATATATTATATATATATATTATGAATGACTTTATCAAAGAATAAGATTTACCAAACTGACACACATTCATTGCCAGCTTTTGGGTAATTCACAGTTTGCAATAGACACATTTCCTTGAGCACCAAAAAAAGGAATAAAAAAGTATGGAGCTTTCACAGCCGTCCACTGGCTGCAAGTAACAATTATTTTCATCACCAATTTATCTGACAATCATTTGGTCTAAGAATATGTCAAAAGATGATGAAAAACACCCATCAGGCTTTCACCTGAGCCCAGAGTGACATCTTCAAAGTGTCTGACCAACTGTCCAAAACACAAAGTTGTTGAATTCATCTTGATATGAAACTGAGAAAAAGCTTAACTTTTCAAATTAGGGAATGTTTGTCATTTTTCTCTTTATAAATGACTGAAAAATGTATTTTAATGTATTCAATTCAGTGCTAGTATCAGTATCAGTAGTATCAGCCTTCGGAGGCCATATATCAGTTGCACCCTTGCAGCAGCCGTAAGGCCAAGAGAATAAATCTACTTTATGCGTCACACATGTCCAATACATGTGTGACACCAGGAGGACAGTGTGTGCTGCCGTCACATCAATATTTCAGCACAAAGCCCGTTGTTTTGAAGAGTGTAACCAAGGCCGTCCTCCACCCCGGGCGCTCTCCGAACTAGACCATCATGTCAACAGCGATGCGGCCGGGGTGGCTGCGGCTGCACGTGCTGCTCCTGCACGCTGGCTACCACCCTTGGGCCTCTGGCACTCTCCGACAACAACCCTGGTAAATGGGACATCGGCTGAAATACACACACACACACAAACACACACACACAAATAAATAAAAAAATAAAAATTCTGCAAAGCCAACACACACACTGCCACCCTGCATCAACAGAAGTGTCAAGCTCTTGTGTTTGTGTTTGTGATTGTGATTAAAGCTGCGCTCAGCAACGGGGATAAAAGAAGAGCCGCGACAGACGAGGATTTCATCTCCACCAGTAGAAACCCTGGGATTTCCACTTATCTATCCATCCTGGTATTTCTCAAGTCCAAACTCAACACAGAAGGAGTGACATCCATTTCCTTTGACGTTTTTCCTCCAGCTCTTCGTGGGAAATCCCAAGTTGTTCAGGGAGGATGCTGATTGATCAGACGCCACATCCACCTCAATTAGCTCCATAGGAGGCAAAAGAAGTAGGAAGAAGGGAACCTGTGATGTTGCCCAAAAATATTCCACTGTAGTTTACGTTCTATTCTCCATCCCCAAATATGAGAACAAATGCCTCATACAAAGACAATTAAACTCACCGACATCAGATCTTCAATTACTCTCTTGATTGATCAATCAATTGATTAATCATTTGGTCCAAAAGATGTAAGACAATCGTGTGTAACGTCACAATTTCCTCACACCCAAGACAACGGCATCAAATCGCTTGTTTTGTCCGACCAACACAAGACTTACAGATATAAGCTTTATCACATAAAACAAAAAATAGCTGCAACCAGAAAATATTTGGCATTTTTGCTTAAAAAAATTAATTGATCACAAATTGTTGCAGTTTATTTTTCTGTCTGCTAATAAATACATTATTAATGTTTATTTCAGCCATAATTCTATAACCATCATGCACCTTTAAAGATGAACTCATTGATTGGGGGTTATTTAGTGGAACAAGCTCAACATTTCACCCATTATTATCATGTAAAGTTGCCATGGCGAATGTGTTAGCAAACAGCTAACGGCGGACGCAGAACATCCCCATTCTCGTTTACAGCTGTGTTTCTGGTCAAACCGATGAATTCAAGTCCAACGAAACCGAAAACAATTTGTCGATATAAGACGTGTAAAAGTCGGCGGGTGCAGCTGCTGTAAAGAGACGCTTCCTTCAGTGGAAACCAGCTCGTTGCAAAACGCAATTCAAAACAGCGTCTGCACCTCTCAACCCTCTCACAGCCTCTTCACTTGCACAACGGGCAGGACTGAGCTCTTCACATGGCGGATGTCTGACCGAACGTTTTTTCGAGATGCCGTGCCTGTTTCTGGGGCAGACGGAATTCCACGCGGTAATTATGAGTGGAGGGGGAGAGAGAGAGAGGAAAGGAAGCAGCTGATTCCATTGTGTTGTCTGATACACTGAAAAAGGTCACTGATCTGTGGACTGAATAGATGCCTTGGGGAATTACAATAAACCCTTTGTCTCTGCAGAGTAACCCTCCCGTCTCACCTACTGTCCCCTTCCCGTCTAATCAGTATTGAGAGGCTGTGGCAGCAGGAGAGATGACATTGGCGAACCACGGTCCTTTTTCCCATAGAGCCGGCGCTTAGGCATGCTGGGGGCTGGCTGGGGGCTGGGGGGGGGGCATCTACTGAGTTATGCCGCCACCCCCTTTTGGCTCTCGTCAGGCTGTGCTGCTGGGAAAATGGGCACAGAGAGGTTGAGGTCGGGGGAATCTAACGCAGCTTCTGTTCCCCATTATCATCCTCCGTCCTCTATGTCTCTGCTAAACATGTCCGCCGTCTTACACGTCCTCCAGAAACCAGGTGGGGAGGAACTGACTGACATGTTTTAATGGCATAAAGATAAAAGTAGCTGTACCCAAATGGCAGCCAGCTATAGGTGACAGAAAAGGGCAACGGACTTTACAGAAGCACCGGCTCAGAGTAAACGCTTATAGGTCACTGGTCAATACAGCGGCATGATGAAGGGCTAGCTCTTAGCCTGGCAAATTACTGTTTCCATCCTCAAAGTGGCAAGGTCCCCAATCAATGGGAATTGAATTGGGCGCCGGGTGGTAAAAGTGTGACAGGCGACCCTTGGCTGTCATTTATCTCGCCGCAGAGAGGCACATTTCAGAGGTGAGTAGGAGCACTTTCCTTTCCTTCATTGGCGATTTTACAGCGGACAGAAGGTCAAATCAGCGTGTTTTCATCTCAAACACTTCACCGCTCCACCTGACTTCCACGCATATAAATGTGGTTTTCCTCGTCTGAAAACAAGCTGCCGTACGAGACACCTCACTGAAATAAAATGCAGTCAGCCATTTTTTCTTTGTTCCGGTTGACAGGAAACCCGTGGTAGCAGTTGCTGGTAGCAGCTAACTCTGGTTGAAGAATTGGTTGCTAGCTTACAGTAGCCTTTAAAGCAACCACACGCTCATCCAGCAATGAGGGCATTTTGTTTGTCTGGGTTTGTTTAGGTCAGCTGTATATGATTTATTTACATATATTCTTTTTTTTTTTGGATGATTCAGTGGAAGCTGTCAGTACCAGGTGCTACTGTTTTGTTGCTTATTTTTTTTGGATCCTGCAGCTGTAAATGGGAAACGTAGCTCTAAACACCAGACTTATTAAATTAGCTCTGGAAAACTCTGAAATCAGGCAAGAAAAATTTGGATTTACAGTAGAAAACCATCACATTTGCCTTCAGTACTTGACAGTTTTTGATACTGTGTCCGTCAAAACCATCCAAATGAACAGAATCAGAATTTTAATATAAATATTTTTATTTTATTTTAGACAATTACTTAATTAAACTTATGGTTATGCCTTTAAATTGCTCTACAGGCGTGTTTAGACCGAACGTGGAGCAAACTTGAGAGATGAAAGTCAATGTAAAGACATGGATGGACGTAAACTGATGCATAATTGAACCTATGAAAATTGAAAATATTTTTACTTGAGCAAAACATTTGCAGACAATCTCCTCAAGCCTCGAACACAAGGTTGGCGCGTAAATTGCTAACTAGCTACAGCTAACCTCTGTGCTGTCGGCACAATGGATGTTTGAGGTGAACAAACACAAATTCATCCCGATAACGCGAAGAGAAAATCTGCTTTCTGGTTGTTCCAAACCCCCGAAGATATTAGTTGCTGTTTAGGATTTTTACTCATTGAGTGACGTTATTTGATACTGAAGCACTTGAGTGATGATATTTGAATATAAAAATATCAGCCTGTGTACACAGTGGTCAAACTCGACTGGAACAGGCCTGCACCCTGTTTATGTGTCCATCATGGCGTCCTAATGAGGGAAAGTGTGAGATAGGGATGAAGATAAGCTGCTCAGTGTCGAGGCCACTGAAGATTAAACAGATTTTATAGGTAAAGCATTTACCTGTTTACTGATTACAGTGGCAGCCTTTGTTCCCTGTTCAATCTGAAGATAAGGCTGACTTAGGCAGTTCAGGAGGTTAGTGATAAAGGATTGAGCAGCCCGCCACGTCTGGCACCTCTGGGACTCCAGAATAAGAATGGGTGGGCAGGAGGGCGGGTGGAGGGTTGGGGGGGGGGCACAGGGTGCGATGTCATCATCTGTCTGCCATCATCTGTGTTAACGCACAGAGACACGAAGCCTGATTTTCCAAGAAAGAGCAGGATGCGGAAGGAGAGCAGATGATAGGATGTCAGATGATTCACCCGGCGATGACAGAACAGAGCAGGCTGCCTGCGACGGCGGCGTGAGCGACGTACCTTCACGTCCCATGACTAAATATTAACTAAGGGAGTTTAAACATGACTAGAAGTGACTGTAATGCCAAGAATAAAACGCTGCTGTTCCCCCAGGTGCACCATAAAAACTGTTTCACAGGCACATTGGAGAGATTTGTTTCTTTTTTGCTCCTCTCAGAGCTGTTTGTATTTTATTAGCTCAACTTAAAGTTGCACTAACTATTAATTTTGTTAACAATTAATTACTCAGGTCTACAAAACTGTAAGTTATTGATTTGGTTTTCCTTCCCACAAATTTACCATGACATTGCTAATGCTCTCATTAGCCTCGTTAGCTGCAGCAGGCTGCTTCTGCTAAAATAAAAAGGCTAATAAACCAACTGTGCCCTACCTGACTGCTGACCGCACTTTAGCATTTAGCAGCTAAAGAGCCGGATATTTTTCTCTGGGGTTGGTGGAGACAAAATCAGGAGCAAAGTAAATCTGAATATCGGGCTAACACGACTTCTAATGCACGTTAATGTTGCCACGTGCGTCCAGGAATAAGCAGCTGTCTGCAAACACATCCAGCATAACGACCGTGTGAGGGGATCAAACATACGTCAGTGTCGTTGTTCCGCTGCAATCAGGTGACCAAGAGAAATCTTTTACTGCAGCTTTAAAGTAATAAACAACATATTTTTATATATAGATGTAAAACATTGATGGTTGAACCTATAATCAGTTTTATATTTATGTTTCTAGAAGTGTTTTCCAGTAGGTTCGTCCTTAGACGAATCACAGGAAGAAGAACTTGGTAGTTATCATGATCAGAGAGAGTCATCATGGCTGAACAGAAGGACACACTAATCTCAGCTGCAGGAAAAATTAAAAAAGGCCTGGTATTGACCACGCCGTCATATTGACAGGTGATCACTGTGTCCCAGTCGCATCACAGCAGCCAGACCAAGAAATGAGACTGAGCCAACCATGACCTCATGCACATGTAATTAACACAGGATGAGATCATAGAATTTAAAAAGGACGGGCAGAGGAAAAAAAAAAACTACCAGGACAGAGACCCAGGCCTCATTTTCCTCACTTGGCAATAATGATTCACTATAGAGCACGTTCAAGAAGACAAGACCACACACACACACACACACACACACACACTGCTTGAAATTCGTTCACCAAAGCAGAAAGACTGCACGCACGCCTTTGCACACATGTGGAACTGGCCTGACTCGTATGAATGTGAATACACGTTGTCCTCAGGATGATGACATGAAGGGGCTACAACACACACACACACACACACACACACAAACACACACACACACACACGTTACATATACATTTAACACATTTGTATAGACGTTGTAGTCCGGGTTATGAAATATTAGTTCCACAGTAGTTTTCAGCATCTCATTATAACCTAAGTGGTAAATTACGTCTATTTTTAGGAGGATTTCAGGTCCCTTTTAAAACACTGCACACTGGTGCACAAAATGGCCCTCAGCTTTGGCCCTCAGAAACTGACAATGACTGGACCTGGACTGAACTAAACTACTTCTCAACTGCATTCTGAAAAGTCCTCTGGGTCTTTTAAGGTGAAACCCCCTCCCCCCTCAAAAACAAAACCATATGCTTTCACAGATTCTTCTTGACGGTTTTTTAAGGTTTCACATGTTTGATGCTGGCTTCAGACTGATTGATTTTGACCGTGGTTTCATTTCACACTTCACCATATCACCAGCTGCATCTGAAGGTCACGGTTTACGCACCTTTTTAATAAATCAAGGGAGATAATCCAGCTGCCATCGACCTGATAGGCACACCTCCATATGGAGGTGACAGGCTGCTGGAGTTGACTGGAGATTACTGTCGGCCTGTATTTGACATTTGCTATAGAACACTGTTAAATATTAACAAGCCTGCAGCTGAAGCCTCAGATGATTGATGTTGGCAAGATAGGTTGATCCGGAGGATTTGTTGTTTAAACTCCTGATGTTGTTGTTTAGATTGTTTTTTATCTTATTTTATTTATCATGTCAGTTTCTGTGCGGATAATGGCTCCAGCATGCCTCATTGACTCTCCCCTGCATGCTCTATATCGCAACCAGCAGCTTCTTCTCCAGCAATCACTCCCCTGTCTGTGTTGGAGGCTGCTCGCTGTGTTAGCGCGCGGCGGCGGCAGCAGCAGCAGCAGAAGCCAGTCTGATGTCCTACCTGTGGAGCAGAACAGGTGACAGTGTATGTGCGCAACGACGGACACTCACCAACTGATTTCAGTGCGCTTCGCCGAGGGGGGGGAGGAAGGAAAAAAAAAAAAAAAAAAAAAAACCACCAAGGACTGGAGTCCGAAGTTGGAACTAGCCGCCAGACACCATCTTCTTCAGCAGGGGCGAAGAGGGGAAAGTGCGGCGTGTCGGGGAGCCCGTCCGGTGCGACACATTACACGGCCTCATCACAGCTGACACGCTGGACCCGCGGCATAGCGGACTGAACAGCGGCGACAGCACACGAACAGCCGAGCGCTTCACTGTGCGCTCGCTCCCGGGCAGCAACAGGGAGGAGCGTCAAGGCGCACGCACTCAGCGCGGAGGATACAGGAAGAGAGGGGATCTGGCCTTCAAAGTAAAAGCTGTCGAGAAAACCTTTTAGTTATATCCACGAGGAAAATTGAATCATTGCAGAAAAACAAACAAATGCTATAAGGACATGCAGAGAACACAAAATATAAATAAATATATTACATCCCAAGTTATATTGATATATAATCATAAATTAGACTATGTTTATATTTTATACCGCAAATGGCAATCACAACTTAAAGAAAAGAAAATAATCTAATATGTCTGTGAAAGATGAAAGTACTTTTGCCCAAACCTATACATAATATATGGATTTCAAAATAAATTACCTTGACAAAGTTCAATATAATAAATTGTATTGTATGCTACTCTGTAGATGTAAAATATTATATAATTGAATTAGTGGATTTTCTATCTGACTTGAAGCTCTGTCTCTCTATATATATAATGTGACATTAATATTAATGCCATAGCTAAATAGAACATAAGGTTTTCTATTTTTTCAGCTGGAAATACCGTTTGTATAAGAGGCTACAATTCAGTAAATGTGATATATTTGACCTATTTTTTTTTTCTTTTTTATATACAATGTAATTCCTATTATCTGATAGCTTTTTGGAGTCAACTTTGAAGTCCAATCATTACTATTATTGTTGCCATTAGTAGCATTAGCTATAGTGAAGTAGCCTATAATTTCTATTCATTTTGAGCATTTTCTTTTATTTTGAAGTCATACTGGTACCGTTTCCCGTGTGATTCCCGCCAAACGTGTCTGTTGTGTTTTGCCACTGCTGCTAGAAAGGTTTGTACCATTGTCTTTTTAGTGAGGGTGTGCACCTTGTCTACACAGTCAGATATTCAGAGATGGAATCGCCTTTTCACCTGTCGATAGATCGATTTCAATCACTCAGTCGTTTGTCCCCAGTCCCAAGTTACATGGACAAAGTATTATATCAATCCTTATCTCATTATTGCTGGATGGATAATAAACTAATGCACATGTATTGCAGATAGGCTACTACCACCTTAAAATAGTAACAGAGGATCAGAGCTCCTGTTACAGCAAAGTCAACTGTGTTTTCACCAAAGGCTGTTTGTTCCAATCAACAGGCTCTTTTACATTATCAATATTCTGTGTTCTTCAACCCATTTAGTGTTGTCGAACGACGAAGTACCATTAAGGCACTGATAAATGTGTGAAATGCATGACCATGAACTCACTGCTACCAACAGGCTCAAGAGCCACAGGACATTAACAGTACTCACTACTGAACTGCACATGAACAGAATGAGGTCATTTTAGAAAAATCAAAGATTAGGAACAGAATCACGCCAACATCAGTACCTGGAGGAATATTTGAACACTGACATAATGTAATGAGGCTGTTACCTGATTAACATCAAATCATCTTTTAACCCACTGGAACCGAGATTCTGAAGTCTTTTGAGGATATTATAAATCTGTTGCTCTTTGGATTGTGGGGAAATAAAGACGTGGAGAAGTGGAGGCTCTATTTTTGCACTGAAATCGTTTACTCACAGGAGAAACACCTTCACTGTGTTTCTGAAGGTTAGACACAGACAGATGGCGGTTCGCCCCCTATTGCTTTAAACTCACTGTCTGACCTTCACTGTCGTTCCTGTTTGCTCACTGTGTGCTACCTCTGGTGAAACAAAATCATTATTATTCCTATTTTGCTCCAAGGTGGCAATAAAATGTGGCTAACCAGTGATCTTATTGTGGATGTGGGCTAGAAATGCAATGTATTTGTCATATTGTAGAAAAGCTTATTATTCACGGACTATTAAAAGAGTTTGTTTGGCTGCATTGTAAACAGATACACCAGTTGATCCTCTGACCATTTCAATGACTGTTTGAGGCCAAAGGTCAAATTATCCAACATTTCATAACAAGCAAAGGTTAGACAAAAGTCCAAAAAATAGATATAAATTTGAATATAAACAAACTAATTGTATATAAAGTAGTTAAAACTAGCTCCTCTGGTAGCTACAACAGTAAAAGGCTGCTTATACTTTTATATATTCAAATTAATAATTGCACAGTGCAATAATAATAATATATTTTTACTATAGTATGGTTACACTGTGGTTTACTTAAGTGAAAGATGTGAATATTACTTCCCCCAGAGGTGTTGGAGCAGGTGGGAAGTGTAACGATGAGGAATAATTGGAAACGCTGCTGAACACTGATCGCTGCTGGACAGGGTGGGAACGGCAGATTCTGCAATGACACCACAGGTTCATGACTGGTAGACTGTCAACAGAGCAAAAGACACAAAAAAAAAAACTTATGCATTGGCCGTCACCATGACATCTTGTGTTTCCTATTTGTAAACACAGAGAGGATTTCTCCCAGAGACCGAGTCCTCTTTTAGAGGACAAGCAGTAGCCTATTTGTGAATCAGTGTATGAATATTTATTACTGGTGGGAATAAAAGTGGAAATAACATTTTTTACACTAACATGAGTAATAGACAAAATCAATGTCAATATGATTGTTCTTACCATTGTTTACAGCAGATATACCACACATCATAATATTTTATATACATGTGGGGTTTTTTTTCCCTTTTGTTGATTGTTTAAAATTAATATCTTATGTTTTCTTTCAATAGGTGACATTGGTCTACAACAGGCAAAATAAAGGCTCCTGATTGTTAACAGCAACGCCCTGTGTTAACTGAACTCACAGATGTATTTTGTGCAAATTTTACCCAAAAAGTGTCGGAAGTTGAGTGAATTTTCCATTAAAATAAAACTGAGAGCGTCAACACAGACGTTGTCTACAAAGAAAACAACATTTAATCCAAACGCTCCGTGGATTATTTGTATTCCATATTGATATTTAGTCCAAAATGCATAATCAAACAATCTGAAACAACTGACATCACATTAGGATGTATGTCACAAGCAAGTAGTGTACGTAGATACATGCGTTACGTGTTTTATTTTGAAGGGCAAAGACGGATATCCGTCTATTGTGTTTAACTGACTTAACGTCACTATTTTTTAACTTGGTTTCTTCCTGGACTTTTCAAGCGTTTGCGACTTTTATCGGAGTTGTGAATTGAATCAACATGGGTGCTTGTTTGGCACTGAGTTCCCTTGCCAGTTGTGTAAGTATACTTTTATTTTACACGGTTACTTCACGTAATACGTAGACTCGTCATTTTCACACTTTCTTGGTTAGTTTGTGCGTTGTTTTAGCCAAGACATTAGCTTGTTTTGGTTTCGATGGCATGACGTCACGTGAAACTAGCTTAAAAACGGCTAACTATCGGTAAATGTTTGTACACGCCTCGATTGACACAAGATTTTATGATGAATACGTGAATGCTAGTTATAGTTCATTACTGTTAAATGAACAACGTTACACATTCCGTGAAGTTGCTGTAAAGTTTTATAGTTTGTTAACCGCCCTCCCGTCGTTCAACGTAGTGAAATGAAGCGTCCTTTCAACGTTTAAAGTTGACAAACCTCTTTTGAGACATTTAACGTGTAACATTATCAACATGTGAGACGGCAGTGAGTTGCCAGATTTCTGATGACAATGGTTTGGTGTGACAGAAGGGACGTCTCTCTTTTTTTTGTTTTCTTTTTTACAGTTACCTTAAAAGGCAGTTTGTCGATTAAAGTTTCAGAGATTCTTACAGTCAACAAGTAGCTAGGTTAATATGAACAGACTTTAAGACTTCACGCGCTAGATCTGCAAAGTGCTCTCGTGAAGGCGCCATTTCCGGGTTTTACTCAGTATCTTACGCCATGCCTTTGAAAAGGGCGTCACTGTGTTTGTTGTTCTTAACTTGATCTGTCCATTGTAATCATTCTTACCTCGATTTATATTATATGATTTAAATGATTCTTATGTGTCGTGTTTAACTCCATTGGACTGTTTCTCTTTTTATATTTTACAGCATAGAATCACAGTAAAAATAAATAGTGTATATATATATATATATATATATGAGATTTTTGACTGTGATAAAATGAATCTAAATTAAGAACTAATGAAAAATACATAAAAGCAGTTAGTATTAAAAGTATGGAACAGCTGCAGGAAGAGCTAAGTCAAATTGATTGATAAAGATTATTTTTCATTTTGATATTTTCTGTTTATCCACTATCCACTACTGCAATTCAGTATTAGAGCTGGGCATAAGTTGCAATTTTTTGGTACCAGTGCCATTACAATACCTTTGTTTTAGTACCACAACTAAGACAGTTACTCTTTTTGATTCCTTACTTTGAGGAGTATAAATATGTGTTGCTACAAAGCTTGTTTTGTCTAGCAAGATTTTTTTCAAATGTTAATCGGTGCTTAAACACAAGGAGTTATTGTACAAACTGGCAGAATTCTGACATGAATCACTCACATTTCAGTCTGTACCAGAATAGTATTGAGGTTTAATACCCAGCCCTTTTTCAGTGTTGTGAAATAAAACTTGTGAACAAGCTCTTTATATCGGGCACTGTAATTTTGAACACCCACCGTTATCACTATGAGCTCATTGTTTTATTCTTAACTAAAGTTATTTGTATTTGTGTAGTTTAAGATTAGAGTTTATTGTTGCCAAGGCAGGATGGCAGAGGCCAGCCTGAACCATGGAAACTGGATTCTTCTCGTCAGGGATGCAGTGTTTACACCAGAGGCCTGTGTAGTCACATACTGATGTTTAGTGAAGGATGGCTGATCTCAGCTACAGTCTCTGCCTCAGTGCTTCACACACCTCTCAGCAGTCTGCATCTGAATCATGCAGGAATCCTCTGTGATCCTGTTCGCAGCTCTGGATAAGAAACAGAGAGAGGGAGAGATTTGTTATAGCGGAAGCTCTAATCACAGGCCTGATTACTGCCACTGTGAATCATCATTTATATCTGCTTTTTCTAGAAGCATGCGGAAGGAGGACGATGGTTGCTCCGACAGCAGACACAGTGTTATTTGTTTTGTTTTTTTTTTGTTTTTTCCTCCTTCATCCACAGTCATTGCAAGCCATGCATGCATTATGCTGATTATCCCACAACCCAGAGCCCTGTCTCTGAATTTCATAAAATATGAATCAGTACGAACACCCTGCTAATTCTTTCCCTCGCTTCATCTTCAGGCGTCCTGTTTGTGCGGCTCGGCCCCCTGCCTCCTGTCATCATGCTGCCCTTCAACGTACAACTCCACCGTGAGCCGCCTGGCCTTCTCCTTCCTGCTGCTGCTCGGGACTTTTGTGTCTATTATTATGATTCTGCCGGGCATGGAAGAACATCTTAAAAAGGTATATTAGATGAGACTAGATTAGATCAAATTTAATTATCCACATGGGGATGCGGGACTGCTGCATCAGGTACCATTAATCATATCATAAGACCTAAGTTCTATTAAATCTTCTGAACTCGTATATCATTCCCAAATCAAGTAAATACAGGAGAATAATTCAAATTGCATTCATGTGGCTGTAAGCCAGAGAGAGTGATATGGTAGCAGCTGGACTGGATGCTTGGATTATGTGTTTGTTGTTTTTCTACCAGATGTCCAACGGGAATCTTTTTTTTTTTTTTTTTTTAAAGCTATTCCCAAACTACTAAGCTTTCTAGATGAGCCACTGTAATCCTGGCCTGCCCCTTTATTTCCTTTGTATGCTTTCACATTGTCAGATTCCAGGTTTCTGCATGGGTGGGTCAACCATACCTGGCATAGAGAACAAGGTCAACTGTGACATCATCGTGGGCTACAAGTCAGTGTACCGCATGTGCTTCGCCATGGCCTGCTTCTTCTTCCTCTTCTCCATCATCATGATCCGAGTGCGCAGCAGCAAGGACCCCCGAGCTGCCCTCCAAAATGGGTTCGTGCTGCTGCTTCAGTACTTCTTCAGTACAGCGTTGCATGATGAGAGAATGATGCACTCTGGTGGCCAAACATTGGAACTGCACTTCTAAAGATTGTGTTTACACTGAGTAAAAAGTTCCTTTCATTCATACTTGGAATAACTTTCCTTCTCAGTTTCTGGTTCTTCAAATTCCTCATGCTGGTTGGCATAACTGTGGGAGCTTTCTTCATTCCTGATGGCATCTTTACTACAGGTATGAAGCCCGGACATTTATTAGAGTTTTTGCCAGTCTGAAGCCAAATATGTTGTTGTATGTTTTTTTTTTTATTGCCAGATTTGATTTCACTTAAATCCTCCTGCAGCTCACACACCTTTGACAAATAAGATACTTCACTGCTTGTTTCAAGTTCAAATCTGCAACTCTTAAGTCAAAATTAGAGCTTGATATGGTTCAACATAAAGTGTGTTTGGGCCAAGTATCAAGCGTTGGCTATGGCTCAGGGGGTAGAGGGGGTCGTCCGCTAATCATCAGTGGTTTGATCGCAGGCTTTTCCAGTCTGCATGTCAAAGTTTTGGGCAAGAAACTGAACCTCAAATTGCCCCTGATGTATCATCAGTTTGTGAAGGCATGGCACAAGCACTATGTGCATGTGTGAGTGAGCGGGTGAAAGTGGCTTGTATTGTAAAGCGCTTTGAGTGGTTGAAGAGACTAGATAGACGCTATCAAAAACTGTTGATACCCAGACCTTGTCACAGTAAGTCTTCAACCAGTTTTTGAGGCTCAATACTTTTGCCCATTTTGAGGGGGGAGGTGAAGGAGGGTGGTCTATGTGTTCTGTGTTCATGGTAAATAACCACTTGTAACCTTCAAGTAAAGACTCACTCCATGTGATTTATAGCAGTGTTGAAGAATTTAAGTCAATTCTGATGTTTGTTATTTTTAAATAAGCTAAACACCAGTTTTTATAAGCAGAACTGATTTGAACTATGATGCTGCGTTCTGTACTGAGGATCCCTCAGCTTTAAGATTAGTGTCTAAAACTGATGCCTCTGGCACTGGATAGTAACCTTGTAAAGATTTTTCCGTCTGCCCTCAGTGTGGTATTACTTCGGCATGGGGGGCTCTTTCATCTTCATCATCATCCAGCTCATCCTGCTGGTGGACTTCGCCCACTCCTGGAACCAGTCTTGGCTGGATAAGGCAGAGAACGGAAACACCAAGTGTTGGTTTGCAGGTAAAAAGGCAACATACTCTCCCTGTAACAATAAACCTGCAAGTTCAAAACTTAAGGTTTTTTGTTTAGGGGCTGCCAGTAAATATTCTCCCCAATTTTTATTACAAAATAACATCCCCTTGCAGTTTTATCACATTACAAGAACCGTTCAGCCTCCAAAACTTAATTATACTGTAAATGAATTATATCCATCTTTGTATGACTGGGCCATTTTGTGCTAGTGTGGTACTGAAAAATTATACAGCAGATATATCATTAATAAAACTACATGAAATAAGCCACATCTGAATTTTCATTGTCTGAAGTGACTTTTTTGGAAACCGTCTGATGCTGTGATCTAACTAACAGTTTCACCCTCAGGTTTCAGCGTGTAGTGATTTTGCTCTTTGCTCGTGTTGCAGCTCTGCTGTCTTTCACCTTCATCAACTATGCCTTGGCTTTCACTGCCGTCGTGCTCTTCTATGTGTTTTACATCCAACCTGACGACTGCACGGAGCACAAGGTCTTCATCAGCCTCAACTTCATTTTCTGCATCATTGTGTCCATCGTGGCCATTCTTCCCAAAGTTCAGGTAATGTAGACTGAAGGTACTAAATGTTGATATTTTGTTCCCTTATCTTTCATGTATAAAGTCCGCCTGTGATGTATGGACTGTATACAACAGCAGGGAGTACACACTATATCAAAATCACTTAAATGTTAACTAATTACTAATTTAACATGAGTTTATTAGTTTCAGCCAAAACTGATCAAAAAATGAATCAAAGTAATTTGAAAAACAGAAATGACAAATGAAAAGAACAAACTGCTATCAAAGTCAGTCCACCCCTTTATTAGTGAGATTCCACTCTTTTATTTTTGTTTGATATTTTGTGTGTCCGCCATTATTCTTAATGACAGATTAAATCCTCCTGTACATGGATGGTCCCAGTCTTGCACAAATCTGTGGAGAGATGTTCTGTCGTTCTTCACAGAAGATTCTTTTCAGCTGCTCTTTCCTGGAGCAGTTTTCTTGCTCTATGTTCTGTGTTAAAATACTCCAGAGCTGTTCTGTTCTCAGGTCAGGGGACATACTTGGCAAGGTCGTAACTTTCACTTTGACAAACTCTTGTGTCATATCAGCACACTCCCACCTCCATGTTTCACGGTCCGCTCTACGGAGTCACTCTGTTAGTCCTGGCCAGGTCCATGTCAGAAATGCTGGCCACCATCTGATCCAAACAAATTTATTTTGGTTTCATCTGACCAAAGAATGTGCTGCCAGCATTCATCAAGCTTCTTTTCATGTTCTTTGGCAAAGTTTAAACTTGCAGTTTTGTGCCGTTTTTTGAGCAATCATGTTTTTCTTGGACGCCGTCCATAGAGTTCGATTTCATGCAATGTCCTTTAGAACTGTCTGATCAGTCAGTGAAGCACCAGTTTCCACAGAAAAGTCAGAAGCACGTACCGTCTGTTTTTTAATGCAAGGCCGAGTTAACAGAAGATTGTGCCTGGTGTTATTCTGAGGACAGCCACTGCTAACTCTGTTATTAGCAGTATGTCACTTCCTGTACCTCTCAACCACTGCTGCACCTGTGTTTCAGCTTATGCTCAGTCACCGCATCTTTGTGAAGCCGCACAATCTGGTGTCTGACTTGCTGACTGTTGCATTAGATACAACCCAGGTCTAAACCGAGGAGGCTGTGGTGCTCGCAGGTTATTTTATAACCTTGTTCATGCAATTGGCCTGAAATGGAAATCACAGGTGTGATCCCTTTAGTTGCATTGAGGTTTTCAGTGTAACTTAATCTAACCTGTTTGTTTTTGAGTTGACATAGAATCACATACCTCAAACTTAAACTTCATTTAACGACTCATTAAACATTTTAGTGAGATTCTACAGTGAACTCAGTTTCATTGTATACACACCTGCTGTTTAAATTCTAAATGTAGAAGACAAGCTGATAATAAATGATCATTTTGTACCAGCTGTGACCTTTTGTTATCTGTGAGCGGGAACAAAATTAATGAACCTGCAAAGAAAGTTTTGTTTTACTGGCACAAACCTTTTTCTTTTCCAACTCCTCCCACGCCGTGTCTCCACAGGAGGCTCAGCCCAGCTCAGGCCTGCTCCAGGCCTCCCTCATCTCCCTCTACACCATGTACATCACCTGGTCAGCCATGACCAACAACCCCAGTAAGTCTAATCAATCTGAGTCACAACACAACTGCATGTTATTCACAGCTTGAACCAGATTAACTGACTTTAAGAAGGAGTACAAAGGAAACGGTTAAAGGTTAAAACTGTGATTAGAACTGCAAGCTGCTGTTGCTTTAATCACTTGTCATATTGTCAACTGTCTACTTTGTTTTCTGTTTCCAACTTCAGACCGGCAGTGTAACCCGAGTCTGTTGAGTTTGGTCCAGCGCGCCAGTCCAACTCCACCACCGGGACCTGCTCCTGCCCCTGGAAACGTCCAGTGGTGGGACGCGCAAGGCATCGTGGGATTGATGATTTTCTTGTTCTGCACTCTTTATGCCAGGTATTTCATCATCACCGTGGGTGTTTTCTCGTTATCATGACTTGATTTTACAAGAAGTAGACTTGTTTAGAAAGTCAAAACACTTTTAGGTTATGGATACTTCACTGAATGCAAGTTGCATCTTTTTCCTGTTGTCAGAAACCTCACATTACCAGCAGAAGAGTGTGAGTTTTAGTTTAGTATGCAGATTTTGTCGGTGCAGGAAGACTGCAAAAGAAAAGCTTATTTGGAAATGATGTTGCTCAACTTCTGCAACATTAAATACAAATGTCTGAAGCAGATATTTCAGATATGTATTGAATTCCTGTGCTCTCCACCACCACCACAGTATCCGCTCCTCCAACAACACCCAGGTGAACAAGCTAATGCAGACTGAGGAGGGCCAGGGTCTGACCGCTGACGAGGAGGCCGCCACAGGGGAGGACGGAGTCCGACGGGCTGTGGACAACGAAGAGGAGGCCGTCACCTACAGCTACTCCTTCTTCCACTTCAGCCTCTTTCTGGCCTCCCTCTACATCATGATGACCCTCACCAACTGGTACAAGTAAGTATCAGTTATTTGTTATTCTTGACTAACTCCTTCAGACCAGGCCGACTTTCCTCCGACACTGACTTTCCCTCTGACTCCGCTCCTGGCTCACCAGGCCCGAGAGCGACTACCAGGCCATGCAGACCACCATGCCGGCCGTCTGGGTGAAGATCGGCTCCAGCTGGCTCGGCTTGGCCCTCTACCTGTGGACCCTGGTGGCTCCGCTGGTGCTCCCCGACAGAGACTTCAACTGAAAACGGTAGAGTCTCTCCACATTGGTCGATAGCCTCTTGCTGTTTGCACCTTAAGGGAAGATAGCTTTAGCTTCAAATCATCCAGCTTGAAATGTTTGATTTTACTCACAACTCCACATTTAAAGTTGCAAACTGAAATGTTAATGTGCTTTTGTTTTTGACCCTAAGCCATTGCACAATTCACAGTTAACGTTAATGTGGGTTCTTGTCTCGATTAAATTTTCATTTTTGCAGAGGCTTAGTTGAGCTTTAATCACACACTGTTTTTTGCCTCAGGTTATTTTTCTATTTTTCTTCCACAGTTACAAATATGAGAATTGAGAGCACTACATGCCTTTATACAACAAGACCAAATCAATCTTAAATTATCTCTGTGGGAAATTCATGTTGTGACTGCGTTCACTACATTTACATTGTATTTGTACTTTAAAAAAAAAAAAAAAAATCATTGCCTTTAAATCAGTTTAATTTTATGGAAATGTTCTGTCTGAATTATGAGATATACTTTTCTACTTTTGCATTTTTATTGCACAGCTTTGTTTTAGTTCCCCGTTTTATAACAAGAGTGCATTATTATATTATGTACACACAAATTATTCACAGGGACCATTTTTGATATATTTTAAAGTAGTTATGTTCACTTTTCAGTGTAAAGTGTCTTCACCAACATATGTTCACTTTTCTTTATAATCAATAAAGTTGACATTCTGTTTAATGTCTTTAATCAGAGTGTAAACAGTGGTTCTGTCCAGCAGGTGGGTCTGTTGTCCATCAAGTCAGATTTCATTATATACAGTTGATTCTAACATTCAGTATGTGGTGTAAGATTTCTAAACCTCTTGTTTTTTTTAAAAATATATTCGACCTTGTGAATTGGTTTGTTTTCTTCAGAGACGGCAAAGAAAATGTCATCAAGTCTGGTCAGTGTATATTTCCAAGTGCCTCACTGCCCTCCCTCCATGAATCACATGATCCTGCTAAAATGTGATTTATTGTGTTCCCTCTATGCAGGATTCCCCAGTGCAGCAGACACACACACACACACACACACACACACACACACACACACACACACACACTTACACACTTGGCAAGTAATGTAGAGGGAATGTGCTTTACCCCTATCACAAGATCAGCATGAGCGGGGGGGGGTGGGGGGGGGGACGACTGGCTGAACACAACACTGTATTATACTTAACAAAATTCATTCAGGGCTTGTGTTGGGGAAGAACGATAAATGGCCAGTGTCTGAAGTCTGACGTCTGAAAGCAAATCCCAGACAACATTACTGTGCACACCTTCACCCACACAGTAACATTATAATATTTTCTCGCTCATGCATGTTTTTCCTCCTGTTACTTGTGCCTTTCACATTACGAATAAAAACCAGTTTGCCTTCATCACAGTACAACCAGTCCCTTCAGGCGCACAGATAATGTGTTAATATATGCATCCGATGTGTTAATGCAGTTAATTATGTCTTGGCCTTAAGACTGAAATGTATTTGCAATACATCTAATGCACCACATAACAGTCATATTGATGGATTAAACCGATGCTCCAGAAACTCTTCTATACAGTTTGGAGACGCACATGTTGAAATATAAATCATTATAGTATTAGTCCTTAGTGTGGGTCAAACTCCCAAAACACTAGATCCTACATTTTCTCTGATGACATTATTAAGGGTTTATTTTTTGAGATTTACCCTTTTAGATTTATCTTGATAATCAGTCTGAATCCTCATTTAACTTCATTATACTTTTTGATCACTGTCAATAAAAACTGATCCATCCAAAACATACAGTCCAGACAAAGCAGGTTTTTGGGTGTGAAATTTTCTAATAAACAACGATGAAAATTATTCTTTTTTTAACTTGATCACTGCTTATTTATTCATGAATATATCATGCTATGAAAAACAATAATGAAAAACAAATTAAATGACCTTATTTTTATATTTTTAATTGAGTCCAATTTCTTCAATTTGATTTTTTTTTTATAATAACAGAGAGTTAAAAGTTAAAAGTCCACATTAGCAAGCAATAAGAGCCTCTATGCTGTGACAGGTTTGTTGACATACAGAACATTGTTATGTTAGTAATCTGTCATTGGTCTAATTAATCATGCATGACAAACTTTTTAGTGGCTACTGACATTAGATACAGAGACTCTGACAATCCTGCCGGACTTTGACGCCGTCTCCACCCACTCACACATCATCTATAAAACACTATATTCCTGCCTGAGCTTGTGATTTCGGCCCATATTGCTGTGGGTGACGGGGACAGTGGTAGAACCTGGCTCAGCTGTGAGCAGCAGACTGACCTAACGCTGTTATATAATCCTGAATGAGTCTCTGATCAGTTGCATAAGCAAGTTATCGGGGGCTCACCTCGCTCCGCTGCCTGTTGTGGCTTGTTTATTCTGGGCCCTGCCCGGGGAGACCTGCACATTCGTCATCCTCATCACCATCATCATCAACAGCGATGACACGCCTCCTCCCTGGAGGGGTTTTCAAAACACCTGGCAACCCAGGTGAAAAAAAAAAAAAAACAAGCTAAATGTAGCCCTGCCACATGGAGGGCTTTAATGGGCAGCCCCAATAGTCTTCATTAGATGACTGTATTTTTCACAGCTTTGAGTGTGTGAGGACAAATATTGTCAGGATACATCCCATATTCCTGGAGTATGACGACGGTGTGATTCGAAGGAATGTTTCACGTTTTAAAATTTATTCAAATCAATAAGATATTTTATACAATCAAATATTTGTTGAATAATTGATGAGTACAACTCTCCTGATTTTGAAACCACATTAAGAATGAGATCATGTTCAGCTGATAAAAAAAAAACCCAAAAACTGTTATTACGATTCATCCTCTACTTGTGCTGCATCTGTCACATATTAATTTTTATGTTTCATTAGATCATTTTACACTGCTAAAACTCTAAATATATGAAATAACTGAAAATAATACTATGAAAAACAATAAAGAACATAATAGTAATAATATTAATAGCAATAAAATGCGTCAATGACTTAAGAAGATACAAAAATACCTGTTAAAGTCTTAAATTCCCCTACAGATTTTGGGGTTTTATATTTATCTTTATTTCTAATGTTACTGTAAGGGGGCGGGGTTTCGCGGTAGTGCGAGATGGTTTGAGGCACCAGCGTGTTTGTCTCGCGCTCCAGCTGTGGCGGGATGCTGACAGTAGTCAAGTTCATATGAATAAGACACATACAAACCGGAAGCTCCTTTGACTTTACCTTCAGAATAATTGCGCAGAAATGTGACAAAAGACACGTTCAGCCATTTTTTAAAATATTAAACAGTATTTTTCATGATTCCTCACATTGTGTATAAAAATAATTAATTTAAGTGAGAAAGCTGACCCGAGTTCTCTAACACGTAAAGATTTTCTGTCATTGTCATGTCTCCCATTTTGTTTAAAACCAACACACTTGACCAAAAATGCTTCCTTTTTTCAGCTCAACAATTGAACGCTACGTAATTAGATTCATTGGTTTAAAAAAAAAAAAAGTTGTGCCCGGAAATGCTACGTCTTGCGTTTCCCGGGTATTGACAGTGGTGGTGATGATAGCGCTGTGGTAAATTGCGGCATCAACTTTCAGGAGGATTCATTCCCTGTCGCTGCCACCAGAGCATCTGGACCGGACCACTCACGTTATGACCTGGTAACAACTGGACTATTTAAGCAGAAAGCTACAGTGATTGACAGGTTAGGAAGCCAGATATCAGCAGCTAGAGGTGTTATAATATATTAGTATAATTATTATTAACTTGTGTGCTGTATGAGGTGTTGCTGAAGATGATTTTTTTTTTATCAAGCTAGCTTGAATGAAATACGGCGTTTCCGGTCAAAAATGTAACGTGAATAAAGTTCTGATCGAAAACAGTTGAAGCAGCAGTTAAAGCTACATATAAGTTTACAAGTTAACTCAAAGACAGGAATGTATAGTGTATATTGCTTCAGTATTTATTTTTTTTTAGCTCCGCTACAAATTTGTCAACATCTAAAGGCTGGTACTTTTCCGCTTTTATTTTGAAGGCCACATTTGAACATTTCCTGCCTGTCGTTAAGGAACCTAGTGTGACTTGACGAAGCTCGTGAAGCCGTGGCCGCACCGCAGAGAAGTGAAGTTGAGCATCCTGCAGGTAATGTAAGCTCATACGTGCTGTCAGCGAAGCGTTGTTGGACATATTATCGCGTATTGTGTGGCTGTGTTTTACTGTGACATTTTACACGGGGGCGGCCTCACGGCTGTTATTATTTAACGTGTTTTTTCTTGTCGCTATTTGATCATAATGGGAAGATAAAAAAAAAATTGCAGCTAACGTGAAGGTGAACCGGGGCTGAGAGGGGATGTTGTCCTGATTTCTGTAGTGCTTTTTGGCTAAAATATTAGACGGGTGTTGGGCTACCTGGAGGGGTCCTGGGCTTGTCCGTTACCCCCCAAACTGGCTTCATTCATTGTCTGTGAGAGGGAGGAGGTGGTGGTGAGCTGCGGCAAGTGAGCCAGAATTGGACATAACGACACAGGAAGTGAAATGATTTAAGGTTTTTAAAATTAAACGCATTGAATTTGTCTTATTGCGTATAAAATAATTAAGTAATTGGACGCGTGGAAGAGCTGATGTGATGTTAAAATATCGCAGTTAAAATACGGAGCGGAACTGTGGCTGAAACACTGGCAGGAGTAGAATTGCTCGGTCTTGTGATGCAGTTTTATTTTGAAAACGGCGTACGTGGAGGCTTTGTTATTCCCTGCAGCTTGACGTTGATTGTAGTAGCACAACTGTGAGGTTCAGACTGTGGCTTTATGTAGAACAACTGTAGTAGCCTGCTTCTACTTTACACGAGTGATCTGTTAATCAATACCGTCCGTTACTGTTACTGCTGTGGCTTGAAAACTACGGGGGGGGGTGCAGGTGTTTTGTGTCTCGGGGTAACAGCAGCTAACGCCTGTTATCCAGTTACTCCATTTTAAAATCCCCAATTTTTTTATTTATTTTTATTTTTTACACAGGTGTATAGGCTATCATCTTTTATTTTTATTTCCGTCGTTGTGTTGTGTTATATTATGTGGCACCGGGCTACATCAGCGCTATGCGACCCGTTTGTAGG
The DNA here is from genome assembly GCF_002814215.2 of Seriola lalandi dorsalis. Lineage (NCBI taxonomy): Eukaryota > Metazoa > Chordata > Actinopteri > Carangiformes > Carangidae > Seriola > Seriola lalandi. The sequence continues at coordinate 499,760 of NW_019525058.1, read as the reverse complement.
AAAAAAAAACCAGCCTCCATTCAAAAAAATCTGACACTTTAATATTTATTAATTCGCCTGCAAGCGCGCATGCCCGTTAACAACACGGCTCAAGACGTTTTTTTTTTTAAACATAATTTTCAGGCAAATCCACCCTCCACCAACACTATAATTTTTTATTATCCCCATTTTTCACTTCTTGTTAGGTGGGATATCATTTTGAGAATCGGTGCTAAATGTCGATATTTACTCAATTTACGGATGCCGAACGTACACCCAGTACGTAACTAGACAATGCTGTTATCGGTGTTTTAAAAATATATCACTTAAAGCACATTGAGACTAAAATGTGTGATTCTTTGAACGGACTTTGGCGTTGTCGTTCTCCACGCGCAACAGAAAGCGAAACCCATCGGCTCCAGCTCTGCCCCGCACAACAACGCCTTCCTGCTGCTCGGACATTTCTGCGTAACCTGCTTGTAAGGAATCCAACATGACATCATGCGTGAGAAACAGTCCCGTTCAGGGCGTTTTTTTTTTTTTTTGTATTTGTTGTTTGGATCAAATCGCCGAGAATATTATATAATCACAACTCAGCTTAAATTGGAGGGGTTGATTTGGATGTCAGTGTAGTGGCCAAAGTGGATAAAAGCTTGAGCGTCCCATGCTGTAGCGGATTTCGGTTAAAAAAAAATGGTTGTTTTTTCCTATTTGTGTCCCAGTTTAAATAAAATAAAATAAAATAAAAACAATATGAATGAGATGAGGATGTGGCTGCAAAGAGCAAGAAAAACGAGCGCCTGTGCAGATCAACTCTGCAGAAACACTCCTCTTTGCAATGATGCCCGCTGGATTAGAGGGCATCTGAGGACAGCTGTGGCTTGCAACATTGCTCTGCTGCAAAACACTTGATACAAGGCTTTTTTTTTTTTTCTCATTTCCCTCAGTGGGAATGCAGCTGATTTATCATGAGATTTAGAATAAGAATAATAGAATAATTCTCCAATGGCACATAACGTTTATGAGCACAAAGTGGTGCAATGACTGCTGACTGGGTATTTGATCCTTATGATAAATTGTCTATTATCAGCTTGGGCAGCACTGGAATAATTATTATTTTCATTTGTGAATAATGTTTGTTGTTTTACAATGTAGGGAAAAAAATCTAATTTGGGTTTTTCCAACCAAGAGAACAATACAATGATATGATACAGAAAAAAAGCTGAAAATCCTGAAATGAAAGAAGCTGAAACCAGCGACTATTTCACACTTTCTCCTTCAGAAATGTTAAAAAATGTTTCCTTTTTTTATTTTCTACCGACTCTGATAGATTAATCAACTTGATACGAATTTGATTGGTCATTGCTGATGTCTGTTGCAGCCATATGAACATGGTGATAGTGAAAGTACTAATGCTTAACAAACAGATGCACTTAATGACTCAGGCCTGGCTGAGGTGATTTCTCTCTCTTTCCTGTTTTACTGTAAAGACCTTCAGTTGCATTGCGTGATACTGCTGTCATGTTTTCGCTAGAACTGGAGGCTTCCTCTTTTGTGTGTCGTGTCATCCTGCTGCTTCGCTCCGTAGTGAAGGGGTCAGACTTTTGTCATTCCCGTGTCACTCGCAGCCTCGACGGGGGAATTTCTCTCCTCAGAGGCCTCCGTGGAGAAGCCAGTGGCGGTTTATTATCATTTTCTCTTCCCCCTCGGCTTTGTCCTTCACCTTACGATGGATGTGCAGACTGGGAGGGGGGGGGCAATAACAATGTGCACTACTGTGCGTTCCAGCAGTCAGATGTGATGCTGTGTACCTGCATCAATCACTCACTCACAGGAGGCGGAGCCTGTCATTTTGTTGTTGTAGGACTGCTGGTATGGGGAACATTGACCTCGTGAACCTTTTTGAAAGCTCAACCGCAACATTTTTGAAACGGAATATATTTTTCTATGCCATAAATCTGTCTGTAGCACCGTGAATAGAGACGTATTTAAAGGGCAGTATTAGTTTAGTCTTGGTGAGGAGCAGCTCTCCAAAGTCTCTTTTTTAAAAAAAATCTTCCTTTATTGAGAGTTACAGAGCACAACATGACATAAGCATTTATCAGGCAGCAAACGTCTAAAGGAAGCAGTTTTTCTTAACTGATGCTATCGAGTTGCATTGTGGGAATCGTAGGATTCGATGTACAAGGAAGTAAAAGTCAGGATATCTCAGCTTCTGCTGTGTCAATGTTAACTCTTCTTTCTTTAATACGACCCATGAGTCTCTCAACTTCCTGATATCCTGATACCTGATAGTGAACTAAATATCTGATTGGTGGAATTTGGACACGTCACCTTGCTCTAATAGTCGCACCGGTTTTCCTGTTGACGAGTTTGAACCTGAATCCTTAAGTGTTGTTCTCACAACAGACGAGGAGCCTTCAGAAAAACTCTTGTGTCCTTGGATACAGGTCGAATCTTCTCTGTTTTATATTAGTAAGTGAAGAAAAGTATCAGACTGGATATTTTTTTCAAACAAATATTGTTGTGTTTCGTCAGCGCTTTAATCTGTAACAACTTACCAAACTCTGTGAGTATCAGGCATAAACAAAACCATTATCGTCGCCATTATCATCACTGTGATTCCTAGTTGGTTATCGTTCCCTTGAGGTCAGAGTTACACCTAATGAGCTCTGTGTTTCATGGGAGCATAATGGCCTTATTGTGGCACTGATAGGACCGAGGCCCTAAATGTGTTTGCCACTGGAGCCCGAATGGTGTGTGAGGTTTTCTTGGACACTGGACATGAGCATCGCTGCTCAAAAGGCAGCCAGTCTCAGAGTTAACCCTGCCCGGCTCATAACACATACAGTGGTGGTACGGTAAACATTTATGCGGTGTGCAGAGTCTCAGAGTGTGTCCTGAAGTCCCACGGCGCGCTGTTGCATTATGAAATGGCACACTCTCTCGTTTTTTTGCTGAGGCCCCTGTCAAAGGTCCCTCTGTTCAGTCAAGGGCAGTAGAGCCAGAAAGGACAACATTGATATTCATACAGCTTGTTCTTATGGAGTCACCAGCGGGCGCCTCATCCCTCAGGTGTCAGTCATTACAGTGTCCTTGGTAGCAGGTGAAATGTGAGGGCACTTGTATCTCTGGAGCTTCACTGATGTAGTCCATATCAGTCCTCTCCGGGCACTTAGCAGAGGGAGGAAATACCAGGCCGACATACAGTCTGAACCTGAGTGAAACATAAAGGGAACAGTCTTCCAGGCGAGGGGCGGGAAAACGTATTTACCCAAGAGAAAATGTGGAATCGTCCATCTTAACTTTGAGCGCGAAGTGAAACGTGTGACAACAGAAACAACGAGTTAAAAGATTCAAATTCATTTCTCCAAACAAAGCGCTCGTCGGATGGTCGAGCAGTATCTGAAGAGTATCTGATTTTCTTTTTATGGACCGATCGATTAAACTAATATTCGAATGTGTCCGATCATCCTCACGGCCTTAAAGCCAGCTCAGGAAATCACAGTGTTAATCCTGATCATACACTTCAGTTTCAAACGACTGTTCACCGTCCCTTACAGTGGTTACAGTACACAATGCTGAACTTGCATTACTCTTATTGGAACAGATCTTCTCCCAGTGCAATATATCATCGAACTCCCATGTTCTTGCCTCGAACATGGAAAACACCTTTTCTCTTTTTCTTTTTTATAAACGCTAAGCGACTGCAGCAGCAATAAATCACAGGTTCCTCGTGCAAAAAACCTTGTGTTTATGATTTAAGATGTGTCATGTAACCGGCATTCACATGCGAGTTAGGATGTGTACGGCGCACGCACACACACGCATCCACGCTTAGGTAAGGGTAAGAACATTCCAGCTCGTCATTGCAGCGGGGGACCCGGGTCATCAATCAGGAGGACTTCCCCCGGCCACGGAGGCTCAGGCTTAAATGTCAAAACTGCCGTAAGCGAACAGATTTCCTCCCCGCCGGCAGCCGGCCTGAGACGACGGGAGCGGAAATTGACTTTCATCCTTGTTAATGAAAGGATACACTCTCTTATGTGTGTGTTTGTGTGTGTGTGTGTGAGAGTGTGTGCGTGCATACATCCTTGCCTACGCATTTGCTCGCCCATGTGCTTGTACACAGGAAAACGTGTTGGCAGGAAGGCTTGCACGTGTGTTTTGTGAACGCCATATCCTCGGGTGTTAAGTGTCGTTTTTACATGCAGTGTGTGTGTGTGTGTGTGTGTGTGTGTGTGTGTAGAGGTGCATGGGAATCGGAGCATGTGGGCGCTCACTGCGAGTTGTTAGGCCCTTGGCTGGGCTGCAGCCCTCTGCTGGAAGGGGTTGGATGCCGTCAGTGACCCTGGAGGCGAGCGTATGGGCCCAGCTTGGGTTGCTCTGCGAGGTGGAAGGGCCTCTGGTTTCTGTGACCCCCGCGGAGAGAGCAGCCTGTCAGGCAGAAGGCCTGTCAGCTGCAGTTCTCATTCACAAATCACCTAGTGAATGCACACGCACACACGCACACACGCACACACACACGGATAAGTCCAACCCTGCCCCTGCTCCTTTGAACCATTTAATTCAAGCAGTGTTAAAATTTTAATTGGTTGTCATTATCGCAAATCCTTTACGATCTAGTCAGATTCAACAGACATCTGCACGAGTGTTTTACCGCTGCTTTCACGTGACTGAACTGAATGATGTCATAGGTTTCATAGAGGTTAATATCCACAAGGCCTTTTCCAGGTCCATGTCGTTTTAGGAAACACGCTACAGTGACTAAAAATAACAATCCCAGGACCTTGGTAGTGTTCATGCTAACTCACCGGGACGCTTAATGGAGCGCAGCCGTTGATGTTATTAGTGACACCTGCGTTCTACCTCGACAAGTAAAAATATCTGCTGTGGAATCAGTCAAACTGGGCCTCCTCAGTCATCTTGGACTGGTGGGAGTGTGAGTGTGGCTGGTGTTCAGGCAGCTTAGGATTTTTTAACAAGCTGTAAGCACAACATTGAGACATCACCTTATAAAGTTATCACGGTAAAAGTGTTTGCGAATATTTGCTTATTTGTTTACACGTCCAGCGGACGTGAAGCAACATTAGCGTTTATTTGGAGCTTCATTTGTGTCCATTTAGTCTGGGATAGTCGGACCTAGCGGTGGGCCATCTCACGCTCTTATACAATCTTACTTTGGCATATAAACTTTTCTGATTAAAGTACTTACATATAGCACCTCAAAGACAGGTCTGCTGTGGTCTCCACTAACTACAGAGTAAAGTATCCGTCTCTTAAGCAAATGTTCACCTGCTTGTCGCTTGGCTACATCGTCCACACTTCTACAACTTCATTTTAAAACAGACAACTGTTTAAACTCTGCATCAGCGTACTACATACACTAAACCTGCTGCTTTCACCACGGGTAGTCGAGGCTGATAAGACCCAATCAGGGAGCGACCGCGGGCGTCTACGTCATCGTTTCCAAAGGTCTTCGTTTGTAACCGTCCGGACTAAAAACACAATCCTGAAGTTTTCAAACAGAAACATTTCCAGCAGCGTTTCCTAAAGTCTCCGTTTTAGGTGATCGAGAAACTCCAGAGTAGCGTGGACGCACAGTGATGCTAAAACATAGTAGTGTGTGTTGGGGGTTTGAATCCGACCCGTGGCCCTTTGCTGCATGTCATCCCCTCTCTCGCTCTCTCTCTCTCTCTCCCTGACTTTCCTGTCACTCTCTCACTTCACTATTTGAATAAAGGCAAAAAAAGAAAAGCCCAAAGAAACATAGTATTGTGGATGCAGCCTTCGTCGATCTGCCATTTGAGGCTTATTTAACTGAAAACAGCTTCCTGCTGCTGGAAACTAGGTCGATTAAAACGGTTTATACGAACCAAAACAGTATTGTTGTTGCTTTTATTCTGTAAAGCACTTTGTTTGTTTGAAAAGTGCTTTACAAATTAAGTCTGACTGATCGATTGATTGAGTAAAGTGACCAAAACAACGAGCTGAGAGATGCTAAAACGCTGAGGAAGAGTGGAGTCGGTGATGATTCTCCGTGGGTCAATAAGAGTGGCGTTCACATTACACACAGTCATCCGATCCACTGCTAATATAAAAGTATTGATCACAACACGGACGTGTGGACATGTGCACTTTCTGTGGAGAAAGTCTGTCGGAGAACGACCGGAGTGATGTCCGCTCCTCTCTGCGCCGCCTCCTCTTCCTCCGTTCACTCCTGTTGACATTGTCATTGTCGATCAAGGTCGGTTTTGTCCGAGCGGGGGGGAGAGGACTCCTGTATGTGGTGCTAGACCGCAGGCTTTTGAATTATGTAACAGCAGTTGTTTGTATTTTTCTGGATTTGTCCCACAGTTGCTCCTTTAGTCCGTGATCCTCCTGTGATGAAGACGGCAGCACCGGCTTCACGCAGAGCTCCTGCTGACTCAGCTGGTTCCCCGGCAGGTAGACCTCGGTATCATTGGCAGCCGCGTCTCAATTATCGCTTTGCATCGTGAGTGTATGTCAAAATATTAGCTTCTCCTCGTCCCTCCGTGTGGACGATATGGATTCATGGACGGGCTGGCTCTTTGGCAGACCGCCTCATCCCTGTCTGTTGATTCACTGGTGGTGAAATAAGAGAACATATGGCTGCTCTCTCCCTGCATTACATCACCTTGAGATCCGAGCAGATTGGTTTGCATTTACAGTCCAACTCAAGGAAGAAAAAAAACAAAAAGAAAAAATTGGACGGGTTTTATCTGAGCAGTGTTTTCCACAGAAATTGGCACGCTGGCCTCAGAAATGAACTGTGTCTTAATGAAGTGGCTGCACAAAAGGTCAGCGACTTTTTTTTTTCTCTCTCTCTCTCTTTTTTATTTATTTTTTTGTGCTTGAAATAAAAGCAGGCTGGGATGTACTTTTGTTCTCTGTATCCCGCTTAACCCAGCGCACAGCTCAGCCAGATGCATCAGGCTCAACAGTGTTAGTATTGATCCATCTGAGTTATATCACATCATGCAGAGTTACTGCCCGCTGCACACATTCAGGCTCCTGTGAAGACTTTGCATGTGGTTGTTATCAGCTATTCACTGGTTTCCATTAGCTTCCTGATCTAAGCTCCTCTCCCCGGCTCTTTTCATGCACTCTCACTGCTCTGATATTGGTAGTGATTTGGTTTGAAACGTCTTTATGGCATCTCAACCTCAGCCACTGTCTCTTCTTACCGAACCAAAGCTTTCTCATCAGACGCCTCTTTACTTTTACTGCTCAATACTTTTGGTTCAGACCAAAATATGTATCCAGAATGACTTTAATCATAATTTTGCACAATTTAGACTCTTGGGTCTTGAATAGCAGCTTCCGTTAAGACTAAGGTTCACTTACATGCTTCTTCTGGGGCTTTCAACTACATCACACAGTCGTCATCAGCAGATGGAGTTTGTCCTGTTGTCGTGGAGATGGACCTGTTGACTAACTAGTTTTTACAACTTTGCTACATGTTGAGCATTAGAGTAAATTCTTGACCTGCATGCACTAGCTTTTATAGAGGTTAGGGCAAGTCCTAAAAGTGCTATGTGTAAAATCAACTCAATTAGTTGTGTTAAAAAACATTAAATATTCAAAGTTGACCCATTGCTTGTCATATTGACCAGTACACTAAGCTAATAAATAAATATGCTAGCCAGCAAAGCCTTGATGTTCGGATAATCACGACACCGAAGCAGCTGAGAAACAAAGTGTGGAAGGATTTTGTGTCGATGCCAAAATTACCCACAAATATGAAGCTGTTTGCTGCTTTTGTTATAAGCAGCTGCCTTACACCACAAACCGCAACGATTCGGAAGAAACACCTCGTCTTACCGTGAACTTTGTCATAAAATAACAACCCTCTCGGCTGCTGAGCCAGCACATTCATCTCTATGACAGCTGTGCAAATTCTAGCCACCGATGAAGACCATGTGATGCAGTCAAAAGCTTTGGTAAAATGCTGATAAGGCTTGGAGTCGGGATTATTTTGTAAAACAACATTTTAAGTGGTTGTTAAATGAAGTTGGGTTTTTTGCAGAGATGCATGTTTTGTTTTTCTTAAAGTATCTGAACCAAAACCAAGATGTTGTGTTAGCACTACTGTAAAAACATTTCTTCATTTCTTCTACAAAACATCTTCACAATGTTCCAGCATCCAGTTCTTGCAATAGATTAAAACCTTTTTATACTAGAGATGCACCAATCAGAAGCGGAGGGGGGGATACAGTCCTGCAACTACTGCAGAGTCGTTTAGACCTCATCGTACCCGTTCACACTGGTGACAAAAGCCATATGCTAGCAGGTTTTTTGGGGGGGTGGGGGGGTTATTTTGTTCAAGTACAATCCAAGCAGTTTGTGTTTGTTATAATAGATAAGAAAAAGTCTGGAGCTGCTCAGTGTAACGTGTAAAGTTTTTTAGAGAGAGTGTTATTGCTTTGTCAAAGCAAACACCTTAAACATCAACTCTGTTAGCTTAGCAGCTTTCCCGTATGTTTGGTTGTATGAATCCTTCTTGTTTGCTTTCTGCCTCCAAGAATTAATTGTTCAAGTCCACAAACATTGATCCGCACAGTCTCTAGAGACGTAGGCTTTTTCGTTTGACTGCAGGTGCAGCCTTTAACAGTGTGACTTTGTCATCATAATGGTGGCGAGAGTGTGCAAACAGTGTCATAGTTTCAGCCAGCGGGCCTGTCGAAACCCACACTCACACCCTGAAACCACAAACACTCGCAGAAGCAGCCTAACTTGGATGTGGGGACAGATATAGCAAGCGGATGGTCATCTCTCCTGTATTTAGCATTTCCTCTCAACGTTTTCAACTTGTTTTCTCTGCCTTCGTACAATGCCTCCCTTTCTATGGCTCTTTGTCCCTCTCTCCTTGTTTGCTGCTGCACTAAATATATGATTTCCCCACTTCTCTGTAAATGAACCTTGTTGTCGGTGACTGGCTGTAAATATCAGTATAGCACTATTTTTATTTATAGAGTGATCACCCTTGGTTTAGCCATGGGATGAACATTGGGGATGGTGAAGTTTGAAGAGCAGAAAAGAAATCTGAGGTCCGTGTATGAATGCTGCCAATCAGAAACTCTGTGCCACTATCAGGTGGTCACATGGACAATACGTGGCTGATTATTTGAATCCTCTTCTCTGCTGTTTCTATAATTTAAGGCCGTCAAGTATTGACTTTTATCAGCCTGCACTGCTGACCAAGGAACTGCAGCACCATCATCCGGTGTCTGGCACAGCGTCCAGCGGCCTGTAAGCAGGGTTTTTCCTGGCTCAAAATAGGGCCTTGGTGGTGGACCACCCGTGCGGATGAGTATGCGGAGCATGATTGACTGAAACTGTTAAGGGATTGGTTAACGCTTTGGTGGTCCGCGCTGCACATCTGTCAATGCACATCAGCTTTCTGTACAGTTTGACATGAGTAAGGAGGCATTTTTTCTTTATTTAATGATGATACTAAGGCATGTGGTTGTAAAAAATAATACAAACAGTAATATTCTATAATGTGTATATATAATATTCCTAAAAGCAGCAATAAAAATAAACTGCATAATGTATTATTGACAGAACTCAGAGTCACATGATGTTGTGAATCAATCAATAAACCTCAAAATTCAGTATGACAACTTTGATCATTCCATCTGTTTAGTCTTTTTGGAATAATCTATTTCCTCGCTTGGAGGAAAAAAAAAAAGTGCCAGAGACATGCAGGTTGAGCTGGGTCCAACTCTGGATGTCACGTCTGGTGACCCCCAGGTTAATGAGCCAAGACATGAGGTGGGGTGGGATTGCTCTGTCCACTCTGGATCAATCGAATCCTCTATATTGTGAAAATGCATTAAATCTGATGTATTCAGTTAAATTTCCCTTGAACAAGACCAAAAATAAGACGCTAACGATCACACCTTGGCACAGTGAGAGCAAATAAAAGCTTCGAAATCTAAAGAAAAACAGGCAATTTATCACCATGCAAAGTACTTGACAAACGACTACATACACGGGCCTCTTTAGTCCATAAAGGTACAATTGTACATACGTGGAATTAGTATGTTATTGGAACATTTGGTAGTAGGGTTTGAACCAGCACCACCCAACCACAGCTGAGCTCTGCACAACATCTGTCAGCATGGTCTACTGTAGGGAAGTCAGGTCATCCAGCACGTGGGGCCTTTTTTTGGTTCAGACAGTTTTTAGATGGCTATTTCCCCCCCGTGGACTGTGGCGGCGCAGCCTACTACGTGTTGGTTACGCTGCTGATTTCTGTGGCCAGCGGGGCAGGTTGAGGTTGAGAGGGGCATCTGTTCCGTTCTGGTTGGTGGTTGCTCGGTGGTGGTGGGGGTCTCTGGTCTGTCTGTGGCTGGCTGTCTGGAGGGAGGCGAAGGGGACCTGTGGTTATGGTTATATGTTGGGATTTATTGGCTGAGGTTTACACACACATATGCACACTCATGCAAAAAAGGTACACATCAACCTTTTAGATCCAGACGCTGTTATTTTTATAGCACACACACTGTACATGAAAAAGGCCCTCTTCTTCTTCTCTTCTTCTTCTTCTTCTTCTGCTTCTGCAGAAGAAGTAGAATACAAATTACAATATTTGTAATGAGTAACATAATCCATTGGTTTACAAAAAAAATCTAATCTAATCTGAATAGTTTTGTATCATTTCAAAATCAAACCCTGAAAATATTGCATCTTGTACTAAAAAGTGGGCGCAGCCACAAATATTCCTTTTCCTCTTGAAACATCTCAAAACGTTTTCAATGTAAATAAAATGCATTTTGCACATTAAGCATCCAATATCCAATAAATTGCTCGGTATTCTACGTTAGCTACTGAGCTAAATCATCACTACCATTATCAACCACACTACTGTGGCAGACGCACATGAACTGATGAGCACTGGGGTGTAAACGGTTGAAATTAAACCCAGGCTAAACCCATGCCACATTTTCTTCAGCAGCGTTAGCAAGCTAATTGAAAAGTTGAGTTTTTTTCAGTTAACAGCAACCTTATTTTTGTCTTGCACAAACTGCACTGGACATAGACGATCTTGTGCTGCACATTGTTGAAGTCAAAGTGATGGCGATGGTTGCAGAAACGGAGAGCTGTTAGGGAGCTGTATGCTAGATGCACTTTTCATTAGTTAATTACATTTGTTATCATGAACAAAAGATGATGATTTTAAAATTGCTCTATTTTAAAGGAGCTATAAGTTTTGCTATTGCTACATAGCTAGCGTTATCATTAGCAGCTGTTTATTTAAACCAATCTAGAAGAAACTTTATGAGTTCAGCATCAAACTTCATTCCTTCACTCGCCAACAGTCTGTCTCCAGAGGTGGAGAGCAACACCAGTGTTAACTCTTGTCTTTATCACGTCTTTTCTTCTCCTGAAGTTAGCATGCTAACAAGCTAGCCCCAGCCAGTCTTGTCACTTTCTGATACCGAGTCACTGTAGCATCCAGCTGCTCAGAGGACGTATCATAACCTCTTGTCTTGTAAACACAAAGATGGCTGAAGCTCTTGTCAAGCGACATTCACCAGAACCTGCTCCCGGGAAGAAACAACGTTCGGTGGCAGAGAAAACTTGCAAACATATTCATGTAACCCTTGACAATGTAACTATAATCTAACTGCACATTTTTTCAACTATAATCTGGATCGATTATAGTTACTTATTTTTTTTGTAATCTGATTACGTAATCCAGTTTACATGTGATCTGTTACTTCCCAACCCGGTTGGAGCCGACAGTCTGCACTCTCTGTTTTAAACGTGCAGTCTTACGTTATAAACAGACAGTTATAATCAATTTCAGAGGTCATAAAGAACTACAGGCGGACTCTGTGAAGACCACCCTGTGCTGTCTCAGGCAGCGGCAGTGACAGGTTCTGCCGTCTCTGTGGTGTTTCGGGACCATATGTGAATCCCTGGACTGCTGGGATGCTGCGGAGGACACTGTCTGTGTTTTCTCTCCTCTGACAGGTGGCATGTTGCCCAGAAACTCCCTCTGTGGCACTGCAGGATGGAGCCAGCACTGTCCTAAGCTTGGATGCTGCTGCTGCTGCTGCTGCTGCTGCTGCTGCTGCTGACACTCCACCCCAAACCAACCAGGGTCAGACCAATGTATTTGCCATTATTGGCCTTTCAGGTGAAATCAAATATTGACTGGTCGCTGTCGTTAGCCTCCAGTTTGATGTTGGTTCGTCTCTGACTACAGCAACTCAGTCAGACAGACTAAACCAATGCATTGTGGTGATTTGGGGTTCAACTTAACTGTCATTATATATTAATATATCCGCTACCTTAAAGCTGCAGCTCTGATCATTATTTTTATATTAAAGATGGATTTAATAACTAGATTTAAGTGGAAAGTGCTAATTCTACCTGCAGTTCCCCTCATCTCCTCTCCTGAGATTTTTAGCATCTTTCAGCTGATTGTTTTTGGTTTTACAGCACGTAACTTTACCGTCACTCAGTAGCCAGCTTTTCATCGAAAACCCTCAAACAAACCAACGGCCAAGCACCGAAGGACAGACAGACAAAGTTAGCAACTAGTGGAGCACAGACCAAACAATCAACAGCTTTGAGCTTTCCCAGCCAGCGTTATGATATATTCATCCCCCTGGGATCAACGAAATAGCAGGACGAGCCGGGGCTCAATGACACTGCTGTGCAATGATGCTTCCTGATATCCATCGATTGCGCAGTGTATCATACCGTCAGTTTTCAGTATCATCGTGATACAGAGTGTCATGTCCAGAGAACTGAATTTCCTCAACTGTCTCGTAGCTAAGTCAGCGATGGAATGACCACTTGCTGTTGTTCTGTTTAAAGGTCCCGTATTGTATGAAGTGAGATGTTCGTGTCTTTTCTATATCAATACTGTGACAGTAACAAAGCGGTCCAGGAGAGACTCAGAGCCTCCTCTCTTCTGATTGGCTCACGGTTGTTAGAGCTCCAGAGAGAAGCCTGGAGTAAAACTACATCGAGATGGTGTTTGTTTCTTAAAACCACAAATATATCTTCTTATGGATCAACACTTCAAATACAACACAGGAGAAGAGTAAAACATGGGGCCTTAAATAAAGGTGGCTGAGTTAGGGGTGATTGTTAGTTGTGACATCACAAAATTACCTAAGTAAGTGCTTTAAAGTCAAAAAAGACACGGAAATCTCACTTTATAGAATATAGGACCTTTAATATTTACGACTATTTTAATAAGCAAGAGTCTAAGTTTAAGTTCCAAAAAAAAGAGTTTATGATGCAAACTCTCATCTTAACTGTGTCATGAGTACGGAGTACGGTGTGGTCGTGCCTTATTGATTGCAACATAATCAAAAATCAAAAACCCAGATTGATGCAGATTAGCTGATCGATGAGATGGACAACATGAAAACACGAGGCCTCTTCTATAAACCGGTGATAAGAGAGGTAAAGTGCAGGGCCTGTTTTCACTGCGACCTTCCATTAATGCTGATTTTTACATGCACACTTATCTTTTGTTATGTCGCAGTTTTACAGTAGTTACAATAACAAGTGATGTGGTGGATGATAGAAAGATGGATTAGGTGGGATCTTCTGTTGCTGACTGAAAAAAAAAAAAAGGACAACACAAACAAAACACTTGCAGTTTTGTGCTTTTTCCCTTAAAAGACCTTTTCTTCTCCACCACAGGTTTATGTTTAGGGGTAAACGCTGTTCTCCAAATAATAAAAAAAACAAACTAAACTGAAATCAGGGAGAATTACCCTCTGCATCTGCGTCTTTAAAAATAGCCCATCATTTCTATTCAGCCACTGCTAAATGTTAATGTATTGTGTAGCTCGAGGTGCAAAATGAATTCACAGAGCCGGGTTTAGAGAAAAGAGGTCAGTATTATCTTTTTTGTTTTCATCCCCGTCTCGTCCTGCATTCCTAACAAAAAGAAATATTCCTGCTGAGGAAATATGTTTGGTAGCGTGATGTTCGCAGTGTGACAAGGCCATCAGGACGAGCCCCAGCTGCACAGAGGCAAAACTCCCCTGTGAAAGAGCTCAACACTGGCAGCTCTGTCACCTACAGAAAGGCTGACAAGCGGAGTAAGATTTACTGAGCCAATATTAGTCTTCACGTCGCACACTCAGAAAGTACGACAACAAACCAAAATACGTTGAAAGCAATAACCACCTTTATTTTCAGCAGATTTCGGCCTCAGTAAACAGTAATTTGTCATCAATGGCGAGGTTTTACAGATGTTTTTATAAAAAATAAAAATATTTTTCAATCTTGATGTTAAACATCAATATTTGCTGTGAACGACCAGGAACATTCTGCAGCTAGCATGAAATTATTGTTATACTAGTTTCAACCCCAGATAAAATAGCAGTTTTCCCGGAAATCAATTCTTCTGCGCTGCTCTGAATCAGTAGCCTACACAGGAAGTTCTGCTGTAGTGAAGCAACTGGCAGCTACTGTTTTAGAGCGATGACGAAGAATTGATTTCCAGGAAATAGTGTAACCTTAGCCGTTAGAAAATGACATCAGCGATCTGGCAGCGTGTTACCCTGGAAAGTCCCACCAGTGAAAGGTCAGCGTGTACGAGCGGGGGCACTAGTGTTCGGAGAACTAGTGTAGGAATTGTTATTTATTTATTTATTTTATGACTGATGGTTAAATGAGATAATGTGGCTTTTGTGTGTTTGTTTATGTTTTACAAACCTGAGCCATGCCAAACAACAATGGTGGCAATCTTATCACTTATCACATCCACAGAGGGTTTGTAGTGCACAGCTGGTCCTTTTTTTTTCTCTTTTCTTTTTAATGGTATCGGATCAGTACTCGGTATCAGTCGATACTCAAGTTCAGGCATCAGAATGGATATTTGGGAAGGAAAACATGGTTTTGCACTCAGGTTTTATTTTGCACAAATTGAAAACGCAGATAAAACAGGTGTTTTATTTGTGTTTGGAAACGCTCTTGGTATTTGTTGTGTCGGGTTGGATTGATTTTACTGTATATCGTCAGTGATGATGGCGAGTAACTCTTAAAGGAGCTGTTTTTAGCGGTCGGATGATTGTCTCAATGCTGTTTATTGACGAGGATAAAACCGTCCAATCGGCTGCCTTGATCCAGAACTGTCAGCATCAGAGCTGGCTTTCACATACTGTTTTTAGAACCGGGAGTCCTAGACACAAGGACTCTCTGTTGCCCGGTGCGGGATGGACACCCTGGGCTCTCTTCCATTGACCTCTCAGCTTCCCCTTTTCACGCCCGGCCAGATGAGCGGCTGACCGCCCGCCTTCATCCCCACCGGCTGGTATTCCCTCAATGCTCCACATGTCTGCAAGCTTTCAGCCGGCTGAAGAAAAAAAAAAAAAAAAAAAAAAAAAAAAAGTCAGTTGGCGGAGGGGGGGAAAAACCCCATGGCATAAAAGAGCAGAGAGTGATGTCAGAGTTGCCTGGACTCGTTTCAGCCGGACCCCTGGCATGAGCATGAACACTTGCACTGTGGTGTGTGGACATTCTCCAGAGCTGCTCTTAAAAACTGAACGCCTCTCTCTCTCTCTCTCTTTTTTTTTTTTCCTTATATGTTTTCAGATTTTCCAGGGTTTTCTCAGAAAGCAGCAGCAATAGCTCTCCACCTATGATGGAAAATGAGACTTGAATGGGTAAACTGTGTTTTAAAAATATGAAGTAACCCCCTCCGCCCCCCCTCCTCCTCTCCCCCAGTCAAATTAAAACATCGACCACTCACCCTGCCCCTCTACCTCTCACCGCTTTGCCAGCTGTGCAGCCCGAGACCGCTGCCAAAAGAAACACAAGCTTACGTCAACTTCCAAATAAGGAGCTGCTACTTCACTTTGACCTGAACGAGAGACAC
>NW_019525058.1:463697-483878 GCF_002814215.2 Seriola lalandi dorsalis | reverse complement strand
GGGTGGTGGTGGGGGGGTGGGGGTGTGTGTGTGAAAGAGGTGGAGATAGACAGGGAGAGAGAGTGTCCCCTCCTCCTCATTCATACGCATAATATACTCAGCTACCTGTTTGCAGCCCAGTGCACGTAGAGCGGAGACTCGATTACCCCTCTCTCTTCACTGTCACTCTCATTCATCCTTTCTCTCTCTCTCTCTCTCTCTCTCCTTCCCTTCACCTCTCTCTGCCAGTCCCCGCTCTCCCTTCTTCCAGTCATTCACACAACAGGAGGACAACACCACCTGCTACCAGGTAAAAGAAAAAACAAAGGCAACGATATCTTTTTTGTCATCTGTGGTGATTTTGTTATGTGTGTGAGGTGATGTTAGTGACGTGATGTGAGGGAGGGGTGGGGGGTGGGGGGGGTGTCTCTCGCTTCATTCATGTCTTTGTTATTGCAAAAGGCTGCTACATCAATGAATCAGTGGATGGTGGAAAAAAAAAGAAAAGAAACAAGACTCATTTGTGGAATCATACACTGAGACATTTGAAATGAGCTGAATATTTTTGCTGTTTTAAACATATGCAGACAGTGCAGCTCCTGCAGTTAGGGTGTTTATGTGTGTGTGTGCGCGTTGGTGTGTGTGTCTGTGTGTGTGTGTGTGTCTTTGTGTGAATGTGTGTGAATGAAGGAGAGGGAGAGTGCACATAGTGAGTGGTTCGTGGGCTGTGTATGTTTTAAACCACACAGCTCAGACTAGGAGTGAATGAGCTCCCTGTATTGTACATCCAAACCTCCTGTGCTTGGCATGTCCTCCTGTGGACTGGGGAGTTGCTCCCAAGGCGCACACAGACACACACACACACACACACACACACACACACACTTGTGCACACACACACACACACACACATAGGGATGGCTGTGCATGCACTGACTCCCAGAGGGCTCTCCTCCTCTGTCCCCCAGAGAGCGCCGCTATCAGGCTGCTGATGAAGCTGCGCTCTCTGACTTGACAGCATTGCTAATGCTCAGCTGACATAGCGGTGGAAACACAACAACAGATGAGCACATTCACAGCGTTGGTTAGGTTAGATGAGTCTGCAAGATGATGGGGGAATAAGTCCAGATTAATGTTCTTTTTCATTGCGTTTTTTATCATAAAAATTCCCACTTTTCACCTCGACATTCAGATGCTTTGAATTCCTTTGTTTCATTGTTTTAGAAATCATTTATATTCGAGGCGATGTGCTTAATTTTACACATAAAATCTGTTGTTCTGGAATACTGCAAACAAATTGTGTTTGTGTCGAGAATAACATAGCATGGTTTTTTCATGGAGACTGGTCCAGTGTTCTTTATCATCCCCATGTATGCATTTTCCTTTCTGCCCCCCCCCCCAAAAGAACGGAGGAGTATTTGTGTAGTACAAATTCAAGAATCCCAAAGTATTGATTTTCTTTTGAGATGTGTACCATTCCCTCTGCAAAAAGCCATAGCTTCTAGGAGGGGAGGCACCTTCGCCTGCCTCGCTCTCTCTCTCTCCCTCTCTCTCTCTCTCCCTCTCTCTCTCTGTAGTCGGTGAGGATGCTGGAAGATAAATTTAGCCCTCCAGCTCTCCTTCCATCTGCTACCACATGGTTTAGGGCCGTTACCATAGGAACCACCGCTGGGTGCCCATTAGTGTGAGAAGAGGAAATTGACAAGATTTTTAAAAAGCCATTTATACAATATTCTCTTTCTGTGTGGTGTGTGAATGGATGCAGCTTTTCATACATTTATAAAGGAGTTGTAATTAACTTCACTTGAGCCACACTATGGATTGTAACTGTAACCGTATGCCTGACCTACATATATTTGCAGATCTATATTGTTTACACTAAATACAGTATATATTTACATTGCACACATTGTTCCTATCGCTGCCTGATGCCTGATGAGACCCAGCCAACTCTTTATAGGCCGGCTGTAGCGTAATGTTCATAACCGACATTAGCAGGTAACGCTGAAGTTATAATTCGTTTAAGCTAATGATGGCTGCATTCCATTAAAGTGCCCCACTGCCATGAGCGTGCTGTTGTGCACTCTGACTCACTGGCACAGCTTACTGGAAGACTTAAATGGAACACAGACATTTTTTATATGTGAAAAGGAACCGACTGAAGGAGAGAGCTCTGCCTGTTTAGCATTACGCACTATTGTGACCACTGAGATGGAAAAGAAAAATCTACAATTCAGGTGTGTTATGCTAGTAGCAGCTAATGAAGCATCAAAATGCTACCCACAAAAAGCTTTATACAACTTTTTCACATATGCAGTGGAACTCCTCAACGCCTTTAAACACACTTTGATGTGTAGAATTTGAGTTTCCCCTTTAAAGGTCCCATATTTTTCTCTTCTCCTGTGTTTTTATTTGAAGTGTTGATCCATAAGAAGATATACATGTGGTTTTAAGAACCAAAAAACATCTCAGTGTAGTTTTACATTGTGGCTCTGAGCCTCCCTTCTGATTGGCTGACTGTTTTCTGAGCGATCAAACTAAAAATGTAGCAGATTTCAGGTAAAAACACTAATCCTGCAAGGTTTGGATGGTGGGTCCAGGTGGGTGGGGCTTGGTGACTGCTTCGTTGTGACATCACAAAGTTACAGGAAGTCCTGACGGCTGGTTTTAAGGCTCAGTTTCTGAATACAGGCTGTGTGCATTTCTCTGGACTGAGGCTTTGATACTTTCACAGTATTAATATAGAAGCCTAGAGCTGATCTATAATCAAACTACACATCTACCTTTAGACTGTATGGGACTTTTAAGCGGACATGTAGTGATTTTTGATAAATTGTTTCTATAGTAAGACGTTGATATTCAGTTCTTACTGAATATGTAGTAATTTGCCTTAGCAGCAGCAGTCTGACTTTAACACTGAGAACATTACACCTCGATGTGTGTTTTCTAGCAAACCTTTGCAACGGTTCACCCAGTGAGAATCACAGAGGCTGAGAGCCAAGGACAGAAGGGGGGGGGGGGCAGGATCCATGTAGAGAGAAGGGTTGAAGGGGGAAAAAACCTGCCCGCTAGCTTCATTTGCACCATGAGAGGTGCAAATCAACAGTCTGTAGTTCGCTCTGGAGCAAGTGTGATACATGTAAATGAGCAGATGCATCGCATGAGTTTAAAATTGTCGCTTGGTTTTAGACACCACTTCCGTACTTCAAGTGCTCCATCTGAAATTTCACTCCAGTCATTGTCACCCTCGTGCACAGTGCGTCTCACAGTCTGAGCTCTTATTTTCAGCCAGTCTCTCCTGTAAAAGCTCTTAGTGCAGTTACACTACCTGTATGACCTACATTTAGCATTACTAGTCTCCCTGCAAGAGATTCAGGGCTGTGACATCTGAATGGTCTTCTGCAAACTAAGGAAATCGTATCTTCTATGTTATGCCTGCTTTTTTTTAAATAGGTTTAACATTCATCCAGCACTGGCATATATAATGTTCGCACAAGTTAAAGCAAAGATGGTTATCAACCTGTTATCAGTAATTTGGATATAATCCAGCATCTTTGCCGTCTTCCACCAGAACGTGGGTGTAGAAACCAGCTGGTCAGTGCGTGGGATGCCTTGTTTACTGTTTCAGTATGCTGGCACAAAAAAAAACAAAAAACACTGGGAGTTTTCTTCAGTATCTCTACAGAGTCACCTTGTCTATGCGCTCACAGCTAACAGCCATCTCTCGCCTACTTTTGGCTTGTCCTTCTTAAGCATCTAAAATCACAGTTAATCAGTAAAAAAATGATCCACATGCTATAAAATGAAGACGCAGGTAGAGCCACTCACATGTGCTCTAATGCTGTGTGGTATTGCACTGCAGCGCTGTCTGATGATCATCTTTTTTGAAGGAAGCACGGTGTGACATTGGATGACACAACACGTCAAATATGCAGCATTAATTAGAGCATGTTACACTGTGTTGCCACAGTCCCTCAATTAGGAGTAATTAATTAAATTATGCAAAGAAAACTTGAAGTGAAGAAATTTCATTAGGATGTAAGAAGAAAAAGGTGTTTTTATGACAACTCATTTTAATATGACTAAGGAGGTATCACTGAAGTAATTTTCATTTACTGCTGGGAGTGATGTAACTCCCTCCTCAACCAGGAGGATCTTGTATTTCCATCTGAAAATGACAAACTCTTCATTGGACATTTTTTGTTTTTTTTTGGTCTATTTTGCAGAAAGGAAGACGTGAGTCATTTTATGGGAGTGGGTGTGATATGTAATGTGGTTCTGTCCAACAGAAAGACATTGTGGTCTGTCGCTTTGAAATAAGTAACACGCGGTTGATTAGGAGTCACTGAAGACCGTGACA
Organism: Seriola lalandi dorsalis; assembly: GCF_002814215.2. NCBI lineage: Eukaryota > Metazoa > Chordata > Actinopteri > Carangiformes > Carangidae > Seriola > Seriola lalandi. The sequence continues at coordinate 479,539 of NW_019525058.1, read as the reverse complement.
ATTTCAAATGATGCCGTTACTGAAATGTTCCTGTCACAGTCGTTGGACATGTTTCCTCTCTTGGGGAGAGAAGTTAAAAAGAATCATCATTTCTACTTGCTGCATGCGTATGTCTTTTTATATAAAAGACATTACATAAACCTATCTAATTTAAACGTATTCGGCAGTGGCCGGGGGGGGGGGAGCGAAAGCTGAATGTTATGACACATACAGTGGATTGTGTAACACATGAAACATAAATATCTATATTTAGCAAGAGGGGGGTCAGAGGGTTATCTGTGTTTCAAAACTGAATTGTACGCACTGTTCTATATAACGAGTTGTTTGTCTTCACAGATCTTGATGAAGAGAGAAGAATCATATATTTCACTGACCGCTTCATGATGGGATACTTTAGGTTGGCACGGCAGGGGACTTCCTCCACGGCACAGGACATATCAGAGCTGCGTTGTTTGTTGCCGCTGTTCTACGTTTGATGGTATAATTCTGACGTCAAGCAATAAAGTTGTAGTAACTCAAGTGGACATTATGAGGCCTCACCGTCAACTAAAGTGGATATAATTTGATAGAATTCACCCACATTAAACTGATTAACCAGTTAATGATTTGGCTCAAACTCGATAGCCTGGCACAGGCAGACGCACCCCACGTGTCTACCTGAGGCTGTCTTTCCATTTTATGGAGACCTTGCATAGTCGCCTGACGACTGGGGAGCAGTCCGGAGATCAAGAACACTGTCAACTGGAGTCTCCTCAACGGGACCTGCAGCCTAAGTCTCCCTCCCAGCCCCGTCAGCAACAGCAAACCGGCTCCCCAAAGCCCCATGGCGCGCTACAGCAACCCAAACAGTCCAGAAGACAGCATCCTGAACGAAAGCGTCTCAGGCATCAGCGGCAGAGCATTGACTCAGATACGGTGCTGGAAGACAAAAATGAACCATCGAAAGCAACCACGGTTTCTAGTTTGTCACCAGGAGTCCCGCCGTCCTCGGCAGGTAGCCCGACCCAATCCAAACCAGAAACCCAAGAGGGCACCCCAAAACAGAAACGAGAGCGTAAGCCTCAGAGACCAGGAAAATATGTTTGCACTTACTGTGGCCGTGCATGTGCAAAACCTAGCGTCCTACAGAAACATATTCGCTCCCACACAGGTGAAAGACCCTACCCCTGCGCCCCATGTGGCTTCTCTTTTAAGACCAAGAGTAACCTGTACAAACACCGCAAATCGCATACCCACAGGGTGAAAGCGGGTCTGGCGCTTGGGGAGCCAAGATCTCTAGAGGAGCAAGTCACTGAGTCGGAAGACGAAACCCGACAGCTGTCATCGGCCTCTTCCCACACAGAAAGACAAAGCAGTGTAGCCTCAATCAAGAGTCATGAAACAGACAAGGCCAAAGGTAACACTGCAGGAAACGATGACTCCTACGCGGTGAAAAAGAGATTGGCCTTGCGTCTAAGTAGAGGGAAACATGCTCCCCAAGATTCATCAGATGAAAAGTCCTCATCTCTAATATTAGGCAGCAAAGGCAGTACAGAATCCGGCTATTTCTCTCGCTCTGAAAGTACTGAGCAATCACAGGACAGTCCCCCGAACACAAGTGCCAAAAGCTATGCAGAGATCATCCTCGGCAAATATGGACGTCTCGGACACCTACAGAGGATGTCCCGTCATCAAAACCAGCAGCCCTCTGGTCAGAAGGACAAAAGCATCCCATTCACAGTGCCCAAGAAGCAGGTCATTGACCATATTACCAAACTCATCACCATCAATGAGGCAGTGGTAGACACAAGTAAAATCGACAGTGTAAAACCAAGGAGGTTCTCGCTCTCTAGAAAGAATAGTTCAGAGTCTCAAAAGGGTTCCTCTACAAAGGAACCGCTAATTCATAGCCCTAAAACTGGAGATCTGAGCTATAAAAACAGTGGCTCCATCACCATGGGAGTTCCATGTGAAAAATTTCATCATCAGTCCCTAAATGTGGAGCAGCCAGCTGGCCAAACATGCACCGCCCCTCTGGTGAGAAGTCACTCAATGCCATCTGCAGCTAGTTCATTTGATACCTCCGGTGGTGGCCCCAGCAAATTCCGCCTAAGTCAGTCCTTCGATGAACGGCCACCTTCGGAAATAGCGGCATCCCGTCGTTATGGGATGCTAAGACGGCAGCCAGCTATTGAAATCCCGCTCGGTGCCGAACTTACAAAAGAGGAACAGGATGGTTCCCATCCATTTTACCCCGACAGCGTAACCACTGTGCCTGACCACAAGCAGAGTCAACCCCAGCCATACGAGTGTGAGGCCTGTGGCACTGGATGCAAGGATTGGGAAGGTTATAAGAAACACAAGCAAAGCCTGTGCATAGCGCATCATCCCAGAAACGAGGTGGTGATTAGTCAAATGGAGTTCTCACAGTTAATTAACCATGCAGTCAAAACGGGAGCTTCAGCGGTGCGCAAGAGGAGGAAAGAGGAGAGTTTTGAATTTAATGACCCCTCTTCTCCTTCGTTACCCTCTCCTGCCCTCTTGTCAGGACAGTGTAAAGATGAAAGCAGCGTACCTTATGAGGGCACCAGAAGACCTACACTGCAAACCTGTTCAGTTATTCAACATACTAGTTCATTTGAAAAACAGGAATCTTTGTGCAACGAGAGTCAAGGCTCCGAGGCGACAAAGAACTCTCCACCTCATGACGAACATCAACTAGTGCCTCAGAAACAGCCTCAACAGCAGCCGACGAAACTAGCAACCCGGAAGCTGGTCCGTCAACACAATGTGCAAGTTCCAGAAATACTGGTGACGGAGGACTCCAACATGAGCACGGAGATCTCAGTAGATCCAACCTCCACAGCAAAACATTCAGAGAAACCTGATGAATTCCAGTGGCCTCAGAGAAGCCCCTCTCTGGCTCAGCTCCCTATTGAAAAACTGCCTCCAAAGAAGAAGCGCTTACGTCTAGCTGAGGCTGCCCAGTCCTCAGGGGAATCCAGTTTCGACTCAATATCTCTGCCCCGTAGCCCTAGTCAGGACAGTAGTGCCTCCTATGCATCCAGTCGTTCCACATCCTTTGAGGAGTCGAACAGGCCGGACATGGAGATAGCAACATCATCACCACTGAGGAGATCGAGAGCTCCCCACATGCTAACAGTGCCTGGGGTGCATCAGCACAGAGAGATGAGGCGGTCAGCATCTGAGCAGGCGCCTCATGACCCGCAACTAAGTGTCCTAATGGCCGAGACCCGCAGTAAGTCTTTTGACTACAGTTGTCTGTCACCGGAGCGCTCTGCGGTCGGCTGGAGGGAAAGAAGAAAATGTCTCCTTATGAGACACACTGCTATCAGAGATCCAGATGAGGAGGAGGAAGACCAGTGTGCCATATCAAGTCGCAGTCCTGAACACGTCGCAACTAGCACATCCTCTCAAGTAACCCCAACCTCTGTGTGCTGCACTAGGTCCCCATCTTCTCCTTTATCAGGTGACACAGTCTTGCGTAATCCAGTTAGATCGCAATGCAAAGAGATCTTCTCTCAGTGGAAACTTAGTCAAAATATTCAGTTAACTGGCAGCACAGAACTCTCTCGTACTCATGGTCCATCCGTAGATCCTGTAAAAGACGAGGCCTTGCGCATCCATACAGGACAGCCCCCTCCTCAAGCACCACAGCCCTATCCTTCACATGGACCATCAGGGGCAGCCAGGGCTCGCTACCTCCCCATGTCCACAGGGTTGAAGCTGGAGATTCCCCTACAACATGATGATTATTCAGACATTCGAGTAAGTCACTCCCACATCCAACAGTCCGTCCCTCACATCACGTCCAGTCTGGAGTTACTGCGGCCGGTCACATCTCCTTCAGTGGCGGTGCGTCTCCAAACGGACACCCTCACCCCAGCATGTGCCATATACACCATGATGTCTCAGGCCACCTCCCCTAGACCCCAGGAGGCAGTCGATGCTGTTTCACACAACGTAGGTGTTCTGACATCTGAATACAGAAACCACAGGAGTCCAGACTTTGAGTTGTGGTCTGATGATGGCATGAGGTTATCGGGCTCAGGGGGCAACAAGCGCATGCTTTCCCCTTCAAACAGTATAGAGATCCCCCCTGAGTCACAACAGCAGCAGAAACGAGTCAAAGAAGAAGAAGAGAGGGAGGTGGGATGTGTTGACAAGGTGTCAGTGGACCCATGCAATCAGGAACTGAAACGGGAGAATCAGTCGTGTCTACCGGGTGTTTGTTCTCCCGTCACACATGTTGGACCTTCATTCCCCAGTCTGCTGTCCAGCACCTGTAACAGCTGGTGCTATTTGAACTACATTAAACCAAACCCTTCAGCTCTGGATGAACAGAAACCCTCGGTGTATTCATCGTGGTCCACTAGCAGCTATGACCCCAACCCACCTGGCCTCTCCAGCAAGACGGCTCTCTCTCTGCTGCACTGTAAGCAGAGGCTCAGTCCCTCCATCTACACTCTATCCCCCATGTCAGTCAGGACAACTGAGTCAATGGAGCAAGAGGACAACAAAAGACCATGCTCCACTGAGGTAATTACAGCACTAACTAGTGATTACGATTTTCTTTTGATCTATATTGTAATGTATTATTAAAAACATATAGAGAAACAGTGAAGACATGACTACCAACACTGTTAAGTGAACCTGTAGCCCCAAAATTCAACTTGAATAGAGTCGGAGGTGTCCCAGGCATTGTATACAGTCTTGGTAGGTTAGCATAGCCTGTTAGCTTTTTGCTCTGATGAACTAAATATAAAGACTTGGAGAAATGGTGGATTGGTATGGTAAGATTGTGTCTCTGCAATCTCCAAAAAAGACAAATATTTACTTTGACAGAACTAAATTTGTTGACAAGGTGATTATAAAAACAGTCAATCATGACACGCAAAGGGAAAATAAAATATGTGCTTCAACAAATGGTATAAAACACAATGTTCAATGAGAATTCCCAATTTTTGTCTCCTCTCGGGCATGCTGGAGCAGGATTGGTGAATTTGCCCATGTCTCTTTCGAGTGTAGGTCTACAACAGCCAGTCGTACTGCAGAGATCACGAGGGAGCGAGGAAGGGACAGACGTCGTCAGAGGACAACGGATCAAACAGAGAAGAGGGGAAGGAGGAAGAGAAAAAGGAGGCGGAGGAGGAGGAGGAAGTCCAGCCATGCTCCAGAAATGAACAACCTCCTGAAGTTTGGATCTCTGAGTCGGGGTGAGTCGGTTTACATGTGACGTATCGTCTAATATTTATATTGATGAACCTCGTTACTTACAGCGCTGAGGGGATTGCGTCACCTAGTGTGGCGTGTTTTGGAAACTGTTTGTCTGTCCGACATGTTGGGAGAGGCCAGGGGTCGGCTGTCTGCACCAGCAGAGCCCGTCTGTCGAGGGGCTGAAGCCAGGAAACTACCCAGCTTCCTCCGCTCCTGCAGAGATTCATTTATACAACCCCGTCACAGCCATTCAGATGGAGCGACAGCATGTCTCATTCTCTCACACTGACACCGGTGGAATGAGTAGAACATCTACATATGCACCTGTACATGTAGCATTAGTCATAAAAGGCAGCCTGCCATGTGGAATAGGGTCGGGCGGAAAACACTGGGGTCAGTCTCCTGATTGGATTAACCGATGATGTCGTTCAGTCTATAAAACAGCAGGAAGCGGTGAAAACTTTCCCTCAAAATTTCATCAAATGTCTTGTTTTGTCAGACCAACAGTTCAAAATCCAAGACAAGGATGAGCAGAAAATGCTCACATTTAATTGATTTCTGTGACTCAGATTAGATCACTCACTTTATTTTGATGGTCTTTTTGGAGCTGTGGAACTGTACTGGGTCATACTGAGAGGTGTTCCTAATATTTTGTCCATCCTTTTTATGTGATTTGAGGTCGAGAAAATATTAGTAAACACCTCTCAGCCATGTGAGTGTAGACTAATTTAATCACTGTGTGTCACAGGAACCATTTACCTGAACTGGAGAATCAGCATATAGATCCGGTGCAGGTTCTGTAGCTGCAGCTTGCACGCTTTGACTGAGCTCATCTTTTCAACGTGCCATTGCCGTGATGGATGCGTCGCCACGGCCCAAACCTATTGTCTTTCTTTGTTTCTCTTTTTATGTTTCTCAAGAACCGCTTGTCCAAAAGTCAACACTGCACTTCCTTCTGTCTCTCAGCGCTCCGCACGCAAAGTTTAATGTCGGAAATGAGTCGCTGAAGCCATTACGAAGTTCACAATAATGTGACTCACATTTTACTGACACTCTAAAATGCTGTGTGAAAACATGCAAGGTTTGAATTTGCTTGGACAGCTCTGTTTTTTATGTGTCTTAGCTGAAGCGCGCACACACACAAACACACACACACACACACACACACACACACACACGTCTTGTCAAATTAATTTGGAGTGAGGTTAAAGCAGACACACTCAGGACTTTTGATAACCATCAGAAATAAACACTGCAGCAAAGCGGTGCAGGAGAGGGGGAGGTTGGGGGTGCAGAGAGGTGCCATCTGTGTGTCTCTTTTCTGGTTTGGGAGTGTGTCTGTGAACAAATCCCTGTTGTGACTCATGTTGACGCTCATCACAACCTTCCCTAAAAGAGTGAGTCATCCTCACGCCTGCTCGCTTTCTCCTTCTCCGTCTGTTCGCTCTGTCTGAACCGCGAAAAGACAAAACGCGGCCGTCGAACACTGACATTTTTTTTATCACAGGCATGGGGGAAGACGAGGGTATGTTCGTTCAGTCAATGGGTCCTGCAAGAAAAAGCCTGTGAATATAGCTGCTTTTACAGTGTAGGAGTGTTTGTGTCCAGGCAGAAGTGTTTCTCCCTCTCTAAACTGAAACTTCTGTTTCTCTAAACTGAACGTTTTTCTGCGACCGTAAAAAGCCACCGTTTATGATACCTGCAGAGTTTATCCAGCCGTGAAGCCCGTAGTGAAAATAGAAGAAAAAACAGCAGATTATAATCAGAACGATTGTTTGTCGTAGGAATGTGTTTTCATTTTCTGTGTTTTTTCATGCTTATTTGGGGCAGCAGCTGGTCTGGGCCAGGGTTTCCCTCCCTCTTGGAGCTGTTTTTATTGGCTGGCTGCAGCAAACCCCCCCCGGACCTTGGGCCACATCGTAGGCTCCCCCTTGTTTGGACTCAGTGGTGGCGCGAGAAGCTGTGATGGGGGTTATAAGGCAGTGGGAGGAGGTGGGGGGGGGGTCTGGTTTTGGCTTATGAAAGCAGCTCTGTTGAAGCTGAAGTGGGTGCCTCGCTGAGAGACCCTCAGTGTACATGCAGGTTTGGACCCCAGACCCGGCTGCCACAGTGTGAGCTCACTGTGTAGTAAAGGCCAAACAGATAGCGTACTTACACTGGATAAATACAGGCACTAAAAAGCTGCTTACAGGTGCTAAAGTGCCTGCTGCCTGCCTGTCAGCTCCAGTTACACTCATATTGATTGCCACTATCATCCAGAGAGGAGCAGCATCAATAGACCACTGACAGGGAAACGCTCTGAGGACCAAACTGAGCCCTCTCGCTCTCTTCACACCCACAGATCAAATGAGAAGTATGGCGTCCTGCATGGCGGAGGTGGAGGGAAGTGCCAACGTGAGGATTGTGGATTCCACCTCAAGAGCACCAGTGTGCTGCAGAAGTGCACCGGCCGCTCCACAGGGTCGTCTCCGTGTAACTGCAGTCAGTGTAACGTTGCTTTCAAAGCCAAAGGTAAAGGTCGACAATGAAACGTACTAAAACAGGTTCGTGATGCTTCTGTTCTGTCAGTTTTCTCACTTTCTCTTTTGTATTTACAGGGAGCCTCGCCGAGCACCTGAGGTCTGAGCCCCGCGGAAAAGAAACCTGTTGTTACCCAGACGACACAGATGAAGGTACACGATGTTGTTTATCTCTTTTTAATGCTTAAAACAGTCTAAGTCCAGCTGACCTCCACCGCCGTAGATTTGTCGTTTCACTTCCTGTCTACACCAGAAGTGTTAGTACGGTGGCCCTGAGAGGTCAACACGCTGCGACTTAACAAAACACATTTAAATTGACAAAACACAAACAAATGCAGAAAACATCTTGATCAATTTGATAAACACACGTGCTGCAAAATACTAACAACGCAACGGAGGTGTTTCCATGGAAACGCTTCTGTTGTCGTCTGTGCTACTTTGCAGTGCATTTTCGGTATTGTGCTTTGTGTTGTGAGTATTTTCCAGCACATGTTTTCTCAAATTGATGAAGATGTCTTCTGAATTTGTGTGTGTGTGTGTTTACTTAAATTGCAGTGAGTTGAGCTCTCAGAGCCGCCATAGGATTACGTTTGCTGACTGTGACGACCGCGTGCCCACGTTTTATCAAATAGTCGAGCAGGTTCGCAGTATAACAATGTGAAGGACAGAGCTGGAAGAACATACGTTAACATTGTGCCTCGGTGTCCTTGAAGGCGTAGCTGTCAATCAAACACGCACACTGGCACAGCCACTCGAGGCTAACGGAGCATGTCTGATGTATCACCTTCCTCTTTGTGATGAAAAATATTAACACTACATTTAGAATAAATTTTTCTGCAGATTTTTGTTCTGTTGGACGGTTAGAAAATGTTTCTCATTGCCTTCAACACAGTAGAGGGAGTACATTCAATTATTGGCTTTATTAAATTGATTGGTTGGAAGATGATCGGTGACCTATGGGTCACATTTAAACCCTCTGCTTTGAACCTGAGAATTCTGATGAATTCTCTTGTTTGAAAACTGATTCTGTCAACTTACACGATTTGTGTCGCTCTGTTTGAACTTCACCACTGTTTGAAGAAAAGTGTAAATATCAGTTGGCGGCGTATCAAGATCTTGGGCGTACAAGTTATGAGATAGAAGATATATATGTGAGAACATGGGAGAGGCTCTCATACGTTACACCCAGGGAAAGAATGTACTCAGCTGGGAGGAACTGGCCACAGCGCAGCTCAATAATGTCTGTGCAGTTTGATTTTATTCCCTGGACATTTGTGCACATTGGTGCAGTGAGGAAATGTAAGATTTTAATTTAAAACATTTTTTATTTCAAGCGTTTCCTTCAGAATTTTAAGCTCGACAGGGTAGAAAAAAGCAGAAATTAGGGAAATAGCCCACTACACTTGATATTGAATAGTTTTAAAGGTCCCATATAGTATAAAGGCAGATGTACATGTGTAGTTTGATTATAGATCAGGTCCAGGTTCTATATTAATACAGTGAAAGTATCAAAGCCTCAGTCCACAGAGAAATGCACACAGCCTGTATTCAGAAACTGAGCCGTCAGGACTTCCTGTAACTTTGTGATGTCACAGCAAGCCCAAGCCCCGCCCACCTGGACCCACCATCCAAACCTTGCAGGATTTGGTTTCTCTGGAGTGTTTTTACCTGAAATCTGCTTTATTTTTATTGGATCTCTCAGAAAATCTCTCAGCCAATCAGAAGAGAGGCTCAGAGCCTCTTCTTTTCTGATTGGCTCACCAACCTGTTGTTACTAGGACTCCACAGAGAAGCCTGAGAGAGGAGATGTATATTTATAGATCAACACTTCAGATAAAACACAGGAGAAGAAGAAAATATGGAGCTTTAAGTAAAGAACGAAGTTGGTTGGTGGAGTAAGAAAAAGAGAAAATGTGTTGAACAGTGGATTTTTTTCTGTCCTAGGAGTCTGTGAGGACCAATCAGTTCACCCTGACAAGCAATGCCAGTCCTCTGATCTGGGAGGCGGTGGACACGATGGGGACGATGGTGCAAAGGACAAGGATGGTAGATGTGAAGACAGCTGGTCCAAGGTGGCCGAAAGCTCCCTCTCCTCCGACAGTGAGAAACCTTGTTCGGGAAGTTCGCCGATGGAGCCTGAACCCAGCCGACCACTCGCACTCGACCCCAAGGATTCTACCCAGAAGACCTCGGCCAGGACCAGGAGGGCCCTGTTTGCCCGCAGGCGCCTCGACGCTTCAGCCTCCGTATCCTCCAGAGGCTCCCATTCTCCCACTGCTCGGTCCCTGACTCCGCGGAGGGAGCCGTCTCCCCCGTGTAGCCCATCGCCCGGGCCTCAGCGGCCCCCTGCTCCTCCTCCCTCCCTCTCCCCGTCCAGTTGTCATGTCTCCACCTCCCCACTGAGACCAGTCTCCCCCGTTAGAGGTCTTTCTCCCATAATAGTCCAGCCCCACGGATCGGAGTCCTCTGGGCCTCCGGGTTCCCTGGCAGACAGCTCTGCTCAGTGTCAAACCTGTCTTCACCCGCGGGACCGAGCGTCTGCAGCGAGACTGGTGAGTCACTTCAGCTCGTGCTTCAAAAAACACGCTGACATAACATCTGTTTACAGCATGTTGATGGATTGATAATCATTTTTTTGTTTGTTTGCTTGTGTTATAGTCCGGATTCTGCCGTGTTTATGTCGTTTGTTTATAATTAACACTGGTCAAAACGTGGCTTTTGTTCAAACCGCCGTCTTCACTAACCTGTGACTTGATCCATTTCTGTTAGTTTAGCCTACAGTTTTAAATAAATCAGCTTTTGGCTCACAAAGCTAATCTTGTGTGGCTCAGTTAAATCCCAGTAAGTCAACATCTAGAGCAAATATAGATAGGCTGGTACATATGAGGTTATTTAAAAGTCGCACATTTATTGGAAAAGGAAGGAAAGGCAACTCTTCTTGTTTTATATCACTCAAACCGAGCCTGCAGCTCCCGGCCTTAAAATAATGCAGGAGAGCTCCCAAATAGACACAACATGTTTTCCCTGGGCAGCCGCTGATAAAACGAGACGAGAGGCCGATCGTTAAATACCAAAGATTGGAACCACATGTCGACGACGAAAACAACATGGGCGAATATCTCAGTTCAGGCTAATAAAATAAAATAAAAAAAACATGTCTACTCCAAACTTGTGGTTATGTTATGGTGTAACCTCACCACTTCCTCTTCACACTAATATAGGTCCCATAGGAGCAGATTCCAATTCACGGTTTCTGGTTTTCACATCTGACCAACACCTTTCTGTTCACGGGAGTTTGACTTTCTTCTTGTCCTCTCGCTCTCGTAGATTTTCTTACTGCACATATTATTTTTTTTTACTAATTTTATTATTTGACTATGTTTCAATATTATTTTATAAATTATGATAATACTGTAATTTAAGCCGCAAAATGTCTCACTCATTATGTAAAATAATATCACCTGATTTATCAAGATTGTCAGGCACTAATTAATTCATTTAAACTATTAAAGACATGTTGTAATTGTTACTTTTAAAGTGACACTATATAACTTTTAAAAGAGGAAATAATCAAAATTAAACTTGCATTCATAAGCACTAAAACACGTCATGTTAATTAAATTTAGTTCCCTCTGATATTTCGCTGCTACAGCTTAACGCGGTCCGGTGTGACCGGTAGCTAACGGCGGCTAACGTTAGCTAACGCTCACCAGATACAGTTACACTGTGATTTAACATGTCGCAGAGAAACGCTGTTTTCTATTGATTTTTATGTGAAACTGAGACAAAGACAATCTGTAAACTAACACTTATTCATTCAGTGTACGTCACTTAAAGTAGCTTGATGCAGGTACGTGTCTATAGAGGCACCTGGCACGATTAAATAGGACTTCCTCAACTGTTTCCATGGCTGCGATTTAAAGGTCCCATGTGTTTTTTGAGGGGTTATTAACAGTGCTGACACCGGTCGTTCGTAGACGAGACAAGATACATAAAATAATGTAACAGCTGGTATTCACAGTCAGACTTGTTTGGACATTAATACATTAAATCATCAACAGAGGATGCTCATATTGCAGGTGGTGCCGTTTCTTCTCAAGTTGGTTGTTGTGGAGGAAAGTCTAGTGGAGTTTGTGTCTTAAGTGGATTCTCTGGAAGTCCACAGGAAGTGCACTCAAGGCTGCATGTGAAACTTGATGAATTTTGTATTCTGCCGTCAGAGACTTCCCGGGAATGTGCTCATTACTTCAATAAATCTGCACGTGTGGGAAAATCCGGACTTTTGTTTGCAACCGCAGAACCTCACCGGGAGACGTGTTTGTTGTTTCCTGTCTGTGGTCACATTCCTCCCGCGCTCAGGCAGGTAGCGTTATAATGATGTCTTTAAAATATAACGTAACAACAACTCTCGCTGGTTGTTTCACCTCGGACCACAGGGCTGGGTGTTGCACCTGTCACCGCTCATTTCTCCCGAATCGACTCAGTTCCCATTCAACAGGGTCCCGAATCGATTTGATGTGATTTAATATCGATTCAGGGAAAGATATTTCAGGTGCAATACCAGTTTTGCTTCGATGTGAATGAGATGCTCAGTGGATTAATGCTGCAGTGTGTACCAACAGGATTCTTCTTGCACATCTTGCACATAGCTTTACTTTTGTCCGGCTCTTCACGTCTTAGTTTTGAAATCTGAAATACAACCACACATCTGCGTTTAGACCGGAGCGTTCAGTGGAGCCACGTCTGCCATGGTTTTGTCTCTCAAGTGACCAGATCTCGTTACAGCTTCACACATCAACAGGAAAAGACTGTAAAAGGCAAAAATTAAAAGGTTTTTTTTAACGCAGCCTTAGTAACCACACACAACAGTGATGTCACATGGTCCTGGAGTTACACCTGTACATCACTGCAGTGAGGTGAGACATTAAAATTCAGAAGTAGTCTGTAGTCACTACTAATGGCCAGAGTGGCCACTATTTAGCAAAGGTTACACAGTCTAAGGGAATTTAGTATCTCTCATCAATTTTGACACTCCAACATGATAAAAGTTCTTTATGTAATACCCATTATCTGCTTCTGTTGTGTAACATTGAGGCTTTTTAACCTCCAGAGATAAAAATATCTTCCACAGCTGGTCAGTAACTCATCGCAGCTCTCAGGAGCTCGGCTTTTAGCACCGAGGCGGAGTAATCGTTGAGTCGCTGTTATTGATGCGCAACACTTTAACTCAGATCCGCCTCACTGGCATTGTGTCACTACTGCGTCCTGTGTAAGCTGCCGGTGTCGTGACCTAATTTCCATTCAACTTTCATTTCATCTTGTTTCGTTGCAGTCTGTGGACGAGGTCGGTCTGACCCACATCACCCCACATCCCGTGCGGCTTCGGGGAGCCCACAACCTCCTGAGTCACCTCCCTCTGCACTCCCAGCAGCCGAGCAGGGCCCCAAGCCTCCTGATTCCCATCGGGGGGATTCACATGATTCAGCCCAGGTCCCCCCTCCCGCTTTACAGGCTGGTGAGCAGCCCCGCAGCAGCCACAGTTAACCCCACAGGTACAGGGACATCCTGGAGGCCGGGGGGCTCTTTGAAGGGGAGGTTTCCTCAACTGCCGCGACAAGATACTCTCAAAGAGACGTCGCCCAGCAGCCGAGGCAGCCCGGCGCACCCCGAGGCGTTAGGGGAAATGTCCGGGAGCAGCCGCCCGGACGCTCTGTTAAACAGAAAGAGTCAGGGATGTTTCAGCGTCCAGCGAGCGCCCAGCCCCAGGACAGAGACGAGGCACCCGGAGGTGAGCACAGACGCACATGTTACAGGGAGGTGTGTTTACCACGAGAGCGCCCAAGGCCAAAACGAGACTCCTTCCTCCCAGACATAACTCTGATAGGAGGGAGAGTCTGAAGGGACAGTGCAAAAGACTGAGGACGGGAGTCTGCGTGTGAAAATCCTGCACCGCACTCCGGTTCACAGTCCGAGGACAAAAAAGGCAAGAGCACTTGAGCACCGCTTTTGAATGACGCTATTATGTAATTATATGAATAAAATATATATAGACACTATGTTAGATATGCAGTATGTTTTGTAAATCTTTTTTTACCTTCTTGTTTGATGTCATTGGTGTTAATTTATTTATGTGCTATTATGCAAATTCTGTACTATATGCAAAAGCAGCTGGAATGAAAATAGACAAAGTTTTAATCAGTTTCCCTATTAACCCTTTGACAGCTCTAATATACTATTGCTGTGTTATTGTACTGTATTACCAAAATGGATATAGAAAGGTACTACAAATATTTATTCACCCCGACCAGTATTTTGAAGTGCAATTTTACGTCAAGATTGTGGTTTGAATTGTCATTCTTAAAGGCTGTGATTATTCTTATTATTGTTTGTCAGTTTTTGTTTGTTTTGGGGTTTTTTGTTTTTTTTTGTTTTGTTTTTTTTTGTTGTTGTTCTTGTTGTTGTTGTCGTCTTTGTGTTTTGAAGAAGCAGGGTTACGATCACCTCCTTTTCTAAGATCATTAAGAAAAGAAGTTTGTGGGATCGAGACGTTCGGAGTGCACTGACAAATGATTTGATATCCAGAGGAAAACCTGTTTCGCGTACATGGTAGCTACGGTACAGTTTTTTTCATAAACAGATACATGTATTTTTGTGTTGTTGCTTTTATAAATGATACAATCACACTGTCATTTTCATGTTTACCATTAAACTTCTCATTTTTACAGATTTATATTAAAACTGTGGTGCGGTGTGTGTGGTTTTTTATTTGAGTCGGTTACAATGACTGGTAAGTTTCCAACATGTCAGGACGTGAATGAAAGTCGTTGGGATGGAGAAAACTATCAGGAATGCAAATATATATGATTTATAGTGAAAGGGTCAGGTCAACCAAATTACACCAATTACTCACCTGTTACAGTTTCTAGTCATGGAGGGAGTTTTGGTCTTATTTGCAAATATTCTGCGAGATTCAAAGTGATAATTCAGGTAATTGTGTGAGGTAATTATCTGTAGTCAGTAGATTTAGAGAAGCAGCAGGAGGAAGCTTGAGTGATGAGCTGCTGTGTCATCCACAAAAATGTGCTTCAACTTTAGCCACCGACATTAAAAAAGCTAATATCAGTTTAAGTGTACGTTTTATTTTGAAAATTTTCACCACTTTATCTTGCCGTCAACCGGAGATGAACTCAAAATGGCTGATGGATGTTCAGGGTTCGTGTCCTGCGTGTGATCTTTCTTTGCATAAGAAGCGCTGAAAATGAATTAAGATGCGATATAACATCAAACAACTGTACGTATCAAACATCCTCCTGGTCCGCTGATTAATTTTATAACAAGAAAGTAACATTATTAGCTTTATTAGCTGTTTTAGAAACTAAAACTTGGGTTGTGCTACTTCCATACAGCAGCTTTACCGTCTGTAACTTCAGGCTGGCTGTGAACCTTTTGTATTTTTAATAAACTGACTTTAGGGTGTCTGTCGCCTTCATTTTATTAAACTGATATTTAAGGAGACAGTGTCAGGTGGAAATGTTTATTGTGTATTTAAAATCCAGTGCACATAAGACTGAAAAATATCTGACCTTAGATTTTAATCATTCAATAAATGCAACACTCCCAGTATTATTTTCACATATTTCTGTTGCTGCTCTTTATACTCTAGTGTTGTTCTTAGTGTTTGTAACCTTTACATAACTAAATAATTACTTTTAAATTAATGAATTTCCCAAATGGAATCAATAATTTCATTGTGGTGTTCTGGCTTTGCTCCTGTTGTTGTTGTTGTTGTTGTTGTTGTTGTTGTTGTTGTTGTTGCATATTACTGGATGTTTGAACCTGCATCTTTCATGTGCACAAGCTCATAGTTAAAATGCTAAAGAACTTGCAGAAACAGTCCTCATGAAAACTTTTCATTGCGTGTCCTGTGGATTATCGGGACTGTGATGCTGCTGATGTCGGACTGGGACGTGCTGCTGTAATTAAGTTTTTGCTCGGCTGCTCTGCCGACCCTTTAACGAGCTCACACATGCAACACCTCTGTTACATCACACATACATATTCAGCAAATTATAACAGCTCCCTTTTCAGTGCATGTCCACTGCAACA
>NW_019525058.1:403093-462075 GCF_002814215.2 Seriola lalandi dorsalis | reverse complement strand
CCACCTCACACTGAAACTGTGTCAGTGTCGCTGGTTGTGTAGTTTCCGTCTGTGTACAGTGTCTGACATGCTGACAGTGATGCTGCTATCAAAACCTCCATCTACTCTCAAAGGCGTTTGGCCCACATCGTTCCAGAAACTCACATCAGGACTCGTCTCTCTCTCTCTCTCTCTCTCTCGCACGACTGTGAGTCACTGTTCAATGCTCTTCTCTTACCTCAGACTCCACTGACCGTTGCCAAGGCTAGCTTCCTGTCTCCGATGAATATTTTGTCCCCAAAAGGAAATAGAAAGAAAAAAGGATGGTTTCTGTCTGATGTGGTGTCACATTACTAACAGTGGTAATGAGTCATGTTGGTCTCACATAGAAAGTGTGTTGAAGCTAACTGACAGTTAGTCAGGAAGACACCAAACCATTTCCTCCTCACGCTTCATTCACACAATGTCGGCGCAGAATGGAAAGAAGAAGAAAACCCAGCTACCTTCTAGAAACAACGTCAGAAACAGCCGAAATTAGCTGTTTTATGTATTTTGAGGGATTTATTAAGAAGAAAAAGCAGCTACAGCTCATCAGAAATTCACTGAATTGACTGTAACAAGTCACCTGTCGCTACACTGACCAATCAGAGGCTAGAAGGACTTAGCTTGAGGTAAACAGGAGGAAAACAACACAGGTGCATTTAGCAGCTTATTACAACAAAGGTGCAGGTGGAAATAGTTAAACTTGTAAATAATAATTGTGTAAACATAAACATAAATATATAAATAATTAACTTTGGAAATATAAATGTGTAAATATATATAAACACTGCACATTTATTTTAGTAAACTAACTAAAATATGTAGTATGAATTAAATGTTTTTAAACCTAGTTTGCCACTATCTGCATATGTAAATGTAATAAGCTCATAACAGAAGAACTGCAAGGCCAAAATACATTTATGAGACCTTATTTGAAAGGTAACATATTTGAAAATGTGCTTTCTGAAATTATTTTGCATGTGACTACAACCCAACCTAATCTACATCAGCTCAAAAATGACATAACTACCAATAGGATATACTTTAAAGTATCTTTCACTGTAAAACTTACTTGCATAATTCTCAGATAATACTATATAATACTGTGCCTTTTTTACACCACAAGATGTACTTAGCTAATGATACGCTAACTGTTAGCCCTGAAAGTATTGCTGGATGCAGTTGCTACTGAAGATAGTACGCTAGTTAGCTGGACATGCTACGCGGCTAACATCAGAGCAGATACACTTCTCCAGTCTGCCCTGAGCGCAGGGACCAGTTTCTGTGTTATTGTGTCACATATGTTCGACCTCATTTGGGAGGAATTTCAGATGATTCTACAATCATGGCTCCGCTATTTGTTTGTCATCTCACATTCCTCTGTCGCCCTCTGCAGCAGCCGGAAGTGGGATATAGATAAGGGCACATTTTTTAACACTGCAACTGCCTTGTCTGGAGAAAACAGCAGGGGAAAGGGACAGGGGGAAGGGGAAATGAGGGGGTGGGGGGGCGGCGGGTGGGGTGGGGGGTACCTTTAGATTGAGCCCATTCCTCCAGTCTGCCCCATGAACAAATATTTGCTCTAGATGAGTTTTTTTTTTCCTTCACTGTAACAAATTGTTGGTGGGATGCCAGTCTTTCCTCATTGTCACATCGTTTTGGCATTTCCGCTTCACCCCTGTAAACTGTGACTACACACAAACACACACAAACACACACAAACACACACAAACATGTGCGTTTCAGCAGTGTTTTTTCCTGTTTCTGTTGATGTCTCCTTTTATCTGCTGCAGCTCTGATGTAAAAGTCTTCGACATTTGTAAGATTTTCCGCACCTAAACCATTGTATTCCTTCCTGTTTTCAACTGTGGCTTCTTGGTGCGGCCTCTACTTGAGTCGGACTTGAAACCATTTATGGTATTTTGAATACATGAAAAATGACCCATTGAAATTAAACTGAAACTTTGTCTTTGACTCCCACAGGCAATGCAGTAGTTACCTGAATTTTCCTGCATGAAATTAATTTAATTTTAATTTTTTTAATTACCCTGCGAACAATTACTTTCACAATTTTAAAATATTGAAATTCTAGTAATGTTTAATAAATAAATGCTTGCTATCACTGGGAATATGACTTGAATTGTGCATGTATTATTATTTTTATTTTATTTATTCATTTTGCAACAGTTGCATAAAACGATTACGTAAGAAAGTGATGTTGCAGACGAGTTATATCAAGTTTAAATATAAAGGTTACTAAAATTCAATGTTAGATACCTGTAACAATAACTAATACTAACATCGAGAATGATAACAGTAAGAATATATTAATGTATTAAGTTTAAAATGTTGAAATGAGAAAGAGAAATGCGGGTAATGTGGTAAATCCCGTCCATGCAATGTGTGTCATTTGGCATATGAAATGCAAGTAGAAAATTTTTGTAAACAAGTGTCTTTTCGTCTCATGACTGGCTCCCCTGATAAGAAGCCTTTAACGTCAGTGTAATAGGAGCTTGTCAGCTGATGCTGAATTGTGCGAATATTTAAATAACATGTGGATGTGAGATTTGTGCTTTACTTTGTCCGAGTTTCATAAGTCTCATTCCGACTGCATCTTAATCCATACATTCTTCACTGTTATCCTGTTATCAGCTGCACACTCTGTATTGGGTTCTTATGCTGCCTGTGTATTTGCATTATATAATCCATTCTGTAGTTATAGAGGAGGGTGTTTGCAAGACACACTGTGACTGTTAGGACCCTGTGGGCTGTGGTCAAATCCATGTTGTCTGTTTTTGTCACTGGAAAGAGATAGAGTGTGTGTGTGTGTGTGTGTGTGTGTGTGTGTGTGTGTGTGTGTGTGTGTGTGCGGGCAGCTGTATATCTCTTGCGGAAGGTTAAAGCATGTTACACACTGAGATTGCCGTGACCTCACCTTTTCGAAGGGAGGATGGTGGGGTGAGGGTGGGGGTGGGGGGTGCTGACAGCCCTCCTTGACTTCATCATCCTCATATCAAATGGGTGGCACATGCAAACACTCTGTCTGTTCCTATGATGTCTTCTTCTGCCGCCTCCGACCTCGTGTCCAACGCCTCTGGAAAAAAGGAAAGATGCCATGGCCTCATAAAACCTGCTGTCGCTTCTGAGCGGTTGATATCTTGTTGTTTTAAGTCGTATTGCACTTTAACTCCTCAACGTGTCTCCATGAGTTCTGAACATTTGTTAACAGTTTTAAACCTGCCTGATATTTTGACTCGTCATAGCAGCAGCAGTTCAAGCGAATCAAAACATTTAGTTAGCGATGGCCCGGTTCCATCGATTGTCCCGGTAAGGCGGCACAGTGAGACAGCATGTCGGATACCTGGATACTGGAACCGTAGCTCACCTGAATGGAATGCAGGTGTTTATTAATGTCGTGAATCACACCTGCGATTTTTCTGTTATGACAAAAGAGAAATGTCTGCAGCGAAAAAACCTGAATATAACAGGTACATGCATGTGAACCGATAAATTCACACACTGTAAAGATTCATCATGTGTGTTTCTTCATATCTCAGTATATTTGATTGCAGCTTCATTATACATCAGTTAGTTCAAAGGATTGTTCATAAAAGTAAAACCACATCACAGTCTGTTATTAACCTTTATTAAATGTTGCCTATAAATGCGAAATAGAGGGATTAAAGTAAAGTGTTACCACCTTCTGTTGCCAGGCAGACTGTCTAATAAATTCACACTTTGTTATTATTAGATCTTCTTCTTTTTATTTTTTTATTGGGAGAAATCATTAGCGTGAGGTGAAACTTCACCAAGCAGTTTTTTCCAATTACCTCATTTGTTTTGTCTTTTTTTTTTTTTTTTTACCTTGCCATAATTTGCTTCGCATTCCTTTGCTTTTCTCACCTCACCCTCAGACATGTCCACACAGACTGGCAGACTACACACACGCCCAGTGTGATACACCAACGGTTGCAAGCCAACTAAATTCCCTTTTTTGGTAACCGTCTAGATTTTTTTGTTTTGTTTACTCCTTCTTGTCTCTTTACGTCCAAAATCACAAATTTCCCGACCATGAACACCTGACCTCAAGTCTGACACACCAGTTGAGTTTGTGTTTTACACATGTGCTGCTTAGATACTTTTGTATTCTGTCAATAAAAGCATTAGAATATGGAGTGAAAAACTGTTTAATGACATAAAAATAAAAATAAAAATCCACTTTAAAGACACTGAAAAAAACCAGCATGCAACACAATGCTCCGGCTCTTCAGTTACATTACACCCTCTTCACATGTTTCTCTCTGTCCCTCTTGACCAGTTGGAGGCGCTGGCGGCGCCGTGACTTAAGGTCAGTGCAGGAATGCGAGGAGGGCAGGTGGAGTATGTGCGAGTTGTGTAACAGCGCCTGTTCTGCATAGACAGATGAGTACACAGAGGTGGGAGGGGCCATGGCGGTATCACCCACAGGAGGGGGGTATAAGTAGACGTCCTGGCAGGGACATGAACACAAAGCACCTGCTGCTGTTCTCCAGCCTCCGACACGCACGAGACCTTTTAACACCCGTCTGCACCTCTTGGAGAGTGTTAACTGACTGCTGCTGCCTCTTTACACATCTGAACTTCAGACAGCGAGGATGATGATGGATTCCTTCATGTGCAAGGCTCTGACTTTAGTCGTCATCTGCATGTATCTGCAAGAGGGTGAGCAACTTTTTCTTTTATGTCTTTCTTTATTTCTAGGATTTTAGACTGTTTGTAACTACATTTGTGTATTTTTTCAAAATTTTATTTGAGTGAAATCCAATTAAAAATGATTTACTTACCTTTATAACATGTTCCTTGTGGATATTTACCTACTACCTTAATTACAGGTTTTCAGGGTATTAAAATAAGCAATCTTACAAAATTAAGATCCTTGTGTCCTGCAAACTACATGATTTATAGCTGCAGCCTTTGGTCATTAGCCAGTCACCACAGATACAATACAATAGCTGGGTTCAGCCATGCAGTTAGATAAGGAACTCACCTTTTATTAAAGAGTAACCGCATTATTTCCACAGAATTATTGATATAACCACCTCTGGCAGGACTGTTTGACTTGGATTAAATTCCTTGACTTTATAATATGATGAATAGGTTCCACTATAATCACTACTACATTTGTTTAACCGCACTGATGGGTGTGAGCCTGCCGAGTGCATTTGTTTGCATTTACACCTGATAACCACCAACTTACGAAGTGACACTGCAAAAGGATTAGTAGGCGCTTTTTAATCTCGGGCTGCTTTTGTGTTTTGTTTTTTTTCCAGGTTGTGGACACCCCTTATCAGACCGGGCAGAGCTGCCAGCTCATGCTCCACATTCACAACATGTCAGGACCAAACGCTGCTCCTGTAACAGCTGGGATGATAAAGAATGCATCTACTTCTGCCACTTGGATATTATCTGGGTCAACACGCCGAGGTGAGGCTGCTGAGCACTTCAGACCTCAACACCGAGCCCCACAACCCAAACATTTCTACACCCTTTGACCGGTGTTGTCCTAATAAACTTTCATTTTCTTTTACAGTAAACTCCTTCCATACGGTCTGGGAAGTCCCCTGTCTCGCCGCCGCCGTTCAGCCGACCGTTGCAGATGCCTCAACCCAGCCGATATAACTTGTTCCAGCTTCTGTCATAAAAGGTGAGCGCCCTGCCCTCCCCAATTTTTTCATTCCTCCATCAGCCAAGACTCACAGAAAAGAAACTCCTTCCCATCACGTACCATCCTCCTCGGGATTCCAGATCGTATCAAACTAGCTTTTTTGTCTCGTTCCAGTGTCGGTCGAGTGTGACAGGCCTCGAGCAGTAAAATGATTCAGTCTGTGATAGTGGTATAACTGTATGAGGGCAGAACGATAGGGTGGCCCCGCATTTTTTTCTCCGTAGGCCTTGAAAGAAATCACAAAGTGTTATTAGCTGTGCGGCTATTTTTGGAATTCGTAGATTTCTGCTTTTGCTCAAGGGAATGTTTTGTTTCGCCTGAGAGTTATTGCGGTCTTGAGACTGCCAGAATGGATTAGTCACCATCTCTAGATCTTATCCAAGGTGGTGTTTTATAAGGCACACCCTTGCGTTTCTGCCCATAAGGCATCTAAAAACATATTGGCTTGGAATTCCAAGATAATTGTATGGTTGACCCTGAACTAATTTTGCTTCAAGTAATGAGATAATGCAAGACTTCAGTTTGTGAAGTTCAACCCCCTTTATTATGTCATTGTGTTAATGTTTTTGTTGTATCTGTCCACAGATCTCAGAACCCAGGGACTGATGTCGTGGGCCCATTGGGAAAATCTGAAAATATCAACAGCGACAAATTGCTTGCATCTTACAGGTAAATGAAGACGAATTTACGGCTCAACCTTTAAATCCATTCTTTGTTGTGGTTTGATGGTCAGTTCTAACACATGTTAAACACTTCTGACCTGTATTACCTTGTTTCCCCCCCCCCCGCAGATCTGTGGTCAAGTCCAACGCGGCCATCGCAAAAGAGGTTCTCTCAACAAACAAGAAAGCGGTTCGAGTCAACAGGCTCAAGAGCCGAACGAGGAGGTAGAAGACTTAACGAAAATAAAACCAGAGGTGGTTCAATCACTGTGGGTTCAACCCCACGGTCAGGAGACTCCTCCGGCGTCCAGAGTCTTACCAACTCTGGGAATGCAGAGATGGAAAGGTGGTTGGCACGGGAATCACGCAACTGATCAACAAAACAGCGCTTTTGAAGACTGGCAGCTTCCCAAGATAGAAGCCCTGAGGCAGGAGCGATGTTGGGTGGAGACGTTAAGAGTTATTTTTTGAACTCTCCTTGAACTTTTCTGAACTTAATAACAGTCTGCATGCCAAGGACGGAAGTTTCTAAGAAAGGAAACCCAGGGAACCGACTTCGAGACTAGTGGACGACCACATCAAGAAATGTTACATTGCTCAATCAGTGACCAGTTGTTTGGTTTCTATGGACAAAGCTCTGGTTTCGACTCGTCTTTAAGGACAGTTTCACACCCGAAACTCGCCCCCAATATGAGGATTATAGGATCATTACATATTCCAGAGTCATATAAACTCTGTAGTTAGTTGGGAATGTTTTGTCCATGTTTACTCAAAAACTACTCTGTCACTGCTGACCTTTGGTTTGGTTTAATACTCCTCTGTATCAGAGCTGGAATCTGCCGTCCCGCCTAATGTTTAAGGCAAATTCGCTAATAGCTGTTTAATAATGAAGCTTACTTGAAAACGGCAGCTTGAACACCGACGGCAGCGTGTGCCAACGGTGAAATGAAGGTCATCACTTTGGGATTTATCGAACAAACAGTTAGCTTTATGCAAGGTCTATTGTCAGCTCCTCTACACACACACACACACACACACACACACACACACACACAGTATACTTTCTTCTAGCATAACAACTACAGTGGGTCTATTGTGTTGCCCTGAGTGTTTATTGCATAGCTCCTGTTTAATGTTTTGATTGAAGATAAGCCAGAAGGTTTCAATGATGTGCAGCTTGCCAAAAACATGCAACAATTGTTTTTCCTCCCCTGACAAATGTCCACTTAACTTCTCTGTATTAGCTACTGGGAAATGTTGACTCTTGACTTGTGTTATGCACTTCAAAACCTATACATCTGTGGCCCGCACCTTTTCTGTTCCCATCAATCCATTTGCCCGTCCGCCCCGTTTGACTGCAGTCACCGGGAACTGATATATGGACACATGGAAACATAAAACATCCTCAATGCTGTATATGACGGATCGTTTACCAGCTTACAAGTTTACTGTTGAATGCTGAATGATTGAATTTATTTATTCTCTAACTTATTCAGAGATGTATTTATATTTTTATGAATGATGCACTGGATTGTGTTTGGGAAAATAAAAGTCTTATGGTATTTAATAGCTGTGTCACTTACTGGATCTTCAGTCACAAATCACGTTCCAGCAAACACCTGAAATTATTTCAGCTATTCTTTGAACTAAAACATTCACTTCTGCTTTCATGCACAACATGATATATCAATTTAGTGGCTGATGATCACGAGCCATGATTGGTAATAACCTGATGCTTGCCAGATGTAAACAAGGAAATAAAATAGCAATAGCAATGAATAAAATGTAAGTCATTGAGGAAATGGATTAGACTTAGACGGAGCAGGGAGAGTGGTGGGGGGGTGGGGGGGTGGAGTGGTTTGCTTTCATGACTTGAAGGAGAGGATTAAATGATATGATGAATGAATGATATCATTTATGAGATTAGATTAAAGAGCTATTCAAAGGCAGACGCCACAGAAACTATAAAGTTAGTTAGTTGTAAACTTAGCTTGTAATTATGCAACAGCTTCACCTTCCCTTTTTAAGGTAGATCTGAAAGTGTGGTATCAATTGACTCAATTCTCAGCAAGAAAATGAATCAGTGTATTTCCAAAAATGTCAAACTATTGTAAATATATATATAATATATGAAAACTGGTGTTTTCTGCTTAGCTCAGCTGAGCACAAACACACAAAGACACAAAAGCGTCATTGCTAGCTAGCTTACAGCTAACACACAGTTGGTGCATCGTCTCTTTGTGCTGAATAATTTCCTTCAGCTGAACGAAGACGAAAACTCACTTTGCTTTCTCAGCTAAAATGCAGCATGACTTCCCATAAGTCGCCACAGTTTTGATTTTGATTTCACCACACAGGTCAAGAGGATGCAGAATGACAGTTGCCAAAACTGTCCAATCAGTAAACTGACGTTTTCGTCAGCGTAACTTCATGTTTAACTGTCTTTGTTCATCTCTAAAGAGCCAGTGTGAACGCGAACCGTCACCGCTCACCTACACAATTTACCTGCTGTGTAAACGGGACCGGAGCGTTCAGCCATGTTTTCTATTCCTCCTTTAAATCATTCACATAGTGACAAGTGGCTCAAATATCTAAAAGATCTGCCGCGCCAGTCTGATCTAGTTGGCTCATCACTTCCTTTGTCAGCGGTTAAACAGCTGATCATCATGATGAAGTTTGACCTTTATTATTGATCATTGCTGAATCTGTTTTTTCAGAGTGTAACTTCAGTATGTACCACACTGAGTTCCAGGTATAAACCTGTGTGTTACTGTGTGCAAGGATTTAAACGGCAGCATGTTGCTGTCCATAAAAGCCTTGTAAGCCCTCACTTTCAGCCTGACTGTGCAGAAAAGAAGCAGGTGTGTCTTGCTTTGAAGTCGTGCTTAACGTTTAACTACAGAACGGGCGCACAGTGAACCTGCAGAGGGGCAAAATAAAAAAGACGCTTGTGGTTACTGTGCATAGGATTTCCTTGTCTGCAAGTGTAACGTGCGCTGCTTATCTCTTCATGGTGGGTAGTCTGTCCCTTTTGCTGCTCCATAAGCCGATGTTTACTTTAGATAGGCTGCTCTGTGAGGGGGACGTGAGCTCAGAAAATGTTTATTAAAGAGGATGTTGGCTATTGGCTTCTTTATTATCTACAGGATGTCCTCGGTTACAGGTCTAGTGTTTAAGGAATGACAGATAATAACATTAAGTGAGATACCAGCACTATTCAGAGTCAATCACGTCTTTATATGATGGTTTGTCGCTTGTATTTTCATGACGTGTAGTGACCTGTTGGACAGGGAATTGAGGGATTGTGGGATGAAAAACAAACTGGGCCAAGCGGTGATAATATGCACCTGTGTCTCCATTAGTTCTTCCTAGTTATTTACCCTGACGTCAGTATGAACTCTCAGACCCCCCAGCGTGCACTGCAGTGTGAGTGTGAATAGCTGACTAAGAGTGTGGAATGAAAACAGGATGCTTTTTCTGCATTCCTCCTGAATTCCTTGAGCACAGGAGAGAACCGGGAAAGGAAAAGAAACAAAGGAAAAACAGGAGCATGTCTGCTGTTTGCACAGGGAACTGATACAGGCTGGATGGAGGATTGAGATTGCAACCCTAATCAACCCGTTGTCATAACACTAGTTGCATTGTTTTACTTGGTTTAAGTCCTTATACGATGTTGTTGCCCTGATTGTTTTTCTCTGGAAGATGCTGGTTGATGTTAAATTGTGATCATGTTGTTGTAAATGTTTGTGAAAGTCTTCCTGGGCTCCTGCCTGTTGTTTCTGCAGACACACACTTATTGTTGTGAAATCAACAATGAAAATTATTTGTGTGGGGAAAGGGGGATTAAATCTTATATTACAGTTTATAAAATTGCAAAATGTTCCCTAATCATTAATATCTTATTTGATTAGCAACAGAGGTAAAAATTAAAAAGGTCCAGTTGGACAAAATTCCCTCAAGCAAAAGTCTGGTGTTGGTCGGGGGGAAGGAGAGATGATGGTGAACTGGAGGGATTATAAATAACTATATAAATGAGAAGTTATAATCATATAATATAAATAATCTCTCTCTCTCTTTATATATATATATATATATATATTATATGACAGTGTCTCTTGTCCCGTCTCTCCCCTGTGTGTCTTGGCTGAGTAGCATCTGGGTCCAGGTAAGACGCTGTCTGGCTCCGGATCCGGACCACGGTCCACCTGTTACTGACATCTGGAATAGAAACTAGAGCCACAGTTGCAGCTGCGTGCGGCTGTACTTTGAGCTAAATGCTAACATCAGCATGCTAACGTGATGATAATGCTAACATGCTGATGCTAAACAGGTATAATGTTACCCAAGTACACAACCTTAGTACAATGTGTTAGCATGCTAATATTTGCTAACTAGCACTAAAGACAAAGTACAGCTGAGGCTGATGGGAAGTCATCACTGGAGTCAGTCAGGTTGATCCTCTGGATAATTTTATTATTATTGAAGGCAGCTCAAAATGTCAGTGCAGATATTTCAGTCTGGACCAAAGTGGTTGACGGACCGACACAAGCAATATTAGAAAGTCAAAGCATTAAGAATTTCAGATGTCCTAATCTAATGTAACCTTAATATTCACACATGAACAAATGAATTATTGCAAGTTTATATTGTACTTTTTATTTATTTTATGTTTTGTAATGGTGCATCTCATACTCATACTGCCTCTGCACGTCAGTGTAAACTTTTAAGATTTAAAAACAATTAAGGCAAAAGTTTCAAGCGTTTTATGACTAAAGATTCTTGCAACATAAACTGTTTTCTTGCTGTTGTACAGTTCCAGTCCAAACTGGCTGCGATTACAGTAAGAGCTGGTGTCGGTACATTCCTCCTCTTCCTGGTTTTGTTTGCAGGGACCGTAGCGGCTCGGGGACAGACTGGGGACAGACTGACCTATCAGCACCGCCGGTCCAAAACACCCCTGCTGATACCAAAAACATGAAGTCTAGCCATAACCACGCGTCCAGCACCGGCAGGAAGGAAGCGTGAACTTGTTTAGCTGCATGAATCGGTAACTTTCCAGTCATTTCAGACCAAGTGTCACGACTTCAAAGAACTCGCTCGGAGTGAATAAACACTTTCATGGATGTTTTGAATAGCAGACATTCCTGGACGCTTCCTCACCGAGTTCAAAGGTGAGCCTCATTAAGCAGCAGCAGTGTAATCATTCAAAGTGTTTAACAGCACACCGTATGTATATTCAACAGTGTGTGTGGTCAGTGTTTCCTATGGGATAAGACCTGCCTGTAATTTTTCATCCAGTAATGGCCTCAGACCACCACACATTCCTTCCCCCGGCTGTAAACACACATCTTTACTTTCACATACAGCCTCGCTGGCGTGCCGGTACTGGATGGCATTCTTCACATTATGATCTAGATCAGCATCACATCTTCTTTGTGCGGGCACACGTACGCCTGATGCAGCGATAGACACTCGCGGGAGCATCTGCGTCTCACATTGCTACAGTATAAACAATAGTGAAATTCTGTAAACAGCCGCTGTCCTCTGTCCCGCACAGCTGATGGGAATCTTAATTGGCCATTCAGTCACCTGACGATGTCCGTCTGCAATCTGAGCAGGTAGATACAGAGCAGGTGGATACGTGATGAACTGTGGCAGATCTGTGTCAACGAGGGCGATGGGACAGTGTTACAGTGCACGTCCACTATAGGATGAATGTACTTGGCAGATGACTGTAATGTATTGTGATTGTAGTACTGTATGTGCAAATGCTACATGCAATCACACTGTACTTTAACACGTGCACATGGCATGTCAGGCACAAAAACAAGTACACAATACAGAACCCTATTCATTCCGAGGTGCAGGGTAAACAGATAAATAACAGGTGTGCCAGCTCAGGTAGGCTGATGATGTCATAGATTTGCACTTGATTGACTTGATTTTGAGATTTAACAGGAAGAAAAACACAGATTAAGAAACAAGGCTCACACAATTATCAACTGTGAGTTTGTTTGCAGAGCTCTGCAGAACGTTCCTGGGACTTCATGGTTTGGTTTTTGTCCTGACATGAAGGAATGAACGTTAAATACACAAATCAACTTTGCCACAGTTTCTAAAACATATAATAAAGCAGCAATAAAGCAGGAAGTGAAGGGGTCTGAAAACTTTCTAGAGACACTGTATGCAGTAGTACACGTCTGAAATCTCTCTCTTTAATACCGTTAACCGTTATAGCCTCAAACATTCATAGTGGATAAATGAAAAAAAAAAAGAAAAGAATGATCTGCTAGCGTGTAAACTACGATTGCACCACTTTCTGAGAGTGGCGTTAATGGGACACCGTTGGAGGTAAAACATAGTCACAGCTGAAAAGAAGGTTTTAAAGACGACTTTTATTGGATAGTAGAACGTGATGGAAACCCGCAGAGCGTGTAAAAAGTTACAGATGAACTTTGCTTTGGATGCATCCGACACTTCTCTCTGTTTCAATGCAGGTTTTCAATTCAGTCCTGATTTCTTTTTCTCTGTGTCAGCGCACTGACCTGACTGAGTGTATTTTACTATCAATAGCCTGGGCCGGATTCCCGCTCTTTGGAAAACTGTGACAGCTCAATCTGATTTGCGAGCAAAAATTTTTGTGAGCAAAAAAAAAAGAAACTTCTGCTTTCTTTGGAAATCCTCAGAGATCACCAACATTCATTCCAAGAACAACCTGCACAGTCACACAAGGTCAACAACCTCTGATTACTAGCTTGTTCTACACTTGCATTTAGCCGCCTCAAAAGTGAGTTGAGTTTGACATCGGACACTGAGACCTGCAGTAACTCCTCTCCGAGCGCGGGACAGAAAGTCTACCGGCCTGAATACGTGTGCAGAAAGTGGGTTAATGTTTAACACTCCTCACCAGTGATATCATGTGTTTGTGTGTCCTGGGTTCAAAACAATTTTACAAAGCTTGATTCACGCTATTGTTCATGTCATCTACATAGACAGTCTCCACAAAAGGAAATGAGTGTTTTGCATTTCCACCTGCACATGCAGGTCATGCGATAAGAATTCCTACCTCCATTCCACTCCACGTGGGGGAATCTACTAGGTTGTTTATTAAGTGCTTCCTCACCTAGTCTAACCATTATGTGGGCCATAAATCTTCACCCTCCCACCACCTCCAGCCACAAGGGGAGAGAGAGAGAGAGAGAGAGAGAGAAGGGAGTAAGTGAGCACCGGATCGATGTAATGCAGTGTATCTGTTCATTAATCAGACTGAAACCGGCACGCAGCGCCTGTTTGATTTTCTGAGGAAACTCAGACTCATACTCTGCAGACCTCTGCTTCCTCACCTCAAGCCTCACCTCACAAAACAGTTCTTTGTTTGTCCATCGGAGCAGATTAACTGTGGTGCCCTTTGTCATGAGGAAATAAGATCATCTGCTGCTCAAGTACAGCATCAAACGTCACTTTTTCACAAGGTTGAATAGAAGCGAATGCCCGAAATAGACGTGACGTTTACGGATGGTTTAACAGGAATTCTGTTTTCAGGTTCAGATTAAGTGTTTGGAATATTGATCCATATCATCACTGCAGAGTCACTGAAGGTGTGACCCAGCGATGGGGTTTTCCATCTTTGAGGAATGCTGTTTGAAAGGTGACGACGGGGTTGTGTTATTTTTGGCAGACACTCGACCTTTGGCAGAGAAATTTATTAATATGGTAATAATAACACAGCGGATTGCCGATTAACTACTGGCTTAGACTGTGGAGGCAGAAGCTGTGTCTCAATGCAGGGGTTGCATTCTTTCAAAGCTGCATTCAAAGACCGACCGCATCACAGCAGCGCGACCATGCCGTCCCATGTCGAAGGCTCCGAATGGGGCCGAGAAAACGGGACGGCCTGGTCGTGTTTCCTGGGAAACGAGAAATCTAACCGGTGGATCCTTTGTGGCCCAGTTGAGCCCAAGATTAATTTCAAAGAGAACGTGCTTTCGAGGATGAATTGGAAATCCTCCATATACCAGGCCGTGCCTTCGTAGACTGCGTCCTCTGAAGGATTCAGCCCCTGAATTCGGACACAGCCCAAAGTGTGACGATGTAGTTTCTGTGAACGTAGTAAGATGAAAGTCCACTGTTTTACAGTAATAATTAATGTTACACTATAATCTTCTTATTGCTAAAGAAGAAAAACAATAATCCATTACTCCATCTCTCAGTACTTTCTGAGTCTGTAGCACTCAGCTCCAAGAACACTGGTTTCTATCAAACACAAACATTTCTAAATTTATTATGATATTTATTTTATTATGATAAAACTTAATTTCCTAAAACAGCTGGACAGTGTCACTCAAACAGTGGAAAAAGAGCATTTGTTGGGGACTATTTTCACCAGCGGATTAATGTACAGTTGGTCTTGTAGTGAGTATTTATGGCCGACAGCATCTGTGTGTGTATGTGTGTGTGTGTGTGTGTGTGTGTGTGAGTGTCACTCAGTGCAGCACTGATGTGTTTTTAATAGTCCACGTACAACAATGGAGCTGTGCAGCACAGAGGGCATCAGGCTTTGAAACACACAATAGGAACAATTCATTCAATTCATCATTGTGTTTGGGGATTTTTAAAAATGAAAAAAAATTCTAATTAGTGAATCATTTTAATGCATTTAATGTTTAATTTCACTAATTTAATTAATAATGGCCGATATAAATGTATATATTTGAATAGTCGTGAGGAAAACATGGACATTTTTTGACTCGTCATATCAGCGAGGAAGGAGGGAGACGATTGAAGGAGGCTCTGCTCCATCACGGTGAGCCAGCATCCACCACAGGAATGGAATGTAGTCATCGTCGATGTTGTAACTTGCACCTGTGCTTTTCCTGCTATGACAAGTCAAATTTCTGCTGAGAAATAAGCCTATTACAATCACTCACAGAAAATTATACAGCCTGATATTTATTGATATTAAATAAATTTTTTTTCTCTCTCTCTCTCTTCATTTTCTGTTAACAATGTATTTTTCTCTCTTTAACTTCATTGGATGTGATTTTCTTAAAGAATTTAAACATCAAATTCTGTTATAATAATTTTTCACTGATGAGGAAGAAAGACAACTCATCACTATAATTGTTTGTTTTTTTTAATTTAATCTTAATTTAATCAGACAGTCTCATGGAGATTAAAATCTCTTTTTCAAGAGAGAGACATGAGAACAAGAAGCAATCACAAGAGACAACACAACTGCACAATGCAAGACACAGAGAATTAACAAAAACATTTAACAATAGTCCTAAAATAGCCTACATCAAATAATAATGTTTAAAATCTCCAAAGGAAATAAGTAAGTAAGTTTTCAAGGAAATTTTCAAGGAACTTCTGGTAATTTTCATGAACTTTATCTGGGAAGGTGACATGAGCTGAAACAAAACAGGAAGGCATAATTTGAGTTTTCAGTTTTACTTTTATTTCAGTTTTTTGTAGCTGTTTTTTTTTAAAACCTAAAAACAGAAAGAAAAAGAACAATAAAGTGATGTAGGGAATGAAAAACTGTTTGTTGTCAAAAAATATAAAAATATTAATTCATCCAGTTTATCTTTACTGGATTCTTCTCTTGTAGACAAATCTCTCCTCTTGGACTTCTTTCTCCTTAAACCAGTGGACAACAGGAGGCACCGTGTCTGACCCACACCTCAGCTCATCTAATCAGAACCATCAGCCCAACCTGAGCCTCAGGCCCTCTCCTCATCTCGAAGCTAACATGCCACGGCCCATGAAAGATCAGAGGATGGGATGATTAGCACGGCAACGACCCCCTTCATTTGTGCCGCCTACCCAAACTGCAGTAAACACAATTAAGCAGCTAATCTTCAGACATTAACACTGCCTTCAGGTATATAACTGTGATTCTCAGCATTAGTGCAACTAATGTCTCACACATTACTATCTAATCTTGTTTTAATGTGACCATGTTTTTCTGCTTGTTTTTTTCTCAGCCTCTCTTCTAGTTGGATTTTTCTTGTTTTAACATGTGGGAGATAAAACCATTACAATGACCTTGTTCACAAAGGAATGTAAATTCCAATGGGTAAATTCCATCTGAGCCCAAGACACTAACATCATGTCATTATTGTACATGTGGGAGAAAACTGAGCTAATACCCTGCTGAGAATGTTTATCCCCTTATAAACATTACAGACACTAGCCTGCACCTCGATCTTATCAATCTTCACTCGCACAAATTCCATAACTTCAGACACCTTTGTTTTATTTTCTAGCCTAAATATATCTGACACTCTGCAGATCTCTAGGTAACTAATTATAGTCTCTGGAATCTCCCCTTAAAACAAAAACCCTTGCCCCTAACAACCTTCTTTTTTTTTTTTAATCAAGTTTCCATGATGCTAGATTCCTCCGGACCTGCGCCTATCCTCAGCTTTATCAAGCAGGAACGCCCAGGAAGATTATTCCTGATGACAGGAGAGGGGTTGGCAGGAGCACGGGTGGATCCTGATGCGTTTGACAGGCCTGGTCATGGCAGAAAGTGGTACAGCTAAACTAATCTGTACGTGTTTGCAAAGTATTGAGTCAAAGGGCTAGATGTTGAACTGCTGTAGCTGGTGAGCTAACAGCTAACTTGTTAGCTGAACAGGCTAGCACTAGTTTGTCAAAATAGATTCTCTCTACTCACTCTGGAATTTCTTTTCACTATTGTACACAGTTTAGTTCAATAACAAGTTACTGAGCAGGGAAAATAAAGCTCTCCAGGCTAACTAGCTTGCTAACGGTCAGTTAGTATACTTGTTAGCTTGTTTGCTAAGTTCGGTCGCTAACAGGACATTAAGTTCACATTTCAAAAGATTTGTTTGTACCACTGGCTCATTCATCTGTCTGTGTGCACAACATTAATCCTTTGTGGAACAGTTTGTACTCGGACACTCTTCATTAACAAGTTACTGAACAGGGAAAATAAAGCTCTCCGAGCTAACTAGCTTGCTAACGGTCAGTTAGTAAACTTGCTAGCTTGTTTTGTTAAGCCTAGTCACAACTTTGCTCATTTGTGGAACAGTTTCTCTGACAAAGGAGGAAAAAAATTGTGAATTTGCAGCACAGCTAATATATCTTCCCTCATTTTGGACTCTCCAAAGGTCATTAATGCCAAGACTGCTCGCGGTTCATTAATGATGCAAATTTGATGATTAAAATTCACCAAAGTTGAACCTGATGCAAAAAATTCTCGCAAGTTTATCCACTTATCACCTTATGACTGATACTGTGGGGAGTCAAATTTTGTCTTTAAATCAAGTATGAGCCAACGTCATCAGGTCTTTAGTCTAAAAGATTTAACCAGGAGTAGATTTTAGTGAAGTGAAGTCTGTTTCCCCTTCGATCCAGTTACCTTAACCTGAACCTAACCCAATCATGTCTTATGATGCTTAACCTGACCACGACCTCGCCCCTAACCAGTTGCCTACACCCTTGGAATTTAATGTTTACCTTTCTCCAAGCAATAAGCTGAATGCTGATAATCTCGGGCAAATTTTTTGACCTCAAAATCTCAAGCCTATTAGCTGAGTGGATTTTATTTGCAGACGATGTCTTAAAAGGTTCATTATCACAATGAGGTAATCCATCTTGCCTCGCCAGGGTTGTCGGCAAAAGGAAGCCACTGTATTACAGAGGATGATATAGGCCGCAGAGTCAACAGGCCTTAATAATATGACCTATGTAGCTAATGACAAAATAATGTTTTTCTTGGACTAGTTGATCAGTCAGCTATCTACAGAGCTAAAGGCTGATGCTTACTCTTTACGTATGGCACAGAACCAACATCTTATCTCGAACAGCGGCTCCACAGAGTCACATTTTACATTTCCAATCTGGCACCATGAGATTATGTGACACACGTAACTGGCGCTTGAAAGCGTAAATCAGGCACTATAATCAATATTCTTATATTAACAATTGCGAACATGACTATATTTATGTGACAGGAGCTGCTTGTAGTGATAAACCCCAACTCTCCAGTTCCCCTCAGCTTCACTGGGCTTTCTAACATCTTTTAAATCAGAGTTTTCCTGCCCATGACTTCACTGTTTAGATTCAGGCGCTGCTCTCATCAGTGTCATTTTCACTAAAGGAGCTCTAAAAAAAACCATTGTACAATACCTACCCAGCACCAAATAATAGATAGACTAAGTCTGCAACTAATTCTGAAAATAGTGCAACATTTAGCCGCTAAAGAGAGAGATAATTTTCTCCTGAGTTGGTGGAGACCAAAACAAGTGTAAAAGCCGTCTGAATATTGTGGACACACGACTTCAAATGAATGCTAATGTTGCTCTGCTGGATGTGTAAGTATGCAACCGTTCACAGCTTGTTTCAGATTCCTCCAAAGCAAAAAATGTTATTGTAGGTATATTTTATTTTTTATTGTTGTCACTTAATAACTGTATTTTGATGGTGCACTGTATGTTTGAACTTTGGACAAAGCGTACGTATCTGAGATAAGCTAACTGCCTCCTGGCTCCAGCTTCATACTTTAATGAGTGGCATTGATTGGAAAGAGCACAATAAAGATTATTTGCCAAAATGTCTTCTTGAAAAATATTATATGAATAGACACACAACATAATAACAGAGACCAAATCTTACAAAATAAAATGATGATGTCATAGTTTGGTGATCTTGGCTGAAATCACTGTCGGCCATACCACCATACTTCACTAGCACCATGGAGAATTGTAAGCAAATTTGACCGTTTGTGTTACTATACTGCACTTTTTCTTTTTTTTTCATTTTTCATGCTGGTATAAGGAAAAAGTTTTCTTGATTAGCTGAGAGCTGAATAGGTCACTGTCTACAGCTTAAAGATGTTATCGCACGTGAAGGGAGAAGCAGACATGACAGTAAATGAAACTTCCCCACCTTTTTAAGACTGCAGAAATCTGTTTTGACACTAATAGTATTCACAGTGACGTCTCCCTGACCTCCACAGACAGGGACAAGGAGAGGAAAGGTAATCAGTCGGTGAATCAATAAATATTTTGGTCACTGGGTATGGTATCACATGAAAGTCCCTTTGTCCTCTCAGATAGGCAAATAGAATAAAAAAATATGCAAACACGACTGCTTCAGTGTTATGACTAGACATTGTGACACTGAAATGCTGCCAGTGACTGATGCTGTAATGCATAAATCTTCTATCCACCTGTCTGGCCATCATAAAACTGTTTGTCCTCTGCAGTCACATTGCTGCGTCTTATGTCTGTGAGTCCATGACCAGACGATGTGTCACCCCCGGCAGACGGACTTAGTTGAGTCTTGGCAGAAAAACTAATCTGCTAATTTGTGACCTTTGTGTTAAATTCAGTCAGATAAGGCTTTTGTACTTTTCCTAAATCCTTTCACAACTTATGGAAATCTTTCTAAAAAAACGTACTATTCACCTCGAGCTGATTGACTCACTGTTTGAGCTGTTCTGCAATAAAAAAGTCTGAAAGTTTCAAGCTTTTATAATGGCTGTAATCAGACTGCTTTTAAAATACGTTGTTGCATATTCAACTAATCGCAAGTGACTTTTCCAGGACTTAACTTGATGTTGATGCTCTGTGGTCCTATCTGAGAGCGCCATCAGACATCGATTCTGCCTCCATGTTATCCTGTCGCTCATCAGATTATCAGTCGGTGTAAAACAACAATAAAACACATCTGCGCCCTATCTTTTTTTTTTTTACAGCAAAAATCAAGATGAAAGATAAAACTGAGAAGAAAACTGTTCAAGGAGTCACAGTTTGGGTGAGATTGCATCATGTGTGACTTGTAGCATCCCTTTGATCCCTTAAAGATTTGTAATATCAGCTTTCAGCTCATACACTTTTTAATCTTCCTGTCATTTCAAATTTCAGTTTCCCCCTATCTCTGAGCCACATCTTTATTGAGCTCATTTCCCACTTTCTTCGGGTGGTTTGTCAGTTGACTCAGCTGACTGAGACAGAACAGCAACTAATGTGTCTGATGCTTATTTATTTTTGAGTGACTTGGGAGAGGTGGTTTCAGTATCCCTATCCAACAATAGTATCGATATAATTTCCAGTGGTGTGACGGAGCGTTTTTATCCTTCAGACATCAGGCGCTCAAACTCAAGACACCACACCCCTGTACTTTATTCTATGATAAAGTCATATTAATGCGCTTATACCACCAACAACGGAACGTAAACTGTGACGTGGTGAAACCAGACATAATACCTTGTTTGTGTTCTGTCAACTGAGAGGCTCAGATCCTCCTCTCTTCTGATTGGCTCACAGACCTGTTGTTACTACAGCTGCAGAGAGAAGCCTGAGAGAGGAGATGTAAAACTACACTGAGATGGTTTTTGGTTCTTAAAACTACAAATATATCTTCTTATGGATCAACACTTCAAATAAAACAAAAAAGTGTAAAATATGGGACCTTGAAAGTCAGACAGGTTCCGATGACGCATACTGAATTGTAGCTGAGTAGAAATATAAAGTGGTTTTAAGAAAAGTACGAGTGCATCCATTTTGTACTTAAAGGTTTCATATTTTACACTTTTCTGGTGTTTTATTTCAAGTTTTTTTTTTTCCATAAGAAGATATATTTGTGGTTTTAGGAACCAAAAACCATCTCTATAGTTTCACATCTCCTCTCTCTTGCCTGAGCCTCTCTTCTGATTGGCTGACTGTTTTCTGAGTCATCACATAAAATTTTTTTTAGCAGATTTCAGGTCAGAAAACCAAATCCTGCAAGGTTGGGTGGTGGGGCATGGCTGAGAGCGATGACTGCTTTGTTGTGACATCGCAAAGCTGCAGAAGTCCTGACGGCTCATTTTAAGGCTCAGTTTCTGAATACAGGCTGTTTGCATCTTGTTCATGGATTGTACACTTTGAAACTTTCATAGTTTTAATATAGAACATAGACCTTTATTATCAAAAAAGACATTCCACAGTATGGGACCTTTAAGTACTTGATCAAATGTATTTTCCACCAGTGTGCCCATGTGAACATAATGTTTTGATGCATCATTTTCCTATTTTTCTTCTTTAACAGCCCAATTATCCTGCAGGGAGAGTTAAAACCTTTCTAATCTTATTAGTTTCCACTTGACTTGTCACAACACTTGCTCATGTTTATAATAAGTTCATTTCAGTTGGTAATTAAGCGTTGCACGGTCCGGCTCGTAATGAGCCTGATTGATGGGGAAACGGTGTTTAGTGTCATAGCAGTCTGTCATGATGTTGTCATGCAGGTTTATAAAAGTCGGTAATGAGCATTGACATCATGAGTCACCCATAATCTGTTTTTCAGGATAGCCTGCCTGGCATTGGCTTATCTACTGTTTGAGTGAAGCTGTGATAGGGCAATTTATAATCAGCCTCTGTGTCCACAGCGATGACCTTATTGTTTTCCTGTCTGTTTCCTGCAGGGTGAGACAAGGGAAACGTAGGCGGCTCTATTATCAGGTCAGTGGTTTCACCCTTGCAACCAAATATAACCTACATTCGTGTTTTTGCTGTTTCACTTTTTCCATCTTTATATTATGGTTACGAGTGGAAAGTAATTCCCCTGGAAAGCATGTCCAATCTAGATCTGCTATACATGCAAGAATGTGAACTGCACATCAGACAAATTATTATTTTTGTTTTCTGTAATGTGTCAGCAATAAAAGCAACTTTGGCAGTAATTAAGGCTGTGGTGATATCAGATTTTCACCACGCGATTATCGTGACCAAAAGAATTCATGGTAACAATTAGACTCAAATACAAGTGCAGTGAGGTGGAGACAGAGTCTGTAACCATAACTGGAATATTGGACAAAAAGAACAATTGATGCGTAGTGAAAAGGCAACCAGATGAAGTGATAAACAAAGTTTTCTACAGGTAGCCAGTGCTTCAGTAGCTTGTTTCAGTCAATAGGTTCTGTGACTGTGCTGTGGATGAATACAACAATGCATTCACATAAAAAAAATGAACTTTTGAATACTTTAGTATTTTTAAAAGTAAGTACTCCAGCACTTTGACTCATGTAATGGGGTTGTGTATTTGGTCCACGTCTGGAGACATCTGATATCTAATAATCTGTAATGCTATGAAATCTGACAGGAGGTTGAGTGAGTTGAGCAGATATGAATCACAGCCGTCTCCGTCTTATTCATCTACAAAATTTATGGCCAGATCGTCCAAATTAGTAACAGGAAATGAACATCCAACAAAGAGATACAACAAAAGCTGAAACATGATCCTGCTGAGTAATTATGATTTTGAGGACGTGGGCGAGACTAATCAAACAGCACATGTATTGTCCGATTCTATTCACCATGAAATGGTTGGACTATCTGGCATATTTATAGTTAGCCTTTCCAGGGTTCAGAGACGCAGGTTTCCTCTGTTTGTTCACTGTTTCTAAGTTTAATATGAGGGTGTTCTATGAAAGATCACAATACTGATTGTCAAAATATTCTTTTAAGTGGAAATATACCCATAATGAGACGTTATATGTGAGGAAACTGAATCCGCCTTGTGGAAAATCACCAGAAGGAGGAAAACTTGTACAGTATGTTCAAAAACATGTTTCTGTTACTACCATAACTACAAGGCATTTACTGTAAGGTCGTGTATTGTTTTACTTGAACTGTTAACATGAGGGTATAAAACAGGGGTCTCCAACAGGCGGCTACCAGTAACTCACACCCTGTTTCAGAGCAGCTCGCCCAAAGGTTCAGAGAATATAGTCTGTGCAGACGGTGGGTGTGTAGTTCAAACTTTAAGTAACACAACTTCACTCGGTAAATCTGCAACTAAATCAAATGCACAGTCACTTGTCAGTTGTCAGTTGTCAGTCAAACGAGTTACTGCAGGTTTGTTTACACCAGATCTGCCGTAGGCCACATGCAGTGAGAGCAACTCCTCTGATAACAGCACAGATATAAACTCGACATTTCCAACTAACAGGAAACCTGTTGGCATGGATGAAATGTGTTCAGCTGTGGGCTTCAACTTGAGCACGTGTTTGTTTAGATTTTGGAAAATGAAGTGTACGGAATTAGCTATTTTAAGTTCCTGTTCGTTATGTACCATTGGATGTACTGACAACTGTCACTGATCACTGACTGACGAGCTTCTTCTTTTCTCTGGTTTCTAAGCAGATTTATGGAGGTTTATTTGCGTTAATTTTGATTTTGGACACAAAGATTTACTCTTATGCGACATGGTACAAAATGGGATTTTGGATTTTGATATTTGATTAATTATCGTATTCATCTGATTTGTTTTGGAGATCAGTTTGAGGGTTTTGATATTATATGTGAATAAATTTAACATAAATGTGATGTAAGGAGCCCACAACCCCTTTTATTTTGTCAAAGTAGCTCTCAGAGTTAAAAAGCTTGGAGACCCCTGGTATACAGATCTAACAAAGGAGGAATACTGAATAATACATGTTGCATTTCTATCATTATGTCACTGTCATCAGCTAGAACTGTATCGCCATTTCTTTCCTCCATAGGCCTTAAACAGTGACCCAGCAAATAACAATTAGGAGTCAAATCATAAAAGGACTATAATTAAATACAGTAAGAGGGTGGGGGCCCTGTCTGGGGCAGTATGACTAGACTAAAGGTCAGGAGCAGGCCTGCTTTTGTCCGACTTTTCCGTCATATAGCCAACAGCTCCTCACATGGAGAGCTGTTCTAGCAGAGTATTCAGCAGAAGAAGAAAAAAAACACCGCCCCAGACTGGGCATGGCTGCGTCTGCTATTCTCACAGCAGGCAGCGCTGTATGGTGTGTTTACTTAATAATACCAGGCAAACAAAGGGCACATACATTTTTATCAGAGTTACATGAGTTGAACTGCACCACTATCAGCTCTGGCATCGATGCCCTGTTCTTGGATTACTGCAAACATTATTCGGCGTGTTTAAAAAAAGGATCTGAGAAGTTTGTTTTTGTCTGTCTTTCTTTCCTGAGTTTTAGTTGTCCAGCCACTTCACATATATGCTCAGTGACAGAGTCTTTAAAAGGCCAGTAGGTGGCAGACCAATTTATGCCACTCATTTATGGTGTACAAGTCCACAAAAAAAACATGTACCGCACTCATGGCGTGTAGTTCAGCAAATGACCAGAAGAGATCACAGTCTTCAAACTTTTAAAGTTTGTACCTGCAGCAGACAAACGATGCGTGACTTGCTCAGATTTCAAAGAGAGCAGATGGGTGCAATTTAAAATGTGCATAAGCAGTGTACCTGCAATAACAATAATAATTAATAATAATAAGTCAGTCCATTTATTTTTTTTAAATGTGAATTTGCATATAAAAAAATCTATAAAAAAGACAAATCTTTGTCCATGTCAGCGTTTATTTTTTTATTATTTATCTTCAGTCTTTCGCTTTTCAAAAAATATTGAACCTTAAACCTACCTAGTTCACGTTTCACTGCAATGTAAAAAGTAAAAAAAGAACATCTCTTACTATGACTAATACAATATTTCTCCCTTTTCAATCAACATCCCCACAGAAGAAGGGTTAGTGTACATTCATATTATACACCCAAGCATCTTCCTTAATAATGTCAACATCCTGTCAGGATTTGCTGCAGTCAAATGCAATTAAATTGGACCTCCAGAACTGGGATAACTGACAGATCAAACGCACAGCAGTTGAGAAATATATGTTAATGTATGACCATCTATCTGTATTCAAAAGCTGTTCAACAAATAGTTTTCAAGACATGTTTTCTACAAGGGATGTTTCCGTATAGAATATTCATGTACAAGGGTTTTATTTGTCACACATACAGTACAAGCATTATGTGTAATGAAAGTGTGTCATGCTCATTAAGGCTGTGCTCGTGTGTAAATAGGAAATATGATGGTTGATATTATATTATTGATATTATAATCCTAAATATATTTTATTTATGATTATTAATGATGCTGTTGCACTACAAAGACTCTTCTCTGCCTGAAGGAAGACACCCAGATTACATTCTCCATCACATCTGTTACATTTTAGATTCATCTGTTGATAATTTATCTAGGACTGTCTGTATATACTGTTGCCTGTGTATTTACATTGTGCTTATTGTTACAATACATACAATGCACAGTTAATTCTGTGTCACATCCATGTGCAATCGTGCACCTTACTGTACAGCTTTTTGATGCACTGACGTACAGTGAATTAGAGTTTATGTATCATTGTGCAGTCTATATTCAGCATATAGTATATTCTAGTTATGGTTATTTATTTATCGTCAATTAATTTTTTGAATCTATCTATCTATCTATCTATCTATCTATCTATCTATCTATCTATCTATCTATCTATCTATCTATCTAATAAGACAACTAACTTAAAAAATCTATTTATCATAAATATATATATTTCTAAATGACATATTTTGTATAATTTTGCATTGGAAAACGTCAACCAATCATTTCAAACAGTGATACCATGGCACTGCCCGACTGTAAATCATGTAACCACCCTTTCCTTACCTCTAACCACCGTCAACAAACTCTGCCCAACCGTAACCATGAAACGCTTCAGCTTCATGCATGTCACGGCTCACGTGGTCACGTGGTACCTGCGGTTTGCGTGTGTTCAGATTTTTGCTGTTGGGGGAGCAACCTCGCAGGAAAAGTGCGCATGCGTGAGAGTATTTAATCTTCCCAAGCGAGTTAATGTGCAAACACCTTTTTGAAACTAAAGTGTCAGGAAAGAAGTTTCAAATAGAAGATTTTAACTTCTCTCCTGGCGTTTGGTGTAAAAGTGAGGCGATGCTCGTGCGCTTTGTTTCTTCCGCTTACGTCAGAAAGTTACTTTTATGACTTTATTTGGGTCAAAAGGTAGTTAGTGAAGCTAGTTCCGCCTTGCTTTCTCCCAGTGATGGACAGCAGCGACAAGTGTCAAAAGTAATCAGGGGTCAACGAAATACGGGGGAAAAACGTCTCCTTCCTTTTGGATACACTATCTCACAAGTTGAGCGGTTACAAGTACAGGTGAGTCGCCTTTTTGCACTTTTAATACATCCGTCTGTTTGAGCTAGAGCGACAAGTGCGAGCTAATTTACGGTTGCTAACAAAGCTAATGCTACAGTACAGGGACAGTAGCCACCTGTTGCCGACTCTGCTTTTAGCTAGCATCAGCCAAGGATTAGCATTATGCCAGCACTGTTTGTAATGCGTTTCTATCTTTAGCTTACAAATTAGTTGGTCAAATTAGAAAGGCGGAATGAACAGGAAGACCGAAAAGAACAGAGTGACAGACGGTGCTCAGACTGTGTTACAGTATGTCTAACTTTATACAGTTAGCCTCGGGTTGTCCTCTGTTATGTACCTGTCTGATGTTGGCTTGTTACAGCCCGTGTATTGCTAGTAGCAAAAGGGCAATCCTGAAGAACAGAGCCTTATTTATGACTTATTATGACTGTTTTGGCTATCTCAGTGTTATTCTTAACCACTGTGAGAATGTTAAAACCTATGACTTTATATATATATATATATATATATATATATATATTTGTGTTGTATATTTGAAATTCTTCAATTCAGTATATTTGCCTATGAGGTGTTACTGAGCCCTGGGACTTTTGCATGGCAGCTGTAGCATTATATTACAGTGACTGAAGGGAGGCTTCAGGTGTAAATTATTTGAAGCAACTTAACTCTCTGTGAAACGTTCCTCTGCATTCCATTCACAGGCCCGTCTACTTGTTCCAACAGGCACCCAGTGCTTTTAGTGCTGCCTCAAAGCAGTATTACGCCCTATAGTGACAACACAGACTGTTAGAGGAGAGAAAACAAAAGGAGCTGCAGCTTATTGTATTTGTTCCAGATAGGCGGCATTGTAATCGGGTCATTCATTTTTATTGTGCTTTGTGTGCAGATAGTCGTGGATTGTTGCATCTCACAAGGATTTCGCCTCGCGTGTCAAGCAGAAGAGATGGTGGCAAATATCAGCTCAATCTGAATACATAAAGGTGGGTTGCAATGTGGAATGAAGTTGAGGGTTTGATGGTGGTGGGGCATGTTGCAGGGGACTGGCATTGATTTTTCAGAGCATTCAAATGGTGGGAAATGAACACAGACTGTGGCATGTAACTGTAATCTTGTTTACAGAAGTGCCTTCTTTGGCAGATAACCAATTGTTTGTCTGGAGGTAATTTTGTACCCAGAGAGGGAATGTTTGCGGTTCAGTTTGGCTGATGGTAAGGAGTATGTCTCAAAACATTTAACATTTAGCATTTGGTAGGAAGTTAGGCACATATTATCTCAATCTAGATGCAGATTAAATATTTCTAAAACTGCATTTTGCAGAGTCCTTAGGCGCTAGAGTCAGTTTTGATTTTGGAAGCAAACT
Source organism: Seriola lalandi dorsalis (assembly GCF_002814215.2). Classification (NCBI taxonomy): domain Eukaryota; kingdom Metazoa; phylum Chordata; class Actinopteri; order Carangiformes; family Carangidae; genus Seriola; species Seriola lalandi. Next base: position 434,314 of record NW_019525058.1, on the reverse strand, counting down.
GTACAAGTGGCAGAATCTGATAAAAAAACAAGCTGCTCTCGTTGTTAGTATAGAAATAAATAGAGAACAGAGATGTATTCAGATGAAGTTGTTTGAGCATTTGAATCTTGGGGGTCTGTGTGTGTCTTACATAATCAGATGTGTGTGTGCCATTATCAGCAAGCTGTTGACAGTGGCTCATTGAGATCCATGCAGCTCGCTCCCAAACAAACTCCATCTTGGCTCTTTATTTAGTGATTGCTAAGTCTGCAGAATGAAACTTGGCACAATGGCTGATTGTACTCCTCTCAGCTTTGCAGAACTCTGGCCCTTTATCCGATGAACTGGGAGTTCTTAATGAGCTAATTGGGAGCTTACACTGAACAAACAGGATTGTGTAAAATTTATGCACTACCTCGTAGTGCATAAAGGGCCCAGCTGAGTTTTAAACATTGACTTTTGAATGGAGTGAGAGTATGAAGTAGCTCTGACAGTGTCTTTCATCATGCAGCATTCTCAGGAGTTGTTTTTTTTCTTTGCTAAGGCAACATAATAAGTTATCATAAAACCGCACATCCATTCCATTAGAACTGAGTAAAATGTACATTAACAAGGTTTGTTCACAATATGGATCGCTAACACTGCTACGAAGGTCTTGGATATATTTGTGTGAAGAAACACTTAATTTGTAGTCTGTGGTTGCAGTCTTATATGAGATGCATTTTCCTATGTTTTATTTTAATGACAAGCAGCATGCTTGGCAGTAAGCTTATCCAATTAGCAGTTGACAGTGGTGAAATCTTTTCTGTGGCTTTCCAAAGTGAGCTTTGATTTATGAGAGTGAATTATACTCTGGTTACCACGGCTCTGTTACTAGTTATCTGATTTTTAATGCAGTAGTTGGTTCAATATGCACTCATCTTTGAAAATCTAGATCAATCATTATTGTGGAAATCAGATGCATAAATAATAATAATATACATAATAATATAACGCCATCTTCTCTGATTGTGATTGGCTCAGTTGTTGCATGATTAAGGAATATGTACATTTATGCGATTAGAAAACCTTTGCAATGTAATTATTCAGTAGTCTCTTTGTATTTGTTCTGCTACGAACATGAACATCTAACATTACAGAATGAATTGACATTTTTCAGAATGTATTCACACTGAAATGTCAGTCATAAGATGTCCTAAATAGTTCACACATTACTCAAGGTATTGCAACCTTATTGTGTAAACAGGTCTGAAGCCTCACCTCCATAAGAAATATAAAGGTGTACACTCACTCCCGTGTGAAAGTGATGAAATACCGCTGCTGGATCCTGTTACTAAACCGGAAAATCGAGCTGCCATTTTGCTTACTGCTCTCTAAGTCATTCTCTTTCTAATGCTGAGAATGAGTGAAAACCGGACGTAAGTTAACTCAGAGACCAGGCTGTTAACCTCTCCGACCTCTGGCTACTCTGTAAGATAATGGCAGGACTGGGCGGGAACCTGTGTGTTTGTACATGTTCCTGTGGTCTCCCGAGGGCTTCAAGCATTTCAATATGGGGATTTTGTATGCTCACAAAGCGGTGCACATTAACTCACCTCTGTGTTTGCTTTGCTGCCAGCCTGCACCTGCTAATTGTTGCCCCTCTGAGCTGAAGCTCGCGTTGGGCCCGGTGCACCCGGGAGGATATTCGAGAACAGAATAGAGTTGCAGTGGTGCTGAACTTGATCTAGTAAATTATTTGTGAGTTCAAGTGTGTATCGACTTCTCTCTCTTATGGGCAGGTTGGAAACGGTGAATAATAAATGGATTAAGCCTTCTCTTAACTGACAAGACCATAAACCAAATCAAATGGGGCTATGATTGTTAATAGCTCAGATTTAATAGTTGTTTTGTGTGTTTAGTAATGAGTCTTTTATGACATTGATATCAAGGGAGAAATACATTGTCAACAATGAGTGTGCTGGGCATGCAGTAACTGTGATATAGTCTGTTACTGTTGACTATAAGTGGTGATATTTATTGGAAATAAATGCAAAGTCAGTAATTTACACAGTCATCCTATTTACCTATTTATTTCCAGGTGAAACCAGTAATAATACGATTGCAGGCCGATTAGAGCGTTCATACTTTGTTTTCGTTTTTTTGCTTTTTGTTACATACAGTGTTAGCAAATTTTTTTTATTATTCCAGGAGCTCAGTCTCCTGATTTAACTGCGTTAATTAATTTTTCTAAGCCTTGTGTGCATTTCTCTGAACCGTCTGCGCTGTACATGATGGGTTGTTTATAAATGTTACTTTGATAACCCGAGGCAGATATGCAGCAGTAGCTTGCACACTAGAGAAGTGGACATTAGTGTTTTCAGTGGATCATTTGAAGTGTGGTACAGTCCAGACATGTAATCCTCCATGCAGCTGTTTCACATGTGCTGTGTGTACATCATATGCCAACACTTGTCAAACCAGTTGGGACTGAACCAAAGCTGACCAGGCAGAGGGTTGTCCACTGTTCAAAAAAACAAAAGGAAAAAAGCTATTACTACCTGATTTTAAAAGTTCAAGGCAGAGTTGGTTTTGTAGTTTGAGATTTAATGGACTAGTTTAAGTCTTATGACAACTTCTTGGTATTTTTGTCAGTGGTGATGACTGTGTCCTGGCAAACGGAGCGCCATAATCACTTTGCTGCTAAGTTGTCCTGCTGGAACAAGAAGTCACAGCTAAACCGCAAGGACGGCACTGGGGAAATCCTTCAGTAGAAGTAAGTTAAGCTGAATAAATGAGCCTATAGTATTTTTCTTTGATCACGACTTCATTTGAAAGCTGAATTCATAGAGAACCTGTTGTGCTTCATCAAATCATCATAAGAATCCGGTCTAGTCCATCTAATACGAAGGTGATGTCTTTGCCTGTCAGGCTACACTCTCCTATTTATTCTGCAGTGTACACATTGTGCAGACTATTTATTCACAAAGGTTGGGTTTAACCAGATTGTTGTCGAGGGACTTTTGACATTCCAAAGTGCAGCCTGATACTGATGTGTGCAACCTCCCCTGCCAAGCGTCAGGATGTAGCCGCACCTACCGACTTTGACCAATTACAGGCAGGGTTATCATTTGAATAGTTGGTGTGAAGGTCTGTAGGAGAAATGACACAGATTGTTTCGTTGAAGTGAGCTCTGTCCTGAAACATGGCGACTAGCTATATCTATCTACCTTTCTCTGTCTTCTCGTTTTTTTGCTCTTCCAGGTGTCACGACGTGTCTTCACTTGCTGTATCCGCCCCTTTACAGACAGGCTGCCGCTACAAAACGTATATAGCGGAAACCATGCCATGTTATGACTTATTGACTACTGCTGAACAGTGCTGTCACTAATGCAGAAGAAACCTGACTGGTTTACTTTTTTAAATTAAAAAACAAATATATATATATATAGATAGATAGATAGATAGATAGATAGATGCATGCAGTGCGACTTTTAGCTGGGCTTCATCAACAGATTTTATAGCAAGTGGTATCTCCATTGTTGGTGCTTTGTGGAGCTCCGTACCAGCGGTGTGTTTCGTAAAGGTAGCTCAGACAGGCAGAGCTTACTGCGCAAAGCCTGTCTTGAATTAAACTAACAAAGTAAACCAGGATTGAACTGTTTTCAAAGAGCTAATGAGGTCAAACAAAGTCAAGTGTGCTTTAAGAAGCGCTCGTTAATGACTTCGAAACACGGCCCTGAGACATCAAGCATGCAGTCTTGTTGCCACGGTAACTTGGATCAGACTTATGTAGGCCTCCGTTATGAAAACTGAAAATAAGTCGTGCTCATCTGGTAACGCCTCTGAGATGAGTGTTTTACATTAATTGTCAATTAGCACGGGTCCTTGTTAACTACTCATATCTAACTTAGTCACAAAATTTGTAGATAAGTCTCTGCTTACACTTGTATATTATATGTTACACCTGTCGGTATAAGTGCAGTACAGTTCAGCTGCGAGGTTTACCCAATAAACTGCTAAATGAGAGTGATTTGAAAGAGCCAAACAAGATCTCAGAGGAAAAGTACTCCATTACTTGATGTCTCATTGTATCACACAGTTGCAGTTATTACTAACTACCATGTTTCCATATTGTTATTTGTTTGTATACATGTTTGATTGTGTGTTTTTCACTCTCTCAGGTATAGCTCAACCACAGTTAAGCTTTTTGTCCCATCTTTGAGCTTTACACGTCACGTCACGTAAGATGGTTTATAAAACCAAACTGCACACAGCACACTCATATTTACCACCCCATCGAGTGCGTGTTTTGTTCAAACCAAAGGACTTTAATTTTTGAAGAGTCTATTATTTAAGAGTATGTATTTCATTCTTTAGTGCCGTGGGAAATGATGTATCCCTGTTCTCCTGGACACTGCTACTGGCTGATAACTTAAAAAAGGAAAACTGAATGAGACCGTTCCGCCTTTTAAGTCGAGCAGGAGTGGATTTCTAGTGTGTGTGCGTACGTGCGTGCGTTTGAAAGCTAATTAATGCACTGTTTAGTCTTAGTTAACACAACAGAGCTTTTGTTCAGCTTCAGTCTGTCCCCCATTAGCTGCAGAGAACATCCAATCTATTGAAATGCCCTGAGAGTCATTCATTGATTTACTGAGAAATAATGGGAAACTGGAGCCTGAAGTGACTGGAATAACTTCGGCTAGTTGCTCTAAAGTTTAATTTTAATATCGGCTGCTTTGGGATTCTGCAGTTTCCCAACCCCTCCATGAGATTATGTTTTGTTTTACTCATTATTTTCAAAGTAAATTATTTGTTTATCCTTTCACTTGTAATTAGACACATTTGCATCTTATAATGAATGAATGAATGAATCTGTTGTGTTGTGGTGTACTATTGAAATTCCTCTAAGTTCATACATTTCATAATGATTCAATGCATTCATCTGTTTTCAGGAGCTGCTGACTGCTGAGTTTTGGACATTGTGATGGAAAATCCTGGTAAGAGAAACTCTCTTTTTATTATTACTCCAGTTGTAAAGGTTTTATTTTACTGTATATGCTGACTGTAGTGAGACTGACGTTATCTGAACCGTAGTATCGTGATGACAGAAAGCGGTGAGTCAACAAGCATAGTGCCATGTTATGAAGTTGTCCATTAAGGGGGTGGCCCTGTGATGCATTGTGCTGTTGACACTGCTGGTATCTGATTGGCCCTTGCCCAGAGGACACACCTGTAGGTGAACAGAGCTGCCGGTTTTTTCTCACTGCCACGCATGGCCTTGTGTCTGTTTCACCACTGACCTTGTTCGTTTGACAACCTCGACGTATCAAGTACACGCTCGGAGGATCTTTGTTCCTGGGCTGAGCCGTTGTTCGTGCATTTGTGACATCTGTGGGAAATACCTGGGATGGCTGTCCAGGCTGAATGTATTTGTGAGTAAACCTGCTTTCTGTCTGTTGGCGGATGTTCACATTTTTGAAGATTTACGTTAGATTTGAATTTACATTTGACCTTTTTTCTTTAAAGTGTAGTCCGCTCTCTCGGCTTGCAGTATGTCCCTTTTGTTGAAATGTGAGACGGTATTGAAAGTAAATCGATCAGTTATTGCTTTAGTCAATGTAAAGATAGAACAGGACGTGGCCTTATGAGAACTTCATAGATCTGTGCCATGGCAGGAACAGATTAAGGAAGCTTGATGTACTCATCCCTGCCTGGCCCTGTGTCCAAGCAGTAAAAATAAACTGGACTTCCTCCTCGGCTCTATTCTGAAAATGATTTGCTTCTGTCGAGCAGCTGCAACGCTTCACATGTCCTTTATATTTTGAAAGCCATCCAGCATGTTGGCTAATGTCACATTATATCATATGTTTTGGAGTTGTCATTATGAGATAGTATTATAGTATTTTTCTGAGTCATCAACTTGTTTGTTGTTTTTGTTCAGCCGGGGCTTCGTGTTTCTCAGGTTTTGTTTAAAAGCGTGAAAACATTTCTTTGTCTCCATCTGCTGCTTCTCTATGGAAAGAGTGACAAAAGGTTTCAGTGGCACGATGACTCACAAGTCAGAGGATGTCATCGCTTGTCATCGCTTTTTTATTTACATTCAATAATTTCAAGGATTGTTGTGATCCTAATTATGATCCTTGTGCCAAGAGGTGGGCTTGTGGTCTTGCGTTCCATACATTCCTGTGTCAGTTGTTCCTCTATGTTGTAGCTTTAATTAGACTGTAGAGGGAGCAACAGTTATGTGGTTTGTTTGGCCTCTCTCTCTGTCTGCTTCCCAAACTTCTTCTTATTTTGACCTTTTTTTTTCTTTTTTTAAAACTTCTTCTTTTTTTAAACTAAAGTTGAAGTTGCAATTCAGCATAACTTAATATATTATATATTAGCAATAGCATGCTATTTTTGACTAGATTTTATGGAAAGCTATTCATTTTTATCTCATCTGTGGAGAAAATCCATCATGAACATGTCATTACACTCTCTTCTCCTTTTTAACTTTCTATAAACCAAATTCTGTGTGACTAACTGTGGAAACATCTTTTCTCCTACTTTCCAATTTTATCTCTAACATGGATGTAGGAGCTTATCTAACTCCCACACACTGATTACTTATAATGAAATCACACAGTGCTCTGATAGAAATGTCCAGGGACAGACAGCCTGGCTGCCTTGTTTCTGTCCAGCATGGACATGGATGTTTCTGAGATTAAGGTTTTGACCCAGTGACTGCTCACGTGTGTGTTGTGCGTTTGACACTGTGTGTTACGACACGGTTTAGGAAGATGAAGTAAAACTAAACACATCAGCACATCATCATCATTTATTTATTTATATATATATATATATTATTTTTTCAGTTAAAGTGAAATGCAAAAGTTATTTTTCCCCTATCATCACCATTGTCGCTAATAGCATTGTGTGTGTGTGTGTGTGTGTGTGTGTGTGTGTGTGTGTGTGTGTGTGTGTGTGTGTGTGTGTGTTGCAGTGTGTGAGACGGAGCTGCCCCCACCCTTCACACACACAGCGAATTTCTAACAGTGAAAAATGCATCAGAGACAAATGTCTTAATCAGAAACTGAGCTGGTGCGATAAAATGTGAGATAACTTTTATGTAGCAATAATAATTAGGAAGTTTATTTTCTCAATTTCTCCAGTACTGAGAGCAGAACTGATAGAGTACGAGCTTATCTATCTTACACTTGGATTAAATAATTTAGTACTGGAGTCTGTTCTTCAGTACCGTGTTTTGGCACTCGTCCCTAATTTGCCCCCACACCTGAGGGAGGTGTGGTCCAGGAATTGTGTCAATCATAGCTGTAAAACAAAGTGGCTAACATCCACATCTTCCACGTGCATTTTGTAGTTTAAATGGACAGTCGTCGTCGTCGTGTCCCCCCCCCCCCCCCCCCCCCCCCCCCCCCGTCACCAGACACCTCTACTGTGTCACTTCCTCTTCTCTGGTGCTGAGCGCCACCTTTGCCCGGCTCACCTTCCACTTCTCAAGTTACCTCACGCAGCAGAGCCCGCCCCTCGCGCTTCGGGGAGTAGTGTTTTGTCAGTCTGAGAAATGGTGCTAGCAGGGGGCCCCCACTGCATTGCAAATCCCTCAAGGCTTGATGGCTGGACCGGCCAAACCTCAAAGCTCGCCTACTGTGAACTTTGCCCCTGAAAAATCTGCTCTCAGGAATGAAAGGCATCTAAGACTGCAGGATTACCTTATTGGCGTACCTTATTTATGAAGTCAGAGCTCCAAGAAGGGAGGGACCTAAGGAGTGAGTGAGTGTGCTGGTGTTTTAAAGCGAACGAAGGAGGGAGGAAAGGAGGGGGAGACCAAATAACACAGGCTGAAGGGAGGGGGAGGGAAAAACTATAGACACGAGAGAGAGACTAAACGACGCAAGTGAGCAGTCAAGACAGTCTTGAGTTACAGGAGCTCCATGTCTGGGTGGAGAACAGCGAGGTGGCTTTAGGTTTTCCTCTCCTGCCGCGGGCCTCGGGAGAGGCAGGGCCCGGCAGGCCAGTGGGGACAGGAGCCGTAGCATGGGACACAGTGCTAGCAGTGAGACAGTGGCCCAGCAACCAGCCCAACACAACACGGGTGAGTCCAGGGCGCCAGAGGCTCGGCACGAAATGCTTCCCGTGAACATAACTTTGACTTTGACTGATTTCTTTAGATGTGGAAAACGACATTGGCGAGCATGTTTGGCTTTGTGTAGAGGAAGAGGGGGGGCAGGTGTTTTTTTTTTTGTTTTTTTTAAAGCAGAGAGAGAAAACTGTAAGGCGGCAGGCACAGGCAGGTGTAGAAGAATGCCTGCAGATGGAATGTGGTGATTGTGAAATACACAAACCACACAAACTTCTCTCTGTCTGCACGCTGCGCTCCATCTCCCCCGAGGAAGCCTTCCTGAAGGGGGGGAAAGAAAACAAAAGATTTGAGGGTACAAGGCACCAACTGACACCACCAGCTCTCCACATGTGCATCTCAGTTTTAACTTGAATGACTTCACTTCTCATGTCGCGGGTGTACACTGACCCACGAGCTAATAACAGTTCAAACACTGAAAACCAGTTTTTGCTGGATCCGCTCTCAAGTTGTATTTGCGCACCTACAGCTCCTCTTAATAATACAGCTGTCAGCTATTGGAATCCAGCATCTGTGCAATGCAGGCCACCGACTCTAATTTAGTCACGACCTTCTATTTGTTCAACAGAAACGACGGCCTGCTCACTCACAATTGGTTGAATCAATATTTGTTTTGTTTTTTAACCGCAGGGTTTCTGTTCAGACACGTCACAACACTCCTACTCGAAACAAGCAACATAGGAACATCTTCTTTGTTGCGTGTTCTTCTCTCTATGCAACATGTATTTTTGCCCCCGGTGAGCTATTTTGCGTAGCTGGTGTCAACATGTCATGTGATTGGCGTGAGTCATATGGACAGCTTTAAACCAGAGGGGTTCAGGGTGTTGCATCAGTTGCCAGCTGGTTAGTGCAGCTTTCATGCTTTTATTAGCACTTTGAGTTCTACATTTACAGAAGTCTGTGTCGTTGTTACTAGAGTCTTTCACCTCATCTTTAAAGCATACATCTCGGATTGTCGTGCTTTACTGTAACACAAAGTCACCACATCACACACAGCCAAGCCACATCAGTGTTATCCCAGTTCACTGCCGCCCCAGCCCTCCCAGTTTAACGCTGCACTGGTGTCTGGGATATGTGTCAGAAATAGCTGTGAGGGCCAGTGCACTGCACAGAGTTCACTGACCTGTGTACGCCCACATTTCAGCATGGGAGTTCACACATACATCCAACAGCCTGCTTCACTTCACACGGTGGACAGACAGGATCATATGAACATTTGATGGAGAGTCTTTTTAATGAACAGAGTTTGACGGTCATCTTAGGTCGAATGCCAATTAACCAGCTCTTAAATATGTGTGTTTTGTCAAATTAATCAATGTTTGAGCTGCAACTAACAATTGTTTTCAGTAATGATTAATGTGCCAATTATTTTCTAGATAAATTAATGGTAAAGTGACATTTTCAAATGTCAAATTATCACATTTGAGAAAATAGAAACAGAAAATCTTTGGTGCTTTTTCTTACCAAAACGACTAAAACATAAATTCAGAGATCATCAAAATAGTTGCGGATAAAGACTTCCAAAGTTATACTTGCGTTGCTCAACAGGCTCAACTAATTGTAACATAAATGCATGCCAAACAAACAAACAAACAAACAAACAAACGGAGACACGGTAATAGCACATTAAGTATGATCAACATGAATACATAAAGAGTAAAGACAAACATCATCATCGACACAGAAGCCTTTCATCCTGACCTGCCTTTTGTAAAGAGTTTTTGTCTGCTCCCTGTAGTGATAAATGAAACCAAGTGTGAAGACAAAGAGAAACTTTTAAAGGTCAAGGCTGAAGAGAACGCATCTTTCTGTCCTGTCATGTGATACATAACACACTGTGTCGCATCACAATAGTTTGTGAAAGTTGTAATTAATCCACCGGTTGATTCATGTGTTGTGCGCTGTAGCGACACAGAGACGAGCTGAGCATGTTCACAGTGACCGTGAGAATACAGAGGTTTGGGATAATCATGGTCAGATGTGACTCACTCTGACATATGGAATATTTTCTATATGAATCAGGAAGTTTCTCACTCTCAAAATCTCAGTTTAGGGCTGCAACAACAAGTTGATTACGATTAGTTGATCAATTGATTGATTCAGTCACTTTTCAAGCAAAGAAGATTCTCTGTTTTAAGCTTCTTAAATGTGAAGATTTGTTGTCTTTCATATATGATAGTAATAAAATAGAATATTTTCAGGTTTTGCATTGATCGTCTGATAAAGGATGAATTTTCTGACTTTTATAGACAAAAAATGATCAGCAGAATAATCAGTGATGAAAATAGTCAGTTGCAGAATGATGTTTTGGCTTTGAAAATCGATATCAGGGCTGCAACTAACAATTATGTCCATTAGCAGTTAATGTGGTGGAGAGACTGACACAACTGCTCTCTCTCTCTCTCCCTCTCTCCCTCTCTCCCTCTCTCTCCCTCTCTCTCCCTCTCTCTGTCTCTCTTTCACACAAACACATTGACAACACACCCGTCTGCGAGTAGCCCCTCCCCTCTGTGCACACTCCGGATCAAAACATGATCGTGCACAGGAGGAAGGATCGTTGGCGGCTCTTCCCCTCAGAGAGGAGGGTTAGCATAGCTGCTAGTTAGCATAAACTGCTCGTGCAAAGGGGATCACGTTCATATTAATTCTTTAACCCCGCTGTTTGCTCCCTCAATCCAATCCTGATCCTGAGGAGGCACAAAGACAGGCTGGACCAGAGGTGTTAGGAAAGTTCAACCAGCGTGATTAGCTCTCCGATTAATTTGGCGTTCTGTAGACAGACACTGGCCTTGAGCTGAGGACTTAAATTAGAAGGGACTAAACACGAGGAGCACTTAAAAAGAGCTGAACCCAAACATGGGTCGATGAAAAGGGCTGTAGCCTAAAAATGATCACAAGTAGCAGCTCATTTTAATTTTAGCAGAAACCAAAACGGACTGCCCCGTTCTTTTAACACCAGACTGAAGTCTTACTATTTTTATTATGAAGAAGATAAGCGTATCGTGCTGTTGAGGCGTGAGTTGGAACTGAATTGTGATTTATATGCATATGGAAAAACGACTCGTATTGTGTCTGCGGCACTGTGTCGTGATTGTTGTTGTCCGCTGCACACGCCGCACGTTTGTCTCGGCTGTATGGAAATTGGATGGCAGCCGCATGGACACATTCAATGTGTGGAGATCTGCACTGTCAGCTCTTATATTCATGATTGATCACATTCAAGTATGTGATTAATAGGTCATGCATTAATCATTAACACCTCCAATATACAACTTTTTTTTTTTTTCCCAATGCAGCCTGATGTCCTGAGCTTTCGTGTCTGACTCTTCATGTTGGTTACATTTATCTGTGACCTTGAAAAGGTGTTAGTGGTTTCCCTCCACTGTTTATGTTGGTTTTCCTCATTCTTTCATTTCATTTCACCCTGTTTTACAACCCGTCGACCACAACTTATACCGTGTCTGACTGTGAGCAATGTAGTAATGTAACATGGGTTTGACGCTGTAATTATGCGCTTCGAATGTGGTTTTAAATTTGATTATATAATTTGTATTTTAAAGGAAGTTATACCTCAGTAATAACAGCTTGTGTTTCCACTATAAAAGCATCACTAGTCAGTAATGACGGTGCAGAACTCCAGATCGTCATATCTATCAAGAATAAAAATATATAGCTGCCACTTATGCAGAATGTGTGGGTGTGAGTGCGTTTGCCCCCAATTTTTGAAGATGAACAGGGTTGTGTTACACAATCTTGGGTAAGCGAATATGGACGTCAGTGTCTGCAAATGAAATAATTCAGTTAGATTCAAATCTACGTGAGATAATTACAGCTTCAATTTTCAGTTCAATTTAATTATGTAGCACCAAATCAAAAAATAACATACATTATCTTTAGGCAATTTCTCCAATATTTACATAATATAAATTGAGAAATGAGAAAACGCTTCACGACAGTGGAGAGGAGAAATCTCAGACAGAGCCAGACTCCTGGGTGGGTGGCCGTCTGCCTCAACCAGTCGGGTTGAGAGGAGAGAAATGAGAGAGAAGGAGTAAGTAGCTCACCTGAGTCAGATTTAATGATAAGCTTTATTAAAGAGGAAAGTTTTAAGCTTAATCTTAAATGTAGAGGAGGTGTCTGCCTCCTGGATCCAAACTGGCAGCTGGTTTTCACAGGAGAGGAGCCTGACAGCTGAAGTCTCTGCCCCCACTTCTACTCTCATTAGGCCTGCACTTAGAGACTGGAGTGTTTTTATTGGGGTAATATTAGTTTAGTTGTTAAGGGATTGTAGGTAAGAAGATTTTGAATATTATTCTGCACTTTACAGAGAAGCTACACAGGAGAGATATGATCTCTTTTTCTACTTCCTGTCAGTACTTGCGCTGCAGCATTTTGAATCAGCTCGAGGCTTTTCATTGAGGTATTGAGACATCCTGATAATAAGGAATTACTGTAGTTCAGTCCGGAGGTAACAGATGCATGGACTAGTTTTCACCATCCTTGTGGGACAGTATGGTTTCTTATTTACACAATATTATACAGGTGGAAGAAGGCTGACCTACAGACTTGTTTTATGTGGGAGGTAAAGGACATAATTGAATGTCAGTCTTCCCTGTCATATAATGCTCAGAATACCTGCACCAATGAGAGAATAAACTCACCTGTCTTCCTCTACATTTGTGAAACTAGTGGTTCAGTCCACCTCCCTTCTCCCTGCACTTAAATCACAGGCCGGCTGCCATGTTGCACAATGTTGAGTAACTGCTGCCATGCGACTCATCGCCCAAGAATTACGATGGTGGTTTCACACCTAGTTATTGCCGTCTTTGACTCATGGTTTCTGTTAGAGCTGTTGCTTAGTTGTGCTTTTTTTATTTTTTATTTTTTATTTGTCAGTTTAATCTTTTTCTTACAATTTTTTAACGTTACTCTGGTTTAAAAGAAGAATATCAGATATAGATGGTGAATGCGACAAATACAGAAGGATGTTACATGATCCTATAACTGTCACAACCATGACAAAGATCACATTTAATTCACACCACCTTGTAAATAATACCAGAAGGGACTGTGCCCATATTTTATTGTCTGGCTCTCATGTGACAGTTGAGACAGCTGAGCAGACAGAAAGAGAGGAATTTGGACCAGCCTTGTTTAGAGGTTTGGTCCTTTTTTATTATCACACATTAATGAAGCAGCAGCCTGGAGTTGAAGCCCTGCCCTATGTGTGGACATAACTCACCGGATCAGTAATCGGACCCATTTGAAAAGATGGGGTTATTTTGTGTTTAGACCTTGTCACTATTCCTGCACTGAAATGGCAGATTCCTCAGCTGTAGTGTTGGATTGAGTCACAGGCCAGTCGCAGTTGTCATCTGGATGTAAGACTGTAGATCACATTGCATTGTGCCCAGTTAGTAACTCATCAGTCACATTCACGTGAACACAACAAACTGTACTGCAGCGAGAAACAAGATCGTGTGTCCGATACGTGACTGTTCGGAAAATTTTTTGTCAAATTGTTGGAGATTTAAAATTTTGCTTGGCAAAATAAGGCTTAAAATAATTTCTGTAAGTAATATTTTGCAGAGATTGAAATCCAACATGAAAGTCATTGTTCTTATTACTGTTAAAACAAGTTGTTTGATTATCTGCAATATCACTGCAATGAGTGACCTCTTGTTTGCCTCCCTCGTGTTCATGCAGATGATGAGGTCGACAGCACAACAGGCGGTGGTGAAGACGGAAACTCTGGTGGGGGAACACCTCCAACCAAACGCAAAGGCAAGTTCTCCAAGATGGGAAGGATCTTCAAGCCCTGGAAATGGAGAAAGAAGAAGCCAAGTGAGAAGTTCGCTGAAACATCTATAGGTATGCTGAGTACAAGGGCTCAATATCTCCATCTTTTGTGTTCATTACTCTTTGCTTCAGTTAGTTATGTGTTTTTGTTTTGTTTCAGCTTTGGAAAGAAAGATTTCTGTTAGAAAAAGTCGGCAAGAGCTGATTGCGAGAGGGGTTCTAAAGGACATCCAGGAGAATGGTGAGCTTAGACTTCGTTAAAGAATATTCTGTGGATGTATCAGCTTCATTTTTAACTATTATTTCACTGCTTGTGTCTTCATCTACAGAGAGCAATGATGTGAACCACTCTAAAGCTCCTCCAGTGAAAAATGGGCACCCCATGCCAATGGACGTGGATAGGGTGTCGGAAGCCGGGGTGCGGGTTTCTCGGGGGGAGTCTGACATGAAGGCGAACGCCCTCAGGCTGCCCCAGGGAGATGAACGTCGAAACAGAGCGGCGTCTGACGCCTCCCGAAGTAACCGGGCACCTCTGGATGTGGACTCTCACGCGCGGCTTACTGTGGACGTGGACAGACGAAGCCGCCTCCCGTCAGATGTTGATAAGAGAGGAGGATCTTTACCCCGAGGGCCTCCTCAAGATGATAGATACCGCAGAGAGGAGAGGAGAGAAGGAAAAGATGACAGGGAAGACAGAGGAAGGAAAGACAGGGAAGACATGGAAAGAAGGGACTGGCGAGAGGAAAGGGAACGGGATGGGGGAGTTGACCGGAGGGAAGACAGAGACATCAGAGAAAGGCGAGAATGGAGAGATGACCGAGAGAGGAGAGATGAAAGGACAGACAGGAGAGATCGTGACGAAAGAGAACGGCGAGATCGCGACGAGAGAGAACGCCGGGATCGCGATGAGAGGGAACGAAGAGATCGTGACGAGAGAGAACGGCGAGATCGCGACGAGAGAGAACGGCGGGATCGCGACGAGAGAGAACGGCGGGATCGCGACGAGAGGGAACGAAGAGATCGCGATGAGAAAGAAAGGAGGGATCGGGACGAGAGGGAAAGGAGGGACCACCGAGACAAGAGAGATGACAGGGATCGGCGGCTTGAGAGGGACAGAAGAGACAACCGAGATGACAGAGAAGAGCGAGATGACAGAGATAGAAAAGACGACAGAGACAGGCGGGACGACAGAGAGAGGAGAGAGGACAGGGACTGGGCCAAGAGAAATGAAAGGGAGCGACGAGATGAGCGGGAAAAGAGGGAGGAGAAGGAGAGGAGAGAAAAGCCGGACGAGTCGCGGCCTATAGTCAGACCTGTCTCTGAGATAAACCTGAGGCCTCCTCTGCAGAAGAGCTCCTCAGAGGACGTCAAGAAGACTCGCCCTGCCTCGGAGTCTGACCGGAGGAGTACGCTGCCCAGATACAGCCCAGTCACAGAGTTCAGAGAACGCTCAGGTAAGAGCTCATCTTTAAGTTTCATTATTACACCAACTCACAGGGATGCCACAGTGGAACTTTTCCCACCGGGTAATAAACTCGCAACAACACCGGCGTTACAGAGACCGCTGGAAATATGATGAGAAAAGACTTCTGGGCTCAGTATCTGTAGATTAGAAGCGTTACCTCCAAGATGCCGCCACCTGCGTCAGACAGAGTTTGCAGATCTTATTCATTGATTCTATCTGGTTCCTTTTTGGCATTGGGTTTAAATTTGATGCTTTTGCTTTTCACTTTGACGTCAAATTTTCTAACCTAACTCTGCTCTCACTGCATGATAAGACGTTGGCTCTACCGCTGATGTGTAAAAAATGAACCCAATGAGTCAGCAAACCTCACTAATCTAGGCTGTATTTTTTCCACTTGTTAAAACTGCCAGTTTGGGACATTCAACGGTGCGGTGATAATTGAGAAACTACTAGTAGGAAAGTTGATGGTTTCTCAGAATCTGACTGAAAGGAAATCAGGAAAAAATTTGTTATCACATTATCTTGTCACACATTTTTGACTCTGATGTTTCACAACATGATGAAAACTGGATGAGCCACACAGATCAGGCGCTATTTAATTTCCAGCTCTCATCATGCAGAGGGAAGTACAGAGGCATAGATTTCCTCTGGCTCCAGTGTTTCTGTTTGTCCTGAAGTTTATGAACTGTTTAAAGTCTTTTCATGAGAGATCTGAAGTTATTTTCCCCCAATAAAATTTGACCATAAAGTCCTGCTCAGTTGTTAAAAGTTGAGCCGTTATGAGGAGTGCAAACCTATAAACTGAACAGGTCGTTTATAACTCGAATTTTCCTCAAACTGTTTTCCCTCCCTGACGTCCAAATGACTGTTTGAATTTTGAATAAAAAGCAACAGCCCTAACACGTCCACAAAAATGTGCATACAGGGATATGGAGGTTAAATAGAAATTATGTCTTCTCTCATATCCGATTGCTGGTGGAAATTGTTGATTGCAACGAAAACTTTCTTCACCTCTCTCTGATTGTGACACATTAGATGGCGAAGCCATTTTCAGAAAAAATCCTGCTCGGTAAATTCAGGTAAAATTGTTCTTTTTCCCTGCGCACCCATTGTTTCCCCTCCAGGAGCCTGATGAAGTTGTACTTTAATGTCACATTCCTTCATTCACTTTGTTGAATGTTTACTTGGCTTCACTGCTGAGATCACAGTTACCGGGGTTTAGATAAATAAACATGGTGGTATTCTCATGTTTGACTCAACCCTTTAGTGATATGGTGACGATGCTGCGTCGATCTCACAGTGAATCAGATCTGGATTCCTGTGCTACACGCTTAGCCTGTCTGACTGTGGCCGCAACTTTGATGTTTACAGCGATAACTAAGTGCAGTGTGTTAATGTTTGGATGATGAGCAGCGATTTGACCGAGTTTGAGTCAGTAAAATGTATCGTTCAGAGGAGATGAGACGTTTATACTTGACTAATAGAGATGAAACTCTGACATTTGTTTTTGTCGCAGTTTCCGTCTTGTGCCACTTTTCCGTTTAAATAAAAACACTACTGCCGTCCTTCTCCGCGAGGTTCAGATTTGATGTCTTTTATTGTACGCTGCATTAATCACCTGTAGATGAAACACTTGTGCTGGTTGTTCTCACGTTAGCAGTGGCAGGTTCAGGCTCTTCAGTTCTGCAAACCATTTTCAGAGTGAATAGTTAGTCACTGAGTGTTTTGTGATCTTGAAACGCCGACACGTGGAAACCAAAGTCCCCTGATGGTGCTGTGAAGGCATGTCGGGTGAATGATTGAACTGTAACTCTAAACGTGGGGCGATGAAACTGAAACGGTAAACATCAGGCTCTTGATACGTGGGATTTAATATGAAAAGCAAATCGCTGCGATTCTTTGATCTGCCTCCATGTCTGGTGTGTGTGTCTTAAAGATGGTCTGATTCATTTTACCCATCATCCTCTGCTGACTGTAGAGCCTCGATCAGAGTCGCCCTCGAGCTCTGAAGGATCTGCTTATTTTCCAAGGTTTTCAAACACTTCTTGAGTTTTAAGTAGAACCCTTGTTGTGACCTCCCCTTTAATGTTTGTTTGTGTGTGTGTGTGTGTGTGTGTGTGTGTGTGTGTGTGTGTGTGTGTTTACCCCTCTGTAGAGTCTGCTGTTGTACGCTCCACCCCTGACCCTCATCCAACACAAGACTCGCAGCAGGATCCTCCCCCGCCCAAACAAGCTCTGCTTCCCCCAAAATTCCTCACTGCTTCCTCCACCGAGTCTGCCAGGAGTCCAACCCCCTCTTCCTCTTCATCCTCATCCTCCTCATCCTCCTCCTCGTCCTCTGTTCCTGTGGCTGCGGCCAAGCCGCCAAGGACTGTCTCCCTAATAGCCGATGACTCCTCTCGACCCTCCCTTGCTGCTTCTTCCTCAGCAGACCCTGTCACGCCGCCCCCTGTCCCTCCCCACGCCAAGCAGCCTCCCGTCCCTCCACCCAAACCCAGCAACCGCCACAGCAACCCTGCACTGCTCGGTGAGTTTGTCCATGTCTGTTTTATTGCACACATAAAATTAGTCCCTCTCTCTATAAACAGCTGCTTTGGTCTTTGTGTATCTGTCTTTGTGCTGTTAGTCAAACAAGCTTTAGAACTCGAATAAGGGCCGAAGAAATTAACCTGAACCTTTTTGAGAAACGATGGTCTCAAATTGCAAGTTCAACACTGGGCTTCAACGAATTCTGGCATAATGCAAAACTGCGGCTACACTTTGTCCCCTCAGCTGTAAAAATGTACGCCATCCCTGAAACAGGCTGAAGTCATTCCTTATTGACTGTTGACACTATTAGATGGAAGAGACTCATGAGAGATCAAAGAGATCAAACTTAGGTTAGGCTGGTGTATTTAAGTGTGTGTGTGTGTATATGTATGTATGTATATATATATATATATATATATATATATATAAGGCCTCGCTTCTGATTAGAGATTTAATTTTATCCATCCTGAAATATTCTTGTAGAGAAAAGGCTCTTTTTCTTCGAACGAAACTGCTGTTGTGAGGCGTCAGTTCAGGTTGGGATTAACATGGTATGTTGGGTGGTGCCCACACCTGTTTCAAAGATACAGATGAAGCTTTTTGTTTGTTGTGGCGTAGCTGTAGTGATTTTTTTTTTTTTTTTTTTTTGGAAAGACTTATTCATCCTTTGTGTGTGTGTGTGTGTGTGTTTCAGATTCATCGTGTGTGTGATGTTGAGATTGCTTTTTAGATGTTTATATTACACAACTTGTTTCAGAGTAGGAGTTTGAAAACTGATCATGAAGAATGAAACAGTTACTGATAAAAAATTAAATAGTGGGATAAAAGTTGGCACTGCGCTGCTGGTAGTTGTATTTGTATTTCTGAAATAAAATCCACATGGTGCATTTTCAAGGTTTTTAGGAATTGTCTGTAATTACTTTGAGTCCTTCCCCTGATCTAAAGTGCGAGGTGATTCTCTGTGGCTCGTTGCTGTGTAGGTGTTTTTCCAACATGATGCTGGTGTGTTCTCTCGGTGTTGTACAGCCGGCGGTCTCTGGGGAGGGGACATGCACCGGCTTGTCTTTGCACCATTTATGCAATACCAGCACTTCTCTGGAGGGCAGATAGAAACTGATTGGCTTTTAGTATTTCATATCCTTTGTCCCAGCATGCCACAGCTGCTCTTGTTTACAGCCCATCCCCTTACTGTCTGCGGCAGTGACACATTCCACTACCATTTGTTAGGTGAAGTTTCACACTGTCACGCTGTTAACATCCACAGTCTCCAGGTGTTTTTCCTTAGCTCACTTCGTTTGTTCCAGTTTATTATAGACTGTTAAGACTTTTTTCCCCCCTTTGTTTCCAATGTGCTCAATATTGTCAGTTATGCTTTCTCACAGGAGAAGGTTTTAAGGCTACGTTGAACACATCAGAGATTTTAGTCTGACTGATACAGGATTTTTTGAGGCTGTTACTGCCAATGATATTTTGGAAATTAAGAAATCAGATGATATATATTGACAGATAGTAATGTCTATTAACATAAATACACACATGATCTTGATATGAATAAGATTTATTTAAAAAATGGCCAAGACATTTACTGTATAGGACATTTTATAGTGTTAAATCGACTTGTCGGTGCTCTCTGGTGGAGAAACTGTGTAAAAGTGACACTTTTTTTCAGTCGAACCTAGTTTGACATTTCTGTACTACAGTCTCTTGTTACTCATCAGCAGGCTTATACACCAGTACTAATATATCTGCAATAGTCTGATAATACGCTGAATAAGCTGGAAAAAGTTAAAGTGGGGTTTCCCTGTGATGAATCCCCTGACAAAGACTAGTTTTATCATCTTGAACAAGCAGAAATGCAAGAACCATCATAATGAAACTGTGGTACTTCATTTCTCCACAGAAGTTGTTAATCATCTCAGGATGGATGTATACTCTGCTCCTGGACAGTGTAAAGCCAAGACAAACATTATCCGAAACCCTACCTCCCTCCCTTCTTGTATTCTCCCCCAGCTTGGAATGTAAACCCAGCCCCATCCCTGACATCTCCACTCATTTTTGCCAGCTTGCTCATTGAACAGGGGCTCTAAGGCCAGGCAGCCTTGTTACTGGACCAGCTGGAGACGCCAGAGCGAGCTCGGCCTCTACCTCTCTCTGCCCGTGTACCTGCAGCACAGGGCTGGAGGGACCCGCTCAGGTACCCAGCTGGGCGCCGGACATCAGTCCATCCTAGTAAAAGCCTGCAGACGGGTGGTATAGATCCACCAGCTTCAAAGCATCTGGAGTACCTCACCTCCATTTTTTTTAACACCAGTACCTCATCGCATGTGTATCGCAGCCGTTGGAGATGTTTTCAGCTCGACTAACTTACTCTTAACACTGCCAGGAAAACATTGCATGGAAACTGGATGGATATCTAGTGTGCTGGAGTGCATTGAATGCGTTTGTTGATACCAGGGAATGTTCATTAAAGACTGTTGATGTATGTATGTGTGTGTGTGTGTCACCATCACTGACTCGGCAAAGAGCTCAGCTGTAACAAGACCATCTGTTTTCCTCCCCGACTAAAACTATTATTGCTTTTATGCTTATTTTTGTTGATGAAACTAACGTCACCCGTCTACAGAGTGAATGTGCGTCTTCCCATTCTCACTGCAGGTTATGTTTGCGAGCTTCTCTCCATATGACCAGTACTGATTATTATTGTTGGCTGGTTTATTCACAGCGGAGCTTTCGCAGTCCGGCAGCGGCGTCATCGTAGTCCCGGCGCCCGCTAAGCGTTCTCCACCGACCCCGCCGAAGAGGATGACCCCCGTCACCAAGCGCTTCTCCGTGGATCCTTCCCCTCCCAGTCAGATCCCAGACTCCGCTCCCACTGATCCAGCTGCTGCCCCTGCACCGGCGCACCCTGCTGTCCTGAAAGGAGATAACAGCGAGGACAGAACGAACGCAGCAGCCCCTCAGACCTCCACCGACCCTCTGCCGGCACCGCCGTCCCACATACCTCCGTCTCCTCCCAGGGTTCAGTCGCTCCAGCCGCCCAGCAACACCTCCTCCGGTCCTGCGTCCGCCGTGCAAGCGGATCCCCCGAGCCCGACCACCGAGCCTCCCAGCCAGCCTCCAGCCATCCCCCTGCACATCCTCATCCAGAGAGCCCTCGCCAGCCCCGGCCCGGCTCAGCCCAACCCGGACGGCTCCCAGAGAGCCCACTCACTACTGTTTGAGTCGCCTCCAGATTTCCTCACCGAGGTCGGGGCCAACTCACGGCATTCTCTCCCGATCACCATCGAACCTCTCAGGCTGTAAGTGTTCCATATATTTTATATTACATGCTTATTCAACAAAACATCATTGCTTTGAAAGTTGAGAATTAAAGGGAGCAGTAATTTAAATTTGGTTAACTTCCTGTAGCCGTACTGAGAGTTAACACTGGGCTCACCACTTGTAATCACCTAGTAACATGACATATCTTTGGGTTAGAGTTTTTGCAGGAAGTGAGATTGAACATAAATCTAGAGATTAACCAGCAGCCGTTTTGATTAGTTTCACCGGTTGCATCCTCTTAAATGTGAACGTTTGCTGATAGAAAACTGAAGATTATTTTTTTGTTGATCTGAAAAAAACAAGACATTTGAAGATGTTTCCCTCGTGTTCTGGAAAATAGGACATTTTTCAGCATTTCCTGAGCTTTTATCGGCCATAAAAGAATCAGTTAATCAAGAAATTCAATTACAGATTCATCCATAATGAAAAATATTGTTTCATTATTGCCTGACAGCCAAGCACTTTGGGCTTGTCTAAGTTATCCACTGTGGTTCATATTAGTTCTAATACTTATTTAGCCTACACTCACTGATAAACAGAGGTGGACAAAATAATAGGAACACCTGCAATACAGTTTGATATCACCACAAACTTTATCCTCCCAAATAAACAATCATTAGTTGAGAGTTACTGTTGAGTTTTGTTGATCTTTTTTCAGACTGGTTTCTGTGTTGATGACCAGTGTCTCAGTTTAATCAGAATTTAAAAGCAGGAAATGATGCGACATCCAGCTTTTCACAGCAGACAAGCGGACGACTGATTTAATGATTCGAGAAGGTTCATCCGTTTTTACATGTACACACAGCTGAGTGTCATCAGTGATAATTCAGCCAAGAGGTGAAATATGAAGAGAGCAGAGCCCTCGGGTACTTCATATTTCACATCAGAGAATATTAAATGTAGTGATATTAGAGGAAACGCATTGTGTTCTTTCAGATAAGTTAAACTTTAACCACGAGAGAGCCAGGCGAGAGACGCAGCACAATCCTTCCAGCAGTATACGACTCACCGAGGTCGAGTACTAGAAGCACAAAGCTGGACTCTGAATCCATAGTAAGCTGAAGATCATTCACCCACTCCAGTTGGTGCAGTTTCAGTGGAGTGTCTGGCCCTGAAAGCAGATTGAAAAGGTTCAAGAGGATTACTGTTCGATATGTGGGCCTAAAGCTGCTGAGACTCGGCTCTCTCTGGTACCGTTCAGAAAGATGGAAGGTCAGAGACTGCTCCATTATTTATAAGATGCCCTGGATCAAGGTGTGATTTCTTAAGTAAAGGTTTCACCACAGCAGTTTTAAAGCTGAAGGGGACGGTGCGAGTTGTAAGTGATAAATGAGCAATATATAGGAGCGTAGGTCCCAGAGATCTATGGAAAAATTGATCTGTTGAAGTGTCGAGGAGGAAGGTCATAGGTTTAGAAGCCAGCGCCAGCTTAGAGATATGGGATTTAACATAATGCTCAGCTGATTCTGCAGAAGCTGCAGATGAGGAACACATTTTCCGTCTAAGCTCATCTATTTTACTGCAGAACCAGAAGAAATCATGAGCCATACAGAGCCAAAAAGAAAACTAGGATTGTGTTTATTGTTAACTGGTGACGCTTCAACCACCAGGAGACTAGACTAGCTGGTAAAGTTTTCAGTGTCCTCAAGGTTGGTCCAGCTTTTTTTTACAAACTACCAAGCACTAAAAGTCATGAAACTCAGTCTGTGCTGCCTCAACTTTTATCCGTCTCAATACTGACTGGCTGGAGTACCAACTTGCTCCAAGGCTACGAGCAGCAGGGCAGCACAATGCAGTCCAGTCAGACTCTGTAGAACTGTATGTTGTTAATCTCTTCAGTAAACACTTCAGCTTTATTTCCCCAGAAGCCAAAGGGGATGAAAAATTGCCTAAAGGTACTTGGCTGAGCACCAGGTTAGAGCATCAGGGCAGAGATTGTTTTACAAGAAACGTGTTACAGTTTGTTGAAACAACAGAATCTGACCGCTGCTG
The DNA here is from genome assembly GCF_002814215.2 of Seriola lalandi dorsalis. NCBI lineage: Eukaryota > Metazoa > Chordata > Actinopteri > Carangiformes > Carangidae > Seriola > Seriola lalandi. The sequence continues at coordinate 411,104 of NW_019525058.1, read as the reverse complement.
TGTTTGTGTTCAGGCCAGAAGACGATGACTTTGACATGGAGGAGGAGATGAGGAAGCTCCAGCCTCAGAGGCTTCCTCGTCAGCCTGAGCTGGAGCCCCGCAGCCGCAGGGGTTTGGTCGGAGACCCCAGAGTCAGCGTCATCCCCGAGGGCGGAGGCCCCGGGGACAGCGAGGAGGAGTCCGACTCTGACGGCCCCATCCTGTACAGAGACGACGACGACGATGAGGACGATGAGGAAGGCCCTCCGAGTAAGTTTTGATTTTCGTGTACTGCAACGTTAGTGTTACCATCATCACAACCATCATCATCATCATCATCATCATATTATCGCTTCTTCAAGATACTCAGAAATACATCATATATAATATATATTTCAAGACCTTTTTCATAGTTAGATAATGAATAAAGTCTTTTAATATACTGTATCTCTTACTCTGGTTATACTTCACACGTTATGTAAGAAAAATGTCTTCAGAGTGCAAAACGTTGGAAGGCAACTATTTTTAATAATTGGCTTTTTTGCTTGACAGTAATTAACCAAAAACATCCTCGTTCCAGAGGAATCTCTTCTTTTCTTTGTCACCATGAAAGTAAATTTGGTGTTAAACTTTGGGGTTGTGGACTAATGAGATTGAGGTTTGGGCTCTGGGAATTTGTGATGCATATTTTTTTTTTTTCATATAATAATTGTTAGTTGCAGCCCTCATTTCTGAAAAGCATCTTAAGGCTAAGATGATCATAAAATCCACTTTACAAACCTTCTGAAACCTAAAAGGTGTTAAAGGTTTGTAACTGAAGACACTGACACGAAGGATGATAGATTAGATTAGATTAGATATTATCTCCAGCCCTCTGCTAGGAGGTTAAGAGCATGTCAAGAAGCTCCACTATTCCTTTTATCACGGACACTGATGTTCTTTGTGAAGTGCCATTTGATTTCAAATGAAGGATGTGAATGTTTGAATTATAGAAGAAGAAAATAAAACTAGTACTCACACTTTGAACATGAGAATTTTAAAAACCTATAATGAGCCTGTAACATATTGAGCAATATTATACAATAAATTAAACCACCCCTAAACAGAATGTTTAAAATGAGCTTTACCACGTCAGCTACAGTGTTTAATTGCTGTTTACATGTACTGTACATGCATTAATATTAATGAGAATCTAATAGTGTATAAATATGTATATATATATTCTGCTGATAATGATGCCGTACTTTTACATAAGTGAGGTTTTGAATGCAGTAACTGTGGTTTGACTTGTTTTTACTTCAGTAAAAAGATCTAAATTCGTCACCACTGGTGTGAGTCTAATAGAGAAATGATGACTGATATTCACAGCAGATATGTGTGAAACCCGTAAGAGCGGTCACTGCTAGATTTTAGGTTTATTATGAGCTGCAGAGCAACATCTGCCTCGAGCGGCAGCTATATCAATAAAAGTTTACTTCCTTAAACTGAGGGCAGCCTGCTGAAATCTGAGCACTGGTTACTGAACAATAAAACGCTTTGTTTTCAGAAGACGTGGTAAACAACTCACAGGAGTATGTATTTGTAATATCTTACCGATTTATTAAATATGCCCAGTTCCTTCAAACCGTATTGAGCATCATCTTCAGCACCACGGACAGCTAAAGCTAACAGCTGCTCTGGGAACAGCATTCACAGAAGCTCTAACAGAAAACTTCTCGGCTTGAAGTTTGTCGTAACACTTCAAAGATCACACAGGATCTGCTTTAACATCATATAAAGAGTAAAACGATATACATGAGTACTCTAATAGCAACGCACTGGCGCCCTGTATGAACAAGTATATGTGTGGTGTGTGTGTTTGTGTAACAGGTGGGCTGGCGAGCCGCGTGAAGAGGAAGGACACGTTGGCGCTGAAGCTGGAGAGACAGGAGCGGGAGGAGCGGGACGCTCAGGAGAACCAGGACAGCATGAGTTGGCACAACAGGGAGCAGTGGGTGGCGCTGAGGAACAAGATCGGCACCACGCTGACACGGTAAAGGACTCTCAACACCATCAGCTGACTGATGCACACGATCATGATTTATAGCGCCCCGTTGTAAAATTGGATGCGGCGAGTCAGTGTCATCCGTCTGTTTGACGGATCACGTCCGTGATTTATAGCGTGCGCAACACTCATACCTTCAGTTTGTCAGCCGAACCTTCTCCTGATGTGATCCATGATCCATGATCTATACCAGCCGTTAAAATGCTTAATGAGCAGTGTTGTCCATCTTCAGGCGGCTGAGTCAGAGACCGACGGCGGAGGAGCTGGAGCAGAGGAACATTCTTCAAGGTGAGTGAGACTCTCCCTCCATTCTTCACTCAGGTGTTTATGCGCTTTCCATTCCTCAGCAGCACAAAGTCAAACTTATTATCTTCCTCATCTTTGCTGAACTCAGGACTCTGCAGCCGTCACTCGTCCACTGGCTAATGATTGTTTTTCTTGTGTGTGTGTGTGTGTGTGTGTGTGATATGTCTATAGTAGGAAGATGTAGGTACCTCATGTATTTCATGGAGTTCATGTGATATAATGAAAAATAATGTGAGAAACTGAAACAAATATTCTTTGAAGCTGTTTCACAGTGTGTAAAGATTTTTTTTTGACCTGACAGTTTAAATTATGGTCAACAAATACACATTGTAATCTTATTTTAATGACTCTCGCGTGCCAACATTTATTATTCTTTTTATTTATCATGCCTTTGATGTGTCCCATCGTTTCATCACTGCGTTTTGTTATGAGGCGCATGAATCAAATACAAAGGGGAAAGAAGCATCGGACCAGATTTAGCTGCAGCTCATTTCCATCCCTGCGCAGTTAGACCCAAACGCTAATGCAACTAATGCGGTTAGTCTCCTTTGATATTAGTGCTATAAACTAAACTATTGATTACTCCCTGACATTGATGACGATAATTGAGATAAAGTCATGAGTCACTGGCGCAACGTGTGCTGTACGAACCGCAGCAGGACGGAAGGACGCGGCCCAATCAGACTCGGTCAACTTGCAAATTATTTGGTAACCGTGGTAACGGGCCGCCACGCGAGCGCATGGATCTTTCCTTGATCAGACAGTTAAAAGCTGTTAAAGCTGCAGCGTGGTATGAAGTCCGTTACAGAGTGTGTGACAGGGAGATTATACAGTGATGATACGTCCCGTGATGTTTCTGTATGACACTCTTTTTCTACGCGTCTCCAGTTGTTTGTCGTTATTTATAACACGAGGTTTAATAACACCAACAGCGCTGCTTGGTTACGTTTATTAAATGTTATTTAGTTTGGATAGAAAACTTAAAAAAGCATTAGTGCTGCTGCTGTTTAACTTGTTTACTCATCTTGGTTCATTTGTACTGGATCACAGATTCCAAAGGATTTCTGTGACACATACACTCAGATTCCAGTTTATTAGGTACATCTAGATAAAAGCAATGCAGTAATGCAACAGGCAATAAATCTCCACCATGAGGATTATCATATTGTATTATACAGCATTAGTTTTATGTAGGTGTACCTAACAAATTGGCATGTGAGTGTAGATTGAATTTCTGAAGCGTTAGTTGAAGCCATTTTCTCTTTCATGCACAGCCGTTGAAGGAAACAGATTAACATTATATGACACCAGGTGGAACGTTACGTTGCCACAACAACAGCACAACAGGTGCATAAATCACTTGTTCCACCTGTATTTCCTAATATATCAGCTTAGATTAGGGATATAAAGTAAACAAAGTGTTATAGTTAGAAACCAGTGTGAAAATCGATTCGACAATATTGTAACTGAAAGGCAATAATATCCACAGAACACGTTGAGCAATTTGGATCCCAGAACCAGGTCTGAACATAATACCTCTGGGAGTCTGTCAACACGTTTTGATCCAGGATTCATACCTCCACACTGTGTCTCGCCTGTCCTCAAATGACTGGGCCGAGACGACGCTTCGCACCCGCGCTACAACAATGCAGCGCCTTGTACACAGCGAGGCAGTGATTACAGATTCCTGTTGCTGCAGCGCGCCGACAGCAGCTCAGATGAAATCTAACTGACTGGCTTCAGTGTTTTCCCCCTCGCTCATGGAATGTGTTTTCCTCCCGCAGCCAAGAACGAAGCGGATCGGCGATTAGAGAGATGCGAGATCAAACGGAGGCTCACCAGAAAGGTCAGGATGCAACGCAGTAACTGTATCGTACATTTGACAGTATATCTGGGTTGTCATCGTCACTGTTATGAACACCTGGATTGAATACCCCTGTTCGCTCTGCCGTCAGCTGTCCCAGAGACCCACGGTGGCCGAGCTCCAGGCGAGGAAGATCCTGCGTTTCCACGAGTACGTCGAGTGCACCCACGCCCACGACTACGACCGGCGAGCAGATAAACCGTGGACCAAACTCACTCCTGCTGACAAGGTGAGACTCAACACATCCTCACCTACACACACACACACCTCTCTTTATACTAACAGTGCTCTTGCAACTTAGAGCCCTGTTGCGTTTTTTTTACTTGGGTCAACTCTGAGAGGATTTGCATTCCAAGCAGATTCATTATCGAGGAACAATCCCAGGAATTCAACAGAGATGCTGCTTAATGACCGAGTTGAGTTTTACCAAGTGAATCAACCCGGTCCAGTGAAAATATGTCGGAACAGGAATGATATGTATGTTAAAGATGGAAGTGACATGACTTCGATTTCGAGTCTCTCTGAGTTTGTGTAGGATACCAACAGGGGAAAAAAATAAATCTAAATATAGAGAGCTTTGATCACACGCTTCCTTTCTTCCTTTGTGCCTTGCCATAAACGGATAAAACCCCCCCCCCCCCCCCCCCCTTCCCCTCGCTGAAGAGCTGTGTCTTTCATATCTCCTCTCTCAGGCTGCCATCCGCAAGGAGCTCAACGAATTCAAGAGTTCAGAGATGGAGGTTCACGAAGAAAGCAGGATCTATACCCGGTCAGGCTTGTAAACCGCACCGCATCAATAATTCACCTCAACTGTTTCCTAAGTGTAGTCAGCAGACTCGTCAATATTTATAAAGTTGTCTTTTCTCTTTCGAAGATTTGCTGTTTTTCCTTGTTGTTGTTGTTGTTGTTGTTCCCTCTTGACCTCCCCCCCCCCCTCTCTCTCCTCCAGGTTCCATCGGCCTTAGTTGTTGGTTCTGACCAGTGAAGCGCTTGCACCGGGAGTATCCCCACTATAAACTGACCGTGTGGCCCACTTGGTTCATTTTTCTTTTCTTTTTTTCTTGTTGTGTGGCTGATTGCCTGATCACACGCGTCAGCTGAAGACACCTCACTGTCGCTAAACTCCACTAAACTGGAACCAAAGCGAAAGAAGCCGCAAATCAGTTCAACCACGGCTGGTTCTCACACATGCTCCGGTTCTTACACTGTGGAATTCAGGACAAAGACAAAGGGTGGGGGGGGGGTTTGTTTGGCACCGGGCGCCATCACTAAAGAGCGAGGAATCCCTCCTCCCTCCCACTGCTGGAGACTCAGACTGAGTTTGATTGAACAGAAAAGGGTAACTCTTGAAGGGGTTATCTCGCAGAGGAAACCACTCTCACCATGCCTTCACCTGCCTTCGTGACACGGCTTCTCGCTTCCTTGCAGAACAGGAAGTCTGTGCACATAGAGAGATAATTGTAGCACTGATGACGTTACCACTGAGTGAATCTGGAGTCTGTTTAAACACTGTTTTATATGTGCATGTTTGGTACTACACACGTGGCACCAGCCTTACTCCTCACGTGATCTAACACACGTAATTTTAAAATGTAGACAAAATGTGAACGATGTTGGTGCGTTTATTTAAACCTCAGTCGTAGCTTCTTCTGAATCAACAGTCGAGCTCTGTGTGTAGAACCTCAGAGCGCCGATCCCAGACTAATACCCTAATATCTGTGCATTTTTACTGTATTTTCTCGATCATTTAAATGATTCTCATGGAGCACATATCATTAAATTATCTTCTAATAAGGCACCTTATGTTCCTTAATTGGGTGTATAGACAATTTAAAGGTTTTCGAGCCTCAAATTCTTTGTTTATAATTGAATTATTGAAGCCGGAAAATGTACATATTTTTATTTTCCTGGCTGTTTTACGGTACTTTATATACGCAAGTCAGTAGATGGCTGCAATTGTATAGATCAATATGTAGATTTGATTAACTTTATATTGTATATCTACAAGTAATGCTGACATGTTTTAATTGTAAAGTATTTCTCAAATGTTATTTCCAAGTAGAAATGGTACAAAATATCTATCTTTTTTTTTTCTTTTTTGATACAGAGATCTTTGACCTTTTTTTGCAACCACACTGTATAAATGAACAATCCACTCAGAAATTACAATAATCTGTGATATTCATTTCAACATGGTGTGATTATTCCAGTGTCTGACTCTTCATCATTTTAACACATCTGTCTCCCGGGGAACGAGATTGTCACGGTGATTATGAGTGAGTGACACATGAAGTATATATGGCCTCTTAAAACGACCACACGAGGGCAGTGTTGTACAAATTCACAAAACCAGTCGCCACCATCTCAGTGCTTTTAATCCAATAATGTGGTCTCAGACAAAGAAACTCCTGATTAAAAAATCATTTCTTCCCTCACAGAGTCCTGGACCTGTGTGGTTTACTGTCCTTAATTGAAGAGTCATTGGCTTCAGATAAGTGCGACTGACATTTCTTTGAACAAACACAGTGTTTGTCCCTTCAGCCTCCCCCCGTGACGCTAATTAGCAGCATATCGACATGGAGTCAGTCAACGGGGACGCAGCTGTCCTCCACTTATCCTTCAGATAGTAACTGAATGTCAAATGATTATTAAAGCTGCAGTGATGAGAGGGATTTTCATTTGGACAATAGTTTCAGTATCATCGCATCCTGCTGAAACAACGGCAAGTTCTGAAGCACAGAGAGTGTGTTAATTAATCAGTTTATAATGACCGTTAAGCAGTGAATGTGCTTTTAGTTCAGAGAAATATCAAAAGCCTGTAACACATACCAGCACTGAAAACAACACATCCTCTAATTTCATGATATTTTAACCCTTAAATTCGTGGGTTAGATTTGATCATTCATCATGCAACACCATCAGAGAGACGTTGGTTCGGCCATGAATGAAACGAAATTGTGCAGCAGGACGATGAACCAGGAGTCCTGCAGCAGATGGTCCGGCCTCCACAGAGTCCGGATCTCAACATCATGGAGTCAGTGTGGGACCACATGAGGAAACAGGAGACGCACAAGATGCTGATTTGAATAGTTTTTTTTTCTCTCTTCGTTCCCTCCTTTGTGTAAATTGATGAATATACACTGATAGACACATGCTGTATATATCAGTTGTCACTTGTCATATCTATTATTGAATTTACCACGAAACACATAGCTACAGGAAACCCTGACTGAAAAGACTACATTTGAAAGAAACCTACTTGATTTGATTAATTTAGGCGACAGACGCCTCATTTTAACTTTCGTGGGAGGGATTTTAGAAACGGACCTTTCAGCAGGAATAGTACAAGCAAAAACAAAAACTTTTTAATGTTTAAAATTTGTAACTAGGTGTCTCCACGTGCCCTGATTTAGAGCGAGCCGGACCAGGTCAACCTGTGGGTTTCATAAGGTGCATCGGGCCCTTCGTAGGCTGCTTTAAATGAATCCTACACTGTAAGCCCGGATAAGTTGATTGTACTTAAACCATTTGCGTCAAGTGATTGCCTCAAACGGTTTAAGTTATTGACAGTAGAGAAAATTAATTTGTTTAAGTACAGTCAACTTAAATGTGCAATAGTCAGAATTTAACATTTTTAAGTTATATACACTTAAATGGTTTAATTAATCAACAATTGAAAAGAATTGTGGAGTCTACTTAAAAGTAGTATTGTCAAAACTTAATATTATAAGTTAAATACACTTGAAATCCTAGTTTTATTAAAAATATGAATATATTAAATGTTAAAATATTATGTTTGGGATAAGAAAATAAAATTC
>NW_019525058.1:401969-403073 GCF_002814215.2 Seriola lalandi dorsalis | reverse complement strand
AATACTAGACACATCTAGTACAAGAACAATCACATACAAAACTGCAAAAATATTTGCTCCAATCAGTGCAATGTATACAGTATGTGCAACAATCCAGACACGGACATGAAGAATTGTTCCATGAGCATGAATGTGTCTTACACTGCAAGATCATTCTTCAGCTTTTGAACCTTTGGCGGTAGCTCACTTCGGCCCAAATTTGGCATTACCTGCTGAATGAAGGTAAAAGTGTTTTTCAAGCACTTTGGGTACTGTAGATGGAGTGCGTAGGCAAAGACAAACAAGAGGCACATTGCTTGAGGTAGGTTGGTGAGGTCTTCCATTACAAGGCTGCCCTCTAGGATGATCCCCACTCTTGACGGGTTTAGTTGTGGCAATGCTGGGTTTGCTGGGTTTGCTGGGATTGCAGCACTGGTGTCCTCATGGCAGAGGATTCCCACTGGAATGTCCACGGAGTCTCCCTCATTAAGAGCCTATAGTGAGAGAAACAAGACAAAAAGAGGATATTCAGGTTAACAGCAATTTGTCTACAATCAGCTGTATGGTCTTCACAAATATTATGATTTTTATTTATTGTTATTTTTATAATTCAAAGTGGTTTTATTTTAGATAATGTATCAACAAGCTGTTTAGGTGTGCTGCTGACCGGGGTGAAGCACACAGTTTTTTGACCAGAGCTTTAGTGGCCTAATGCTAATTATCATAACCCATCATCTCAAATACACGAAACATAGGAGAATGAAAAAAAACTGATTCAAATACCGATCAAAAAACTTTACTCACCGAACTGCTCTTAAAGAACATAGACGCATCATCCCCAAGAATGACTGGAAGTCCTCTCAGGACAAGGCATCTAATGGCTGTTGGCTCAGTGCTCTGCAAAAAGGTACAACACACACTTAAATGGAGAACAAAGAAATATATCTTTTATCAGTTTATTTGTTCATATACCACAAGGGAAGGTGAGACGATTAGTTTTTGTAATATGAATGAATTTACCATCAATATCATTACAAGAAAAAACAGAAATATCAACCCACCGTTGTCTGTTGTAGCAGGTCAGCTAACTGCTTGCCTATCCGACCTGTCTTCCTCTTGAAGATT
>NW_019525058.1:399786-401949 GCF_002814215.2 Seriola lalandi dorsalis | reverse complement strand
ACGGAATCATTAGAGAACCCCGGGGTCGTTGATGCGAGACTGTAATTACATTTTGTGAATATAACAAAGCCTGCTGCCACTCTCCCGCCGCCGCCGCTGCCGCGAGCCAGGGACGCCTTGCTTCCTGTGGTGATTGGGGCTTGTGATGCCTGTGGATGTGGAATGTGGGTGATGCGTGGCCTTGGATCAAGAGAATGTGTTGTGCTAGATGACGAGGCGCTTTGAGGTGGAGGCAGATGGAGTAAGACAGGGAGTGGAGCAAACTTCAAACATCAATTTAAAACAGGATGGGGGTTTCCCATGCAGGCTGTGTGTCCTGCCTGGAATGCAATCTGCAGAACGGATTTCAATGGCACCGTCAAAAACTTCCTCTCTGATTAACTGCACTGATTTTACTTCAATTAACCAGGTTTCAAAGCCCAAATGACCCGAACTGTGATCTGTGGTGTCTGACAGCGTTGTCCTTTATTTCCAGTGGAGAGTTCAGTGATAGCAGATGTTATTGTTATCTGTTTTTGAAAGGCCAAATGAATTAACTTCCCAGAAATCAGGAAACACAATATAAGTGCACCGACTTAAGTGTCCCCTTCTGGAGTGATGGAAGGTGAAAAGATAATGTGCCGCCATTGCTGGTGAGTCTCTGGACTTAATGTATAGATACAGAACATCCTGAACTGTTTCTGATTTGTACATTACCACACAGCGCCCACTCACCACTCACGCTACTGGAGTGAGGAGCTAATATAAGGCTTTTAAAGCTCATCATACATAACTCACTCCTACAGTGTTGCTAAGGACACCTCTGGCAGATGGTTACTCTGAGCGGGAGCTGTATGTACTACACATGCTGTATATGTACAGTGTCAACTAAATTGATGTTTTCTAAATATTCAATTCAGAGTAGTATATAATGTACTAGAGTGTATAGCACTTGATGCTTAAATTTGCATATTGCATATTTATATTTCCTGAATAATTTACACTAATTTTCATATGGTAAAAAAAAACAGAAGAGACCATTATGCTAGTAACTCTGCGAGGGCTTAGCACTTTTACTTTACTTTAATAAATCTAAGTAATGATATCACTTACTTTATTAGAATTACTTAAATAAATGTACAAAAGTGTTAATAGCAAAATGTAATTTAAGTATCACAATTAAAGTAATCTGTCAGTGTTATATTGTATGTTTTATAATTGATGACAACAGAACTTTAATACTATAGCTAGTTGAGGTAACAAACACCATTTCCCATAAGTCAGTTTTTTTTCACCTGCCAAATGTTACTGTGTTTAACTTCCCTCTTCACCTCTGTGTGCCTGTTAGTCAGGGTGCACATGACCGCACAGGAGAAGTTTGCCTTCAAGGCTTTCTGGCAGGAAGGTTTAAAATAAAAATAAAGAAAACAGTATACAAAAACGAACAGAAAAATCTTGAGTTTTTGTTCACTCGCCTTTCAGGGCTTCCGTAGATTTAAAATGATGAAGTGACATTTTATATCCAACAAGTCAATGTCAATATGGCATCATAATGTTCTGCAAAAACACTTTTATGGGCATTACTCAGGAACAGAGGGAGAGATTGAGACCATATTTGCTGCTACTTGTATGACAGTCATATAACCGAGAGGCAGTAATTCTCTCTCTCTCTCTCTGCGCTCCCGGTCTGACACTATACCTTCTATCATGCGTCGCGTTTCCATTGTGGAGTTTCCATTTGCCTCGGCTTTCATCTGGCTGCTGGAAACTTTTCGCCCATTCTCCATCAGGCTGAATCAGAGCCCTTTGCACTGAAAGCCCTCATGAAAAATGACTGTTTCACAAAAAGGAATGGAAGCTGCACAGTGAAAGAAAAAGCAATGGGGGTCAGAAGGAGGGAATACAGCACAGGGAAGTCAGAAATGAAGTAGTGAAATGTGGGCTGAAGCACTGAAGGCTTATGTGTTTATATAGACTCTTTCTCCATAAGGACTGCGCTACATTGAAAAAAAATTGATCTCCAGTGACAACTTATCAGCTCTGCTGTTTGGCAGGGAACTCTTTGTTTCCCTGCAGCGCAAATTGAATACATTTCACAGAAGTGCAAAGAGCGATTCATTTCATCTGCTTCTTTCCAGCCAAGCCTTTTCACTATGCAGCCTCCAATTTTCTGCTCATCTTTTT
>NW_019525058.1:391483-399692 GCF_002814215.2 Seriola lalandi dorsalis | reverse complement strand
CCCCCCCCCCCCCCCCCCAGTCCCTGCTTTAAAATACCCAGGAGCTGAAGTAAGAAGCTGAGCTCTGCTCCAACAGGCGTGATGGTAACTGTGGTGTAATTAGAGGAATGCCACTGCATACCTTGCAATCTAGACTAATTAGCAAAGCTTTGCTGCGTTCTCAATCCACAAGAGCCCTACATGAAACAAACAAAAAATATGCTAAGCTCACTGAGGGGCAAACAGATGTGTAAATATTGTTGATTCACTATGTCTTTTGACAGAGATTTGAAGTTTCCTTTGGAGAGCTGGAGGCTGAAATAACTCGGCACTGTACACCGAAGGAGAATTTGTCTGCCAATACATACTGCAACACGTAACTCAACATAAGCAAAGCAAAACATCCACAGCGACCTAATACAATATGGATGACAGAGGATCAACAGTTACAGTTAAAGTGTTAATGCCATGCTTTTATGCTGACATTTTTCTTGGCCTAATCATTACTGGTTTTGTATAATATTAAAAATATTGTGTTCTTACATTATCCAAAACATTTCCAGCTGTTTTCAAACCTTGAGAAATCTGTGATTTTAATTATGGTAAAGCTCCATTTCATTTGGGCGCCTGTCAATGACATTATATCCCCTATGTGCATAGGTCGGCGTGGTGGTTGCCTGCCAGAAGCTCAAAATGTACTTTTTGTTTAGTTTTAAGCCACATTTTTAATAACTATATATTTCAACCAGATGGAGGTTTTTAGAAATCAGACGTCTGGATCTTTAGTTATCAAAGAAAAAAAGCTGAGTAAATGTTAGGCAGCTCCGCTCTCAGCCTCTCACAGATGTCTTGTGTCTGCAAACACAAAGTGAAATTGCTTCATTCTGTGTTTCTACTGATTTCAATCACCTGGTCCGTTTGTTGTAGAGAGGAGGACACCTCTGTGGATAATTCAGCTTCTGGTAAAAACCTCCTGAACGACTGACACTGAAGGAATCCAAACCGGGAGAAGCTGATAACAGTGGTGTTGAAGACAACAACTCCCATGATCCCACGCTACTTCACAATGTCACCAAACATCGTCCTCTGTAATTGTTTTGATTGGGAGACCCCTAGTGGCAGAAGTTACCTACTGTGTGTTTAAATATATTACTCCTTAGTTCTCTCGGTTTTTGGGGGGATTTTTTGGGAAGTTTGTAAATTGGTCAGAGCTCATTTTTCTTTAATCACAAACTTGCTGTAGCGTCCTGCCTGTGTAGCTATGTTATCACTGAGGTGCACACACTGTCTGGTTTCCACAGGTTTCCAAACTGTGATATTACAGAAAAGTACATGGTTGATACAAATGATGATAAAAGCAGGACAAGGAGGAGTCATCGTGTGTTTGTGAAGATGCAAAAGGACAATTTCCTGAGGCGAGAACATGTCTGCTGCGATTTCTCACACGCCGATGTATGGCCAGTTTAGGATGAGCCGCTGTTTTTACTTTCACATCTTGATCCCTGACGTTCACGCTCTGGCAGTCCACTTTATGAATCCTACACTCCATGATCATGTCCTCTGGAGGATTTGTGACTCCTTGGGCAGCTTCCTTTTTTTAACCCACCAAAAATATAAGTGCTTTTGTGTTTTAAGAACGGGTGGAGTGCTTTAAGTGTCACAGAGACACATTAAATCCTTTTCGGTAAAGAAAAAGGATATTGCTATTTTATATTTCCTTGATACAGAACTTAAAAGACAATGGAAAGTGACTGATGTTGCATGATAACACAGTCTACGTGGCTTCAGTCACATTCTATTGGATGGCAACGTTGGTCAGTTGGTCCGAAACACATCAACAAATATTGCCTGGTCTACAAGTACCAGAGAGCAGAGGCACAGCTTCCCCACCCAGCAAAATGAGCGGACATACGGACACACAAGTCGGTCCAGAGCCAGTTTTCAGGAAGATAAAGAAGAAACGTACATCAGAGCAGCAGTTAGATATAGCGCTAAATGGTGCCACCCAGTCATTAGGACATTGATGGACCATTGAAACCAGCTTGGTGAGCAAAAATCACAAAAACCTATTCTGCCACAATCGGCGTACTGTCGTTAGCATTTAGCTCAAAGCATTTAGCTCAAAGCATTTAGCTGCATTTTTCCTAACATCAAATAAATTCTGCTTCACGACTTTCTTACAGGTCTTGATGTTGTCCAGTGAAGTCATAGAAAAGTGTAGAATAGATCATACAGGGTCAGCAGAATGTGTCCATGAAACTTTCAGATGGCTGCCTCTTCCTCCAGTCCAGTCTATGCAGATAAAACTCCTTGAGCACGTCTTTCACTTAGGAGGTTATGTTGTAATTTATACCATTAGCTGCTTTATTGCTTTCACCCTGCATTCACCCTCACCTTTAAAGCAGCATGCCAAGTTATCAATGAAGTCTTCTTCAAAGTGCCCGTTCACTTTCAGCTGCCTTGCACACTTCCCCTGAAATCTTTTAAAATTTAAAAGCATATGTATGAGCCTCACTGATTAGCACAGAGCAAAGTGGAGGTGGAATTTAGTGTCAACACTGTCTGTGTAAGTGAGAGATACAATATAAAAATTACAGGTATTGAGGAATGTATTTTTATCTAGAGTAGGAACATATTTTTCTTTCGCAGTTCAGTTTCATTGCTGCATTTCTCTTTTGAAATGGGAAATAAACAAAATACCAACTATTTATTTTGCATAAAACATATTTGTATTTATGGGAGCAAATTTAATTTACTATGTTATAATTTTGACTTTTTATCTTATAATTTTGACTTGTTATGTCACAGTGGCATAACTATAGAGGTGCCTGGCAGGGCCGAGTCCCACCCACTTCTAGCCTTGGCCCAGCCAATCAAATCATTTATGAATCATTTATTTTTATTAAATCTTCCATTAATAAAATGAGTTAAAATGTGGTTTTCAATTCATATCTCTTCTATTTACAGTATGTGATATTTGTACTGTATCACCATGTACTGACAAGTAGCTGTTATTTAATAATAAAAAAATCTTCATATATTTTTGTTGTTGCATCATTTCTGTATTTGCAGAAAGTTTACTGTTAATGTTCATGTTTCGTTTTGTCTTCCTGCAACTTGTTTTTTTCATTTGCAGCACGTTTCTGTTGTTGTATTTGTTTTGTATTTTCATATGTGTTTTTCAATCTGTATCATTTCAGAAATGGCTGCTAGTTTTTCTTAATGGAAGTGTTTTGAGTTGTTGCAGTGCATTGGTCCTTGTCAGCCACTGTATGATCTCAATTTTACAGCTTCAGAAACATAACATTTGAAATCAATCAAGTAACATATAAAACTTACCACTATAATATTTCAAATTCAAGTGACAGCACCTGCTCTATTTCATGTATCTTGATTTGTGTGCTTTCTATCTTCCCCATTAGTTCTTTGCTAAAATGTGAGTGGAAATGAGTGTTTTATGTAAAATAGCAGCAAGTTGGGAAAAAGAAAATCACCATTTAGGAGCACTAAGGCATTAAGAGAAAGAGGCTTGCAGTTTTACCAATTACCTTGTTGAAAAGCTCCCTTGAAAAATACCCATGCCTTGCTACCCAGTGATTAATGTGTTGCACTCAGCTCCTAAATATGAAAGCCCTCACAGTGCTGCATTCAGGGTATGTTTTGTAACTCTGTGGAGAAGCAGAGAAGCTGGTTCTTCAATGCTTTTACTTCCAGTCTATTTTCTTTCATTTCAGTCAGCAGGAAATTAAATAAATTCACAGTTGGAGTCTCTAAGAATGTGTACACAACTATGTACAGCTGAAGACCAGTTTACTGTATGTGGTGTTTTGACAGAGTGGATTTTAAATTGGTATTACTATCTACAGTTTTTTACAGGGCAGTAAATTAAGCTTAAACTCACTGGAGAACGAACAGGTCCTCCTAAAATACTTAAATACTACAAAAATGTGAGAATAAAGGTTTTTCACCCTAACATTAAACATTAAACATTAAACATTAAACGGGGTTTTAAACTACGTGCTAAAAACATTACAGATACTTAAGTCTGCTGTTGATCTGGGGATGTTTATTATGGTTTGGTTCTTAGTGCTGCAGCACAATGATTTCCATAATCAAATAGGTTGTTGTGGAAGGACTTCACCTTAATGTTAAATCCAACAGTAGGGGATGAACTGGACCACCAGGAAGGAGTCAGGTCTAATCAGCCAACATCAGAGTTGGACCTCATTGATGCTGATCTTGTGTCATAGTATAGTAAGGCAGAAATGTTATAATAACATGATAGTATAGGTAAGGCATATGAATGACATAAAATAGTGAGGCATAAAAATTAGAAAAGACGACATAGTATAGTAAGGCATAAAATGTCATGAGAATCTCATTGTATAGTAAGTCATACAAAGTCATAAAAACGACATGGTATAGTAAGTCATGAAATGTCATAAAAACGTCATAGTATTCTAAGTCATAAAAAGTCATAAAAACGACATTGTATAGTAAGGCAAAAAACGTAATAAAAACATCTTAGTATAGTAAGTCATAAAAACGACATAGTATAATAAGGGATAAAATGTCATAAAAACATCATAGTATAGTAAGTCATAAAAAGTCATAAAAACTTTATAGTATAGTAAGGCATAAAATGTCATGAGAATCTCATTGTATAGTAAGTCATACAAAGTCATAAAAATGTCATAGTATAGTGAGGCATAAAATGTAAAAAAAAACGTCATAGTATAATAAGTCATAAAAAGTCATAAAAATGTCATAGTATAGTGAGGCATAAAATGTAAAAAAAAACGTCATAGTATAATAAGTCATAAAAAGTCATAAAAAAGACATAGTATAATAAGGGATAAAATGTCAAAAAAACATCATAGTATAGTAAGTCATAAAAAGTCATAAAAACTTTATAGTATAGTAAGGCATAAAAATGACAAAATAGTAAGGCATAAAAAAGTCATAAAAATGTCATAGTTTAGTAAGGCATATAAACGACATAGAATAGTAAAGCATAAAAAGTCATAAAAATGTGAGATTATAATAAGTCATAAAAAGTCATAAAAATGTCATAGTATAGTCAGACATATAAACGACATAGAATAGTAAAGCATAAAAAGTCATAAAAATGTGAAAGCATAGTAAGACATAAAAAGTCATAAAAATGTGATAATATAGTAAGTCATAAAAAGTCATAAAAATGTCATAGTATAGTCAGACATATAAAGGACATAGTATAGTAAGGCACAAAAATGACAAAATAGTAAGGCATAAAAAGTCATGAAAATGTCATAGTTTAGTAAGGCATATAAACGACATAGAATAATAAAGCATAAAAAGTCATAAAAATGTGAGAGTATAGTAAGTCATAAAAAGTCATAAAAATTACATAGTATAGTAAGGCATGAAAATGTGATAGTATGGAAAGACATAAAATGTCAAAAAAACATCATAGTATAATAAGTCATAAAAAGTCATAAAAACGACAGTATACTAAGCCAAAAAACGTCATAAAAATGTCATAGTATAGTCAGACATATAAACGACATAGTATAATAAGGCACAAAAATGACAAAATAGTAAGGCATAAAAAGTCATGAAAATGTCATAGAATAGTCAGACATATAAACGACATAGTATAATAAGGCATAAAAACTCATAAAAATGTCATGGTATATTAAGTCATAAAAACTCATAAAAATTACATAGTATAGTAAGGCATAAAAAGTCATGAAAATGTCATAGAATAGTCAGACATATAAACGACATAGTATAATAAGGCATAAAAAGTCATAAAAATGTCATAGTTTAGTAAGGCATATAAACGATATAGAATAGAAAAGCAGAAAAAGTCATAAAATGTGAGAGTACAGTAAGTCATAAAAAGTCATAAAAATGACATAGTATAGTAAGGCATGAAAATGTGATAGTATAGTAAGTCATAAAAAGTCATAAAAATGTGATAGTATAGTCAGACAAATAAAAGACATAGTATAGTAAGGCACAAAAATGACAAAATAGTATGGCATAAAAAGTCATGAAAATTTCATAGTTTAGTAAGGCATATAAACGACATTGATTAGTAAAGCATAAAAAGTCATAAAATGTGAAAGTAAAGTAAGTCATAAAAAGTCATAAAAATTACATAGTATAGTAAGGCATAAAAATGTGATAGTATAGTAAGTCATAAAAAGTCATAAAAAGAATATAGTATAGTAAGGCATAAAAATGTCATAGTATAGTAAGACATAAAATGTCAAAAAAACATCATAGTATAATAAGTCATAAAAAGTCATAAAAACGTCATAGTATACTAAGGTAAAAAAACGTCATAAAAATGTCATAGTATAGTAAGGCATACAAAGTCATAAAAATTACATAGTATAGTAAGGCATAAAAATGTCATAGTATAGTAAGTCATAAAAAGTCATAAAAATGTCATAGTATAGTAAGGCATAAAATGTCATAAAAACGTCATAGTATAGTAAGGCATAAAATGTCATAAAAACGTCATAGTATAGCTAGACATAAAAAGTCATAAAAACGTCATAGTATAGTAAGGCATAAAAATGTCATAAAAACGTCATAACAACGACATAGTATAGTAAGTCATAAAAAGTCATAAAAATGTCATAGTATAGTAAGGCATAAAATGTCATAAAAACGTCATAGTATAGTAAGGCATAAAATGTCATAAAAACGTCATAGTATAGTAAGGCAAAAATCATAAAAACGTCATAGTATAGTAAGGCATATAAACGACATAGTATAATGAAGACAAAATAGTGAGGCATAAAAAGTCATAAAAATGTCATAGTTTATTAAGGCATATAAACGACATAGAATAGTAAAGCATAAAAACTCATAAAAATGTGAGAGTATAATAAGTCATAAAAAGTCATAAAAACAACATAGTATACTAAGGCAAAAAAACGTCGTAAAAATGTCATAGTATATTGAGTCATAAAAAGTTATTAAAATTACATAGTATAGTAAGGCATAAAAATGTCATAGTATAGTAAGTCATACAAAGTCATAAAAATATCATAGTATATTAAAGCATAAAAAGTCATAAAAAAGACATAGTATACTATTGAGTCATAAAAAGTTATAAAAATTACATAGTATAGTAAGGCATAAAAACGTCATAGTATACTAAGGCAAAAAAAGTCATAAAAACGTCATAGTATAGTAAGGCATAAAATGTCGTAAAAACGTCATAGTATAGTAAGTCATAAAAAGTCATAAAAACGACATAGTATGGGGCGTCGTGTGGCGTAGTGGTCTAAGCAGGCGCTCCATGTGTAGAGGCTACCGTCCTCGCTGCAGCTGGCCCCGGTTCGAGTCCCGCATCGGACGGCCTTTACTGCATGTCATTCCCCCTCTCTGCCTCCCCATTTCCTGTCTCTCTACTCTACTGTCCTGTCCAATAAAGGCATAAAAAGCCCCAAAAAATATACTTTAAAAAAAAAAAAAAACGACATAGTATAGTAAGGCATAAAAAGTCATAGTATACTAAGTCATAAAAACGACATAGTATAGTAAGGCATAAAAAGTCATAAAAACGACATAGTATACTAAGGCAAAAAACGTCATAAAAACATCATAGTATAGTAAGGCATAAAATGTCATAAGAACGACATAGTATAGTAAGGCATTAAATGTCATAAAAACGTCATAGTATACTAAGGTAAAAATCGTCATAAAAATGTCATAGTATAGTCAGACATATAAACGACATAGTATAATAATGCATAAAAAGTCATAAAAATGTCATAGTTTAGTAAGGCATATAAACGACATAGAATAGTGAATCATAAAATGTCATAAAAATGTGAGAGTACAGTAAGCCATAAAAAGTCATAAAAACGTCATAGTATAGTAAGGCATAAAATGTCATAAAAACGTCATAGTATAGTAAGGCAAAAAACATCATAAAAATGTCATAGTATAGTCAGACATATAAACGACATAGTATAATAAGGCACAAAAATGACAAAATAGTGAGGCATAAAAAGTCATAAAAATGTCATAGTTTTTTAAGGCATATAAACGACATAGTATACTAAGGCAAAAAACGTCATAAAAACATCATAGTATAATAAGTCATAAAAAGTCATAAAAACGACATAGTATACTATTGAGTCATAAAAAGTTATAAAAATTACATAGTATAGTAAGGCATAAAAACGTCATAGTATACTAAGGCAAAAAAAGTCATAAAAACGTC
>NW_019525058.1:378068-391406 GCF_002814215.2 Seriola lalandi dorsalis | reverse complement strand
AGTCATAAAAAGTCCTGAAAATGTCATAGTATAGTAAGGCATACAAAGTCATAAAAATTACATAGTATAGTAAAGCATAAAAATGTCATAGTATAGTAAGTCATAAAAAGTCCTGAAAATGTCATAGTATAGTAAGGCATACAAAGTCATAAAAATTACATAGTATAGTAAGGCATAAAAATGTCATAGTACAGTAAGGCATACAAAGTCATAAAAATGTCATAGTATAGTAAGGCATAAAATGTCCTGAAAATGTCATAGTATACTATTGAGTCATAAAAAGTCATAAAAATTACATAGTATAGTAAGGCATAAAAACGTCATAGTATACTAAGGCAAAAAACGTCATAAAAACATCATAGTATAATAAGTCATAAAAAGTCATAAAAACGACATAGTATACTATTGAGTCATAAAAAGTCATAAAAATTACATAGTATAGTAAGGCATAAAAACGTCATAGTATACTAAGGCAAAAAAAGTCATAAAAACGTCATAGTATAGTAAGGCATAAAATGTCGTAAAAACGTCATAGTATAGTAAGTCATAAAAAGTCATAAAAACGACATAGTATAGTAAGGCATAAAATGTCAGGAATGTCATTTTATAGTAAAGCATAAAATGTCATAAAAACGTCATAGTATAGTAAGGCAAAAAACATCATAAAAATGTCATAGTATAGTCAGACATATTAACGACATAGTATAGTAAGGCATAAAAATGACAAAATAGTAAGGCATAAAAAGTCATAAAAATGTCATAGTTTAGTAAGGCATATAAACGACATAGAATAGTAAGGCATAAAAAGTCATAAAAACGACATAGTATAATAAGTCATAAAAAGTCATAAAAACGACATAGTATACTAAGCCAAAAAACGTCATAAAAACATCATAGCATAGTAAGGCATAAAAATGTCATAGTATAGTAAGGTCATAAAAAGTCATAAAAACGTCATAGTATAGTAAGGCATAAAAAGTCATAAAAACGTCATAGTATAGTAAGGCATAAAATGTCATAAAAACGTCATAGTATAGTAAGGCATAAAATGTTATAAGAACGACATAGTATAGCCAGACATAAAATGTCATAAAAACGAAATGGTATAGTAAGGCATGAAATGTCATAAAAACGTCATAACAACGACATAGTATAGTATGTCATAAAAACGACATAGTATAGTAAGCCATAAAATGTAATAAAAACGTCATAGTATAGTAAGGCATAAAAAGTCATAAAATTGTCATAGTTTAGTAAAGCATATAAACGACATACAATAGTAAAGCATAAAAAGTCATAAAAATGTGAGAGTATAATAAGTCATAAAAAGTCATAAAAACAACATAGTATACTAAGGCAAAAAAAGGTCATAAAAATGTCATAGTATATTGAGTCATAAAAAGTTCTTAAAATTACATAGTATAGTAAGGCATAAAAATGTCATAGTATAGTAAGTCATACAAAGTCATAAAAATATCATAGTATAGTAAGGCATAAAAAGTCATAAAAATGTCATAGTATAGTCAGACATATAAATGACATAGTATAGTAAGCCATAAAATGTAATAAAAGGGGCGTCGTGTGGCGTAGTGGTCTAAGCAGGCGCCCCATGTGTAGAGGCTACAGTCCTCGCTGCAGTTGGCCCCGGTTCGAGTCCCGCATTGGACGGCCTTTACTGCATGTCATTCCCCCTCTCTCTGCCTCCCCATTTCCTGTCTCTCTCCACTATCCTGTCCAATAAAGGCACAAAAGCCCAAAAAAATATACTTTAAAATGTAATAAAAATGTCATAGTATACTAAGGTAAAAAAACGTCATAAAAATGTCATAGTATATTGAGTCATAAAAAGTTATTAAAATTACATAGTATAATAAGGTATAAAAATGTCATAGTATGGTAAGTCATACAAAGTCATAAAAACGTCATAGTATAGTAAGGCATAAAAAGTCATAAAAACGACATAGTATAGTAAGGCATAAAATGTCATAAAAACGTCATAGTATAGTAAGGAAAAAAATGTCATAAAAATGTCATAGTATAGTCAGACATATAAACGACATAGTATAATAAGGCATAAAAAGTCATAAAAATGTCATAGTTTAGTAAGGCATATAAACGACATAGAATAGTAAAGCATAAAAAGTCATAAAAATGTGAGAGTATAATAAGTCATAAAAAGTCATATAAACGACATAGAATAGTAAGGCAAAAAAAGTCATAAAAATGTCATAGTATATTGAGTCATAAAAAGTTATTAAAATTACATAGTATAGTAAGGCATAAAAATGTCATAGTATAGTAAGGCATAAATTGTCAAAAAACGTCATAGTATAATAAGTCATAAAAATGACATAGTATACTAAGGCAAAAAACGTCATAAAAACATCATAGTATACTAAGGCATAAAATGTCATAAAAACGTCATAGTATAGTAAGGCATAAAATGTCATAAAAACGTCATAGTATACTAAGGTAAAAATCGTCATAAAAATGTCATAGTATAGTCAGACATATAAACGACATAGTATAATAATGCATAAAAAGTCATAAAAATGTCATAGTTTAGTAAGGCATATAAACGACATAGAATAGTGAATCATAAAATATCATAAAAATGTGAGAGTACAGTAAGTTTTAAAAAGTCATAAAAATGTCATAGCATAGTATAGTAAGTCATAAAAAGTCATAAAAACAAAATAGTATAGTAAGGCATAAAATGTCATATAAACATATTAATATAGTAAGTCATAAAAAACGACATAGTATAATAAGGCATAAAATGTCATAAGAACATCATAGTATAATAAGTCATAAGAAGTCATAAAAACGACATAGTACACTGAGGCAAAAAATGTCATAAAAACATCTTAGTATAGTAAGTCCTAAAAACTACATATTATAATAAGGCATAAAATGTCATAAAAACGTCATAGTATAGTAAGTCATAAAATGTCATAAAAACGTCATAGTATAGTAAGTCATAAAAAGTCATAAAAACGAAATAGTATAGTAAGGCATAAAATGTCATATAAACATATTAATATAGTAAGTCATAAAAAACGACATAGTATAATAAGGCATAAAATGTCATAAGAACGTCATAGTATAGTAAGTCATAAAAAGTCATAAAAACGTCATAGTATAGTCAGACATATAAACGACATAGTATAGTAAGGCACAAAAATGACAAAATAGTAAGGCATAAACAGTCATAAAAATATCATAGTTTAGTATGGCATATAACGACATAGAACAGTATAGTATAGTAAGTCATAAAATGTCATAATATACTTAAGCATAAAAATGGCAAAAAAACGTCATACTATAGTAAGGCATAAAATGTCATAATATACTTAAGCATAAAAATGGCAAAAAAACATAAAAAAACGTCATTGCATAGTAAGGCACAAAACGTCATAATATACTAAGGCATAAAAACATCAAAAAATGTTACAGTATATTAAGGCATAAAACATCATATTGTAGTGAGGAATTAAATGTCATTGTATCGTAAAGAAGAAAAAATTCAAAATCCAAACACAATGTTCCACACCTGTTCTCGAACCCAAAACTTAATGAAACTACTAACACTTTAAACCCCTGCACCATCATGAGACCCGTGTTAAGAATGAGTAAGGTCTCAAAAGATCAACGTATAGTAAGGCATAAAAAGTCCAAAAAATGTCATAGTATAGAAAGGCAAAAAGAAAAAAACCAAAACTTCATAGTAAAGCATAAAAACATCACAGTATAGTAAGGCATAAAAACTCCATGGCAACCTGCTGGAGCAAAAATCCCTTTTTTCTGAAACCTTGTCCAGCATTAAATTTGTTACTGTATATAACAGTACAAAGTAGTGACAATCAGAGGTTTCAGTTTTACAGTCATGTTTCAATCAGCACAGAGTAATTGGAAAAGGGGCTTAGAGAGTTATTAAGGAAATGAATATAATGTATGTGCAGCGTAATATAGGAAAGCTGAACAGATGGAAAGAGCCTTTCGTAATTGGACCTCATCATGAAATAGTTATTTTTGATGAGGGCAGTGAGCTGCCATTAGCTGCATAGAACTACAACACGCTCTGATGGAGTGTAGTGAAAATCTGAGGATCATGATGCTACAGCTGAGGATCTGGATGGATGGGAGCTGGTTTCCTAAGTTATGATAAACAGGCAAGGCCCTTAATTCCCAGACTTCAACAGGCCCTGAATGCCCCACAGTCAGCTGGTTTGAGGGGATTTGTTGGAACTTCATGCCCCCGCTCTGGCGACAGCCGGGGCCAGACGCATTATGTTTACGAGTTGACCGTCCGTCTGTCCTTTCCTCGTGAACACGATACCTCGGTTTACGCCTTGAGGAAAGTTTTCAGATTTGGTACAAACATTTACTTGGACTCAAAGATGAACTGATTGGATTTTGGCGGGCAAAGGTCATGTTATTTGCAAGCACCAACCTCAGGGAGCTGAAAAATGAAGCCAACACTGAAGTGCCAAAGCATTGCAGTTCCTCAAATGGCCAGTTGAGGCTGGCTCCAAAAGCACAGACCTCCCATGTTAAAATGCAAAACTTCACTACACAAATAAACATGTTTACAGTCTGGTACAAAAAACAACCCTGAAGTTATCCTGGCGCCACCCATCGCCTCTACCAGCAGGAGTGAACGTGTTCTCCTTAATTTCCTGTTGTGTGCTGCATGTGTGAAAGGGCGGCTCCGGTCATTGTCATGTGTGAAATTAAGTTAACTCAAATTGCTACAGACTAATTTGACAAGGGGCATAGTGTTTCAGTGAGGGGGGACGAGTTGGTAGCCGGAGCTCTCGGCAAAATACTGTACAATGGAGCTGCCATGCAAGTGCTCACTGTACATTAAGGGTATTTGAAAGTGAATGCATGTGGATGGGTGGAACTAATTTTTGTCCTGGTCATAAAGCAGAACAAACGCAAATATAATTCAACTGTATATACATTTTTTATTATGCAGAGAGTAAAACAGCAATGCAGTAAAGTTTTGCTCTTTAAAGTAATAATACAAATCAGTGTCAACTAACTTACTGCAAGAAAGCAAATGAGCCTTTTCCCCAAAAAGTTTTCTTTTTTTTTTTTTTAAATCATCCTTATTGTGAGAAATGTAGTGTAATCAGTGATAAGCAGCACAGTTCTTCTAGCTCTGAGAAACACTCAGAGGAACACACTATTTTTCAGTGTTTTTCTTAGTATCTCTTGTTTTGTGTTTTTATTGACGGACATGACTGTTACATAATGGATAGTTTGGCTGTTTTCCTGATGCACATTTAAAAACTCTGATGATTTGCTGTTAGGTTTGGTGCGGCTGCCATTTTGAATAACTAAAAAGTCCCCCTCATCCAAAAAACAAAACAACACACACAAAAAAAAACCTTTTGCAAAACAGCAACATGATGCAAATTGGATTGCATTTAATTAATCTCGGTCTTTAGTAGGATGTTCTTTGAAGGGATCCATTAAGTTGTCTTGGGTCTTGTCAAGGGGGCTGAGGCTGAATGGATTTCAGGAATGAAGAGCTTTCAGGTGGAGAGCCTTGAAGTAAACAAGCATCTATTAAGTCCTTGGTGTTGTGTGTGTGTGTATTATATGATGTGTTAATTGAACATAAACAAGCTGGAGCGCGACAGACGGGAGAGAGTCAGTGGATTGATTCTCTGTGATCATCAGCTTCACATATGCTCAGAGTTCTGTCTTCGCGCCGCGGCTCCTCATTGCCGCTTCATTAAAAGAGATGCAGCTGCTCAATACGAAGCAACCTCGGTTCACACTTGAATCAATTGTATAACGATGTTGTCTTGTCTGCTCCTGCCGGCTGAAAGTAAGTCTGCTAATTCATGGAGGATCACGATGTTCCAGCATCTTCAGCTTGAACAAACCAGACTTTTTAGCCTTTGACATTAGAGCGCTAATTCATTTTCCAATAACGGATATTTTTGTGTTACTTCTCCTTTTAGTTTATTTTGTCCTGTTTTTAGTTGCTAAGAGCTAATTTCTGTGGCGTTCCTGCCCCTTCTGAGGTAAACAAAGTGCAGAAGCCAGTGTGGAAGACACATATTGTAGTACGTATAATGTTTTGAAGAAGTCCCCCTCATCTCATGTGGGAGAGAAACAACCTTCTTCTGGGCCAGAGGAGTTCAGATCCTCCACGTCAACATTTGTAGACTCAGTTAAAACACCAGCAGTCTGTAAAAACAAAACTCAGAACACTGCAACAAAACTGAGATTATTCCCGGGAGTGAACTAAACAGTGTAAACTGTTATATCACCTCTCACCCCTCCTGTCGCAGGTGTAGTTCCAGGGTCCTGACTCTGTACCAGGTCTCTACTATCTCATGTTACTCAGTTGTTAATTAAAACGTTGATTATCAGCTGCAGCTGAAGATCCAAGGCCACAAACAATGAGCTGTGTCATCTGACTGCACACCTCATCATGTCTCGGCCGAGTTCTCGCACGATAACAAATAAATGATTATACTTTTAATCAAAAGTGGCAAAAAAAAAAATATTCACACACGATCATTTTATATATTTGATAAAATAAAAAAACAAAACATAAATACTCAAAAGATAAGTAACACATGATGACAAATATTTCCCGTCTCTATCAAAAATACAAAAAATCAGTGATGTGTCTCTACAAGAACTTCTATTATCAATATAATATAATATTTGTAAAAACACAGATGGATAGACGTTGCTGTGGGATTTGTTCTCAGAATTTCCTGAGAGCCCGAGATCACCCTGATGATGTCGCAGGCCGAGAATGATCGAGATCATCGTGTCCCTTTAACAGCTGAAAAGTAAAGTCTAACTGAAGGTGTGAATCCCCTCTCAGGGAGGAGATTGAGCTTTCTCCATTGACCGGTTCTTAGAGCGTAATGCTGCGACGCTCCTCCTCCTCCTCTTTCCCCTGAAGCATCTCCAGCATCTTCCTCCTCTCTGATAAGACGACATCACGATGAGGTCTTATCGCCGAAGACTCACGTCTCTCACGTTTTCTGTTTCTGCACGGCAATAATAGTTTATCTGTTCTAACTGAACTGCACTTAGCTGCAGAGGGTTTCTCTCTTTTGGCAAATGTCTCTGTAATCATTTAAAGATCACAGGGTGATAATGAAGCAGCATTTTACGTTCATGTTCATTTGCTTGTGTTTCCTTTTTTGGGGCAAAATTGAATTAAAGTTGAAGTTGCTGCTGAAGTTTTTTGCAGAGATCCTCCTAATCCCACTCACTCAGGTTGTTTCCACACAACAGAAAAGTCAAATGTGCCTGAAGAAGAGCAGCAGCTGCAGGAGCTTCACATTAACCGGTGTGTAACCTGTCACTGCTCTCCTCCATCATGCATTTTAATTCTCCACTCTCCTGCAGTAAAGCTGTGTTACATTATATTTGAATATGAACTGAATCCACCAACTGTTTTAAATACTGTACCGATACGTTTTTCTTTTCTTTTTTTTTTCCCATGGTGCTTCAGGCCTCTTCAGCCTGACACTTGACAGATGAACTTGAATTGTGCTGTCGATCTCGGAGCAGTTAACGGATGAATATGTGTGACAGTGATGAATCACATTAACTCACCAGGCAGCCGTACATCAATATGCACGGTACAGGTATAAATAAAGTATATACGGGACACAGTGTGTAGGTGAGAACATCCATACGTACTGACTGATGTGTCGTTCTGCGACTTAAATCAGCATCTCTAATGAGACCCTCCGTCAAACCTGGAGGGTTCGTGAAAAGCCTCTGAGGGCAGAACCGTGAATATTACACACAAGAACTCACTGTTCTGCTCTGATTACATAAACCAGACGTCTTCGCTAACGTGACAACCGTCTGCATTTGTTGCTAACGGCGACACACCTTTTCATCAGGGGCTATGGGGCTGTTAGCAGTAATCAGCGCCGCTGTCACATACGTGATCTTAATGGAATCATGAGATCTTGCTCTGCTCTTGTAAGCTGCTCTTTGCAGTGTTCATTTCATTATAAAAAATTTGGGACAAAATACAGTTTATTGGTCAACGGCCTGGAGTTCAAAGATCCATATCTGACACTTTTCTAGGGTTTTATTTGAAGTGTCGATCCATAAGAAGACGTATCTGTGGTTTTAAGTAACAAAAACCATCTGATGTAGTTTTATATCTCTTCTCTCAGGCTTCTCTAGTAACAATAGGTCGGTGAGCCAATCAGGAGAGAGAAGGCTCTGAGTCTCTCTTCTGATTGGCCATACTTAAACAGTTATTGTTTACAAACCAAAGCTGATTTTCTTTGCACTCTCCCATTAATAGTGTGGTATTTTATATTTTTGGTTTATGTTATGACCTGTGAACAAGTCGGCACTTTTTACATATTTTGTTAAAATTTTGATCTTTTTTTGTCGTTTTAAACAAACTAGAGTTCTCCCTGATGCAGCTTTGCTGTCGTTCAGCTTCCTCCAGTCGTTGGTAACTTGCAAATCAAGGCTTTCAAAGTAACTTCCTCAACTTCCTTAAACATAATCTATTTGCAACTGTATCTATCTGTGTACTGTATTAAAATACCCAGCAGGGCAGGTGTCAGCTCTCTGTCCCGATAAGCTTGTATCATATGCAAAGAGGTTCCAAATATTTTACTTACAAATGTATTCAAATGGCAGTGTGCAGCATATTCTAAACACTTACCGTAAGAGTATAATTCGTTCTATCTCACCTGATCTCAGCAACAAAATGTAACAGGTTTTTCCTCTTCTCATGCCCCATTTCTCAATAAAGTTTGATGCAAATCGGTTCAGTACTTTTTGCATAATCCTTGTGACAAACGCACAAACTCTTCTTTGAGTGTTTGTGTGTGAAAATGTTTGTGATAGTCTTTGTTTTCATTACAAACCAGAAGAGCAGTCTGAGTGTCTAGACTTCGTCTGACGTGAATCTCAAACACACACACAGAAGAGAATCTAATTCCTGGTAAATGATCCGCATCTGGCCCAAAATGTAATGGGCCTCTTTCCTGCCTGCACGTCTGTGTGTGTGTGTGTGTGTGTGTGTGTGTGTGTGTGTGTGTGGCTCTGTGTTTAGACTCTCAGATTTATTTACATATTAATCAAAGGTCATTCTGGCGCCTTAACCCCTGCTCTTACAAACAAGCACCACAGGCCGTTGTATCTTATTCCCTTGTGCCATAAAGCTCCATTGTTGTCCAGAAACACACGGGCGAGTCGCTCTGTTTTACCTGGTGACATGTTGCTTCATTACCATGAACACACACACACCGTCTGTTTATTTTGACTCAGTCCCACACACGTCGCCTTGCTGCCGTAGAATTTGAAGTAAAAAGATGAAATAAAAGTAAATGTTTATGATCCGTTTTTAAATGTTTGTGTCTTCAGCAGGAAGCGGTGGCGCTGGAGAAGAGAGTCTGAAAGTATTGAATGTTAGTGAACAGTTAGTTTTGATCTTTTCAGTGGAGCAAGTGAAAATTTAAAAATATTTACAATAACCTGAGGATCAGGTATGCTGGTATGCTAAGCTAACTGCAGCTCACTTAGCTTGCTCTGCGTGCAAGTCACAGTCTCTGCAGCCGAGCCGGGTTGTAAACACTCTGCCAGTATTAACACACAGTTGTTGAATTAAGACGTTGTGTGTGACTGCGGTCCGTCATGCAGTGTGTCCGGTGCAGTGACCCGAGTTCACATGAGAAGTTGTAACGTTTAATATTTGATTTTCCACAATCAAATATTAATTATTGTTTTTTTTTTGTTTTGTTTGTTTTTAAATTAGTTTATATAATTAAACTCAGAATATCTGCTGCCAGATCTACTTCATGGCTCTTATCATGCCGATTGATATTATGATCTAGTGGAGCATATTATTCCCATGTTCCCAAACAAAGCTACAATTAATTAAACTACCGCAAACAAACTCCCACGCAGCGAAACTTTGGTGCCGACACAAAATGATGAGGATTCATAAGTGTCGGAAATCTCAATTAGCTGCTCACTAGTCAACTACTGAGTGTTTATTATGCAGATAATAGGGGATGAGTCACCGAGCGAGTGATGACATTAGTTTTTAATAAAGTTACTGCAGAGACAAACAAGACAACAATGACATAATGTTATAATGTTGAATGTCCATATTAAACGTGGCCAAAGTTTCAAATAAAGAGGTAAATGTGTGTGAAAGTAATCAGTGTGAGACGAAAGCTCAGGAATCAGGCTGCTCTGAGCAGATTTCTTTATACGGTCATTTGCTCCACGAGCAGCTCGTTCTCCCAAAACAGTTTACTTGACTAGTATCATAAGTATTTAGTGTCCTCCAGCATATAAATAACTGTCGGTGCAGGTTTATTCCACAGTCATTTGGTGACAGCAGAATAACATTTTATTGGCAACGTTAGCTTTGCTATTTCCTGACAGCAGATGTTTTCCACTGCAGTTGCCATTTAAGCTCATTTCCCACATGTTCACCTATTAACAGGGGAATATAAAGAAAAAATATTATATTCAGATTGTGATTGAAAGATTAAATCCACTGTCACACGATGAGCAGGTAAGAGGTGGAATATTTACTCAACAGAGACGTCCTGCTGTGGATGTTTGCGCCGCTCACTCTCACGTTCCAGATCACATTCACACTCAAACACGATCAGATGGATTTGAGAAGTCAGTATTTCCAGTCAATTATGTTCTGCCAATCAGAAGAAAGAAGGCCTTTAAGGAGGCTTGAGCTACAACTGCTCATTTCAGTCAGAGGCTGAACCGAGGGGCTGTCTAACAGGCAGTTTGACATAAATATAGAATTTCTTTTATAGAGCTGTGAATCATACAAAGTTGCTCTGGTGGAGTCCTGGGATAAAAAAAACATAGAGCTTGAAATGAGCATAATAAGTCCACTTTAAAAAATCTGTAGGGTATTCACTGGCACTGATGATATGAATGTGCACAGCCACCACTTTGTTCATTTTAATCCACTACTCCTAATTAAGACCACTTCACTCCGCTTTCTGCAGAATGAAGTGGTCTTAATAAATTTCCCCTTGTTTTCGTAAAAAGCTTATTAACATCTTTGTGTTAGGCCACCTGTATTTTCCTTCCTCTCTTAATGCTGCATGAATAAACATGAGGTGAACAGACTCAGAAGTGAAAGGTAAAGTGTCAGAATTAATTCTCAACATCGGCAGTTAGGGTGAAGAATTGATTTGCTCATCCTGCAAAATCCTCACCACTGCGCTGTGAACAAGAATGAGGGGATTTGACTGAGGCTTGTGTAAAGAAAAGAAAAGAAAAGAAGAGTTAAAGAAATCCAAATGTGATCATTAAAAAGAACTGACAACCTCATGCACACCCACAGAGGAACGACATCCTTAATCAGGAACTGAAATGCAAACACACAAACGCACTGGCACAGACGACAACACCTTAGGCAGGAGTTGCAAGGGTTGAATTAGCTAATTAAAATAATTATTAATAAATGCTTTACTGTCAAAATGGTACCAATATCAATAACCTGCTGGGAATTAACCACCATTTCCTCAAAACTCACCAAACACAAATCCACACAGTCGTGCAGAGCCAACAAAAGAATGAACAAAATATGTCTTAAAATGAACAAACAACATCGAATGCATAAGAATCTATTGAATTACCACCTTGTGCTTGTACTGTACATCCAACCTGGTCAAGTTGAATGAAGTGTTTTTGCAGAACATTATGACCTTTGACCTTTTCAGTATCAAATGTCATCACCCCATCATTTTATCCGATTAGACTTTCGTGTTAAATTGTGTCATAATTAGTGGATTCATTCTCGACTTATGGCCAGAAATATGTCATTTGTGAGGCCACACTGACCTTTGACCTTTGTCAAACTGGGATGGGTGGATGCTTTAGCAGCCAGATGCTTTCCCCGCAGCGTCAAACAGCCTTGGTGTACCTTCAAACACCAAGGTTTCAGTTCCTCTGCAGGTTTGTCCCGAGGTTTCGTTGCAGAATAAAAGTTATTTTTCTCTGACCGAATGTTCCGAACTCAAGGTTTCAGTTTCTGCCGTTTTCTAGAACATATCCTTGTGGTTTTTCTTCGGCCCCTTGATCGAATGGTCCAGGTACAACTGGACTTACGGTGATGAACAGTTACACTACGATATCAGAGAATTCATACTGTGCAGTCCTGTTTGGGACGTGTTTGAAAACTGCACACGGAAAAGATCCAGAAAGGTTCAGAGTCAGTTTCATCTTTTTCTCATAATCCTTCATTATTATAGCAATTTAAACGACTTTAAATTAAGAGGTTAGAGCAGTTTATGATTAATGAAACACCGCGAATGACACTTTTAGAGACATTAGACAAATGTGCTGCGAGTATCTACAGTATCACATTAGTTTCACGTCTTTTAAAATTGATGGAAAAATAAAGTTTTATATGTCAAGGTTTTTAAAAGGTTAATGCAGTCACATCTTTTCCAATTATCCCTGATGGATTTCAGGCAGGAGGGAGATGAAGTCTGATGCCGTCTTCTTCATGGCAAATTAAAAAAAATTTCAAACAGTAATTATAACTGGTTGTGGGATTAATAGGTGTAAAGCAAAATGGCTTCTTGTCGAGAAATGTGAAACGGAAAAGTCTCCCAGAGCCCCTGCACACATACCTGGCAGCCGGTAACACATGTGCCAATCACTGGCCTGTAATGATTTCTAATAGGGATGCACCAATGAGGTTAAGGCTGACGCTTAATGCAGATTTTTTTTAATCAGTCAGGAAATAAAGCATCTCTCCACCAACTCTCTGCTACCAACAGTACATCATGAGGAAGTGCGAAGTGCACAGTGAGCGTAGATGGTAGATGGTAAATTACATATATGCTGCATATGAAATTTCTATGAATGTAAATCAACCCAGCAACTGTATATATATATATATATATAATAAGTGTGTGCGCTTCGTCGCCCCTGGAGCTTTCTCCTTTAGTCACGGAGAGTGCAGGAAATATCTTTCATTGTGTCAGAAGAGTGTGTGTAAAAAGCTGTCGGTGCCAGGTGAGATACTGCTGACATGTAGCAGTTAGCGCTGCAAAATGGTTTATGCTTTTTTATACTCTGTGTGTGTGTGTGTGTGTGTGTGAGTGAGAGAGAGAGAGAGAGAGAGAGAGAGAGAGAGAGAGAGAGAGAGAGAGAGAGAGAGAGAGAGAGAGAGACAGTTTTATGGACCTACTGCATTTTACATACATTTATTTTGATCAGACACTTCAGGCAGTAAATAGCTGATAACTGATGACATTTTGAATGAATCAATAGATCCATATGTCAATGAATAGAACTCAACATACAAACACCCCCCCC
>NW_019525058.1:352604-378048 GCF_002814215.2 Seriola lalandi dorsalis | reverse complement strand
TCCAACACTGAGAGAGGAAGCTACACTAAAAACTGTTGGATAAAATAACTTTATATAAGAACAAGTCAAAATACTAATAACGTGCAAAAAAAAAAGCTGAATGACAATCAACAGGACATCAAACACTTGTTGCTGCTTTTCAAAAAGTTTGACATTTGTCAGACTTCAAGTTTTTGCATCCATCCATCCATCCGTCCATCCATCCATCCATCCATCCATCCATCCGTCCATCCATCCCTGTTTCTTCTGCTTATCCGAGGCCGTAGTGGGTCAAAGCAAAGTAGTCCAGACGTCCTGTTTCCCAGCTCTCCTGGGGGACCCCGAAGCGTTCCCAGGACAGATGAGATGAATAATGTCTCCAGCGTGTTCTGGTTCTGCCCTGAAGCCTCCTACCAGCTGGACTTGCCCGGAAAACCTCCTAAACCTAACCAGATCCGCCTCAACCGGCTCCTCTTGTCTTACCCTATCTCTAAGGTGAGCGCAGCCACCCTGCGGAGGAAACTCATTTCAGCCGCTCGTATCCACAATCTCATTGTTTTGGTCGCTACCGAACGCCCGTGGCGACCAGTGAGGGCTGGAACGTACATCGACTGGTAAATCAGGGCTTTGCCTTCCAGCTCAGCTCCCTCTTCACCACGACGGTCCGGTACAATGCCTGCTTCACTGCTGATGCTTCACTAATCCGCCTGTCAGTCTTCTGCTCCATCCTAGCCTCACTTATGAACAAGACCCCAAGGTACTTTGAGTCCAAGCCGAACAGAGCAATCCACCTCATTCTCGCCGCTTCGCACTCACCCTCACACCGCCCCAGCTCCCGCAAGATGGATGGTCATCTAATGCCCCCCCCCAACAACACAGCTCCCAGGTAGCGATTCACTGAGGGGATAATGAGGGTAACCTCAAAGTCATTAATTAGTCATTAAAAATCTCAGAGTCATTAAAAACTTGCTGGACATGCAACAAAAGGAAGAATATGTGCAACAAAGGATATTTGGTGGATGGCCTTGCAGTTTTATATTGAATATATAACTGTTAGCAGCTGCTTTTCATTACCTACACAATCAAGCACCATGACTTAATGAAGGGGTAAATTAACGGACCGGTGATAAGAACACAGGATCTAAATGTCACTGATACAGACAGCGTCTTCTTTAACCTCCTCCTGCTCCTTTTCTTTCCTCCGTGTCTAACGATTTTACATGCGACATGAATGTTGAGTTGCCAGACTCATTAGTCAGTGTCTTGATCATTAGGGTGAATCTTTGAACTGCGAGATGAAGCGAGTCTCTGATGGAAGCTGCACACGAGCTGAATGGATTTCTGTCTCTCTCTAAACCTTCCTTTAGCTGATCCTTGTCAGTCACAAATGTATGAATGTAGTATGTTGTAGTTTCTGATGGGGATTAGAGATTAGAGCCGTCCGGGGTTGTAGAGCATATACAGTTGAGCATGCATTTTTCTTCTTATCTATCACAGGCAAGAGGTGCTATATAGTCCTCCCCCCCCCCCCATTTTCTCCACATGATAACTTCACACTACAATATTCACGTGAGCAGTTATCACTACTTGTATTTCACATCAATTTTACATTTTTACCTTTGCTTTGATTTAATGCTCGTTTGTGGGTTCAGACAAATCTCTTCGGTACGAGGCAATGTCATTTTGCAGATACATGGTTTTTATTTAACGGTAACGCTGCATTTCCTACATATTTACTCGCTTTTGTAACATGTTAAAAAGAGGTAATATATATATATATATATATATCTAACAGACAAAGAATTGGTAACTGGTAACAGCAAACATGCTCTGAAAGTCATAGTGATGAAATGAATACCTCCTCTGTTCCTTACACTGCTGACTCTCACCACATAATTAGGTCGCCTCAGGTGTGGAAAGAAGAAGACGAAGGCGGGGAACACGCTTCGCTGCAATTAAAAGTGTTGCGGGTTTTTGTCTCTAACAATGGCGCGGTGGACGGCTGACTGACAGGCAGGCCTGTAGTGAGCTTGTGTTTCGTCTCAGCACCCGTAGGGCGACTCATGCGGTCCATCAAAGCCGCCTCTATCGGCGCCAACAGCCACACAGAGTAAAACCCTGTACGGGTCTGATAAGGTGGGCAGCTGAGTGTAAGCCGCGGGGTAAAGCCCTGTCATTATGTCCACACACAGTCTACTGTAAACGATGAGGCCTATCTGCCTTTTGATTTCACTCCCTCACAGAGGTTAGCGCCGTGGATTAAAGCAATCTTCAGTCCAGCAGTCACGTTCTGCTGGAACAGGCCGGCGCTAGTCACGGGCGAGCAGAGCTGTCTGTAGTCACGACAACTTCAGTGGAGCCACATGACCGCGCTGAAATATGGATAATGATGTGCAGCAATTTTTAAAGTTGAGATAAGATATGTAAAAGCACTTGACCACATTCTCCTAAAGCACCTGGACTTACACTGGATACGAGTCCAGTCGACATTCTTACACTGTTTGAGAAAGCTTTGCATGAAGTGTTGAAGTCTTTATAAATTATATTTCCTTCGCTCTCTTGTGAGAATCTGTCTGCCAAAGAGAGAAATTTGTATTTTTTTTGTTTTCATGATGGTTCCCCTGTCTGTGTAAACAGGGAAGCCATTTCCATAAGTTCAATCCAATATTTTCATATTATAATTTTGTTTATTGTGTAGAGACCCAAGTGCCACCAAAACTTATTTCAAAATCCCATTGACATTTGTAGCTGGGGTAATGACTGTAAATGCAGCCGTGGAACAGGAGCCCTTCTCAACCGCAGGTCATGCGGCTCCTTTCTCACGTTTAGATAACGACGGCACTTTGCTGTTGATTTAAAAGTTTTGTTTCCTCAGCTGCCGTTAACAAGCACCATTTCCCAGAAGCCCCAGACATTGACAGGCTAAAGGTCACAGCTCGACAGAGGAGGTGAGTCCGCGAGAGAAGTCGAAAGACTGTAATTACCTCAGACAGGTCCGTAATGACGGCAGGACACAGGCGGCTGAACGCTGTGAACGCTTGTGGACGAGAGACAGAAAAACACAGACGAAAGACTTTACAGGAGAGTGTTGGTGAATTTTATGCATATGAGCAAAACGAAAAAGTTACGATACCGTTAAGTGTTCACAGAAATCAGGAAGGTTTCAGTTTCTAAAAGCAAGTGTCGGGGATGATCATTTATCCAGAAAGACTGATGAAAGGAATACTGAAGGAGAGACTGTATTATGAAGAGTACAGTGTAAACCTGCTCTGTATGAAAAGCGCCCTGAGACAACGCCTGGTATGATTTGGCATTAAATAAAACTGACTTGACTTGACTTTGCTCGTGGAACGGAGGCTAACCTGGAGGCCTGGACTGACGTCATGACCTTGGCGCTCTATACCACTGATACACCGCCGTCTGTCCTCAGCGTGTTAGCTACAGTTAGCAGCTAGCTCCAGACAAGGAGCATTTGTTTTTCCATTTAATAATCCCATCACAAATGTATATGTATATGTACTTATAAAATCAAAAGATATATGTAAAAACTATTTATGAAAACTATTGTATTGATATATGTGTCTAGCCCAGAGAAATGTGTGTGTTTATGTGCAGTATATGTACTTGTGTTGTAGACTTATGCTACATAAATATATATATCCATCCCAAAATCTGTCAGTAGATGTTTAAATCATAAACAATAGGATCCTAAAGTCTGAGACCACTTTCCCAGAATGGGAATCTAGACATGTTTAAATATAGATAAATAAATATAAATAAGAAAAAAATATATAATCATATTGAATTTGTATATATATATGTTGTTTTAATAAACTTGGATATGGTGCCAACATTCTATATCAAAGAAAAGAATAGATATTTTAAAATATATGTACATATATAAATGTTACTATGCATATTTCATACCTATGTTATAAATGCATATTTTAATTTATCCGGAGGATGTTCAGTATATATGTGATAATAATAATATATCCTATTTATAAAAATAGATGACATATATATTATGTCACTATATTTCTGTATGGGATGAAAAATATTAAATTAATTTGAAAATCAGTTTGACATGACTTTGACTTTCCATCTCTCCCTTTGTGATTGACTCAGCGTTAATAACAGAAATCAATAAAAAAAATAATATCTCCTCATTACAGTACACAAGAGTAAGTAACCATCACATCTTCAAAGTCAGTTTATAATTAAAGCGCATCCTGGAGGAGAATAGTGGAGCACATTCACCCTGTGGTTTCTAACTAATTAAGCCTCCGTTTCTCTCTCTGACTCAAATTAACACCTGAGATGAAACCAAAACTGAACTAGTCCACAATAACTGTTCCAACTTTAATAAGTATTGATATATTTATTTATTTTTTTGCAACACAGCGTGTAAACAAGTACCGATTGTGTGTTGGTGTAACTGACCAGCCTTCAATCAGCTCTGTGGACTGAGAAACCGAGTGGCTTGGTGGAATAAAAAGTTTGAGGTAAAAGCTGAAAGTCTATGTATTATAAAGTGAGACCAAATCTCTTACCCCGGGGTTTTAGCAAATCCATCTTTGGGGCGGCTAGTTCAGATGCAGGAGGAGTAATAATGAAAATGTGTGAGCGGGGGCCAGTAACCTTGGCAGCGAGGTTGAGATTAATGGCCATGCCAAAGGTTGTGATGAACTGTACGATGAGGATGGGGATAAAAATACAAAACAAACCTTCACCAAACCTTGGTGTGTGTCCATCAACTCCACCAACTCTTTTTTGTACTTTCTTCAGTCCAGACTCTCCTCATTATTTACTGCTGCGGCGGCGTTGCGTTTTGCTAATTTCTACATCCACTTACATCATGTTTAAATGCATTTGCAGAAGAGTTAAAAACACAATAGCAAGAAGCTGAGAGAAGAGAGGGCCGCCACAAACGCTGCCTAAGTCCTTTAATATGTATCCCGACTGTATTCTTATTCTTCACACATGCATCGGACATACATTATGCATGACTCCTTGCCCTCTCTAATCTTCTAACACTGCTCTTTTTTTGCTAATACTGCAATCTTTCTTCTCTCCGCAGCCATTCTTCACAATCTCGACACAATGAAAAGAGTACGTCGTCACCATCCATACTGCGCGTTATCGATCGCGTGCTCACAAGTTCTGATCTTCGGTATTTTCACTAGAGAATTACAGGCGCATACTTGCAGCTAATGAATGTCTCTAAAGGGGCTTTTAGTCTCAAGGACCCTCTCTTCATCCATTTTCATTCCCTTGTTCTCTTCACATATTTGAACTGAATGGCTTTCAAACAGCAATATCTATGTCTCATGTTTTTTGGGTTTTTTTTATTCAACTCAAGCTACTTTACAAGAGAAAAAGCACTCAGTAGTATTGGTGTCTCAACTCAGCGGATAGAAGGATAAATTGGTGTATTATGTATTTAAGTGGAGTCTACCTGGAGAGATTTGGAAATCAAGACAGTTCACATTCTGTGAGTTATCATCACAAAACCCATCTCCTATGAATATTACACTTATATATATATATATTATTTAATTGCATTATACTATTTGTTTTTGTCAAATGAGGAAAATGCTGCACGGATTAAGTATCAACATTATTTCAAGTGAAGAAAGTGCTATGGTTTTGTATTACATGGTGGAAGGAGGCCGGATGATGGAGTGGTGGGAGAACAAAGCTCAGGTTTGTGCAATAAAAGTATCGTGTGGTTGAGATTAGGGAAAGATCAAGGTTTCTGTTACACATGAATAAAGTCCTGTTCTGTCCTGTGTCGCGCTTCAAGTCCCTTTTTTAATTTTTTTTTACTTCATTAGCTTCGTTAGCGCTGCAGCTCCAGGGAGGGAAAATCAGATCAGACCGTCATTTTGGTTCGGACAGAAATATCTCAGCAGCTCACAGGATGGTATGAAGAAGATGAACCATGATGACACCGATGTTCACGTCCCTCTCAGGAGGAAATGTAATAACTTTGTTGATACTTTTCATCTGGCTCCTTACTAGGTCAAATTTTCAGTTTGTCCTGTACTTTGATTTAAGACCTGCAGCCTCAGTTTTACTCAGTGATTAGTGCTAATTAACAAATGTTAGCATTCTGACATAAACTTTATACAATACCTGTTAAACATAGTGTATTAGCATTGTCATTGTGAGCATGCCATGACGTTGTTAGCATTCTGTGCACAAGTACAGCCAAGCAGAGCTGTTAGCATGGGTGTAGACTCTTAAGCCCCTTTTCCACTGATCAAAAAACCCGCTAAGACCCGCTAACATCTGGGTTTTGTCGGCAATGGAAAAGGGTTCAATCTGCATTCACTCCTGGGTCAAACGACTCTGCAGTAGACGCAGGTATTTATCGACTCCAGCTCAGATCAGCAAGGAAGTAAACACAACACCTGGATAAACTTTTTCATTTTCATTCCTGCAGCTACACTCCACACTGTGCTCGACGATGAAAGAGTGAGCTGCACCCCCGAAATAAGTTTTTAAAACACACAATCACAGATTGAAGTGTGTCACACAAAGGCTCCGACACATACATCTCAGGTTATGCAGTTTTAGATAAAATAAATGAAGAAAAAAACAGAAACTTACCCCACAAATGGTGAAAATGCAGAGAGCTCAAAATCCCAAAAAGAATTCAGGATACGACAGAGGAACACTGGAACGAAACGGGAAGTTCAACAGAAAATCCACATACTCAACGAATCAGGAGCAGAGACACTCAGAGTTAAAACAGGACGAACTGACAAAGACAAAGGGGAGCACGGAGACTACATGGACACATTGATTGAACACAAGTGACACATGTTAGGGCGGGGCAGACAATCACAAAGGGGGGAACAGGACAAAGGAAGTAAAAGAACCACAAGAAACACAAGGTAAGTTGTTCCAAAATAAAACAGGAAATAACCCTGAAGTCCAAATGAAACACATTCCTTCAGGGAAGATCATGATAATACAGGAGCACAAACGTGGAATCCATTCAATGTGTGTGTGTGTGTGTGTGAACTCAGCTGGCAGTGTAGAAGGAGAGTCAATCGCCTTTTTTAGATGGTTTACCTGCGTTTAAAAAATCCATTTACACCTGCTAATTTTGGTGTAAAAAGTTATTTGTCTTGTTCACTATCAACAAAGACACAGACTTTTTCTATTTCCCAGCCTTAACCTGGAGCTATGCGCATGAAAATATTAAAAACCATTAATCATGCTTTAGTTGCTGTGAGTAGAGGTTGCTGGGAAAATGGTTTGAGATGCAAAAAAACAACGACCTGTAACTCAGGCAGCATTACATTTCTCCATACACTGCAATTGTAGTTTGTAGGAGATAAGGGAGCAGCAGCACAGTATCCTGAATATTAGAATATATATTGAACTGCCATTGAATTTGACATCAGGGAGGCGTCTCTGCTGTTGTGGATGGAGTAATCAGGATAATTGATAAGCGGCCTATTGGCTAGTGAAGGAAACCTCCATAATTAAATCGAAACTCCTCAGCTCTTCCTCTGGACCGCTCTGTGGCTGCGGTGCTGCCAGTCTCCATGGCGACCGCAGGATGCTGGTCTGAAATTTGCCGAGGAGATGCAGATGCAGACGCGGATGTTTAATGTTTTTTGACAGCGGTGGATAGCACACTCTGGGACTCGGAGCAGCCTCGGGCCATCTCTAGTGTGTTTTTCTGAGCGCCAGTGGAAATGCACTTTGCTATGTGATGTCATGGCGGGCTATTCTGAGGCTCTCTTCACTTTTAAATTGAATCACGGTCGTACCAGATGGATTATTCTGATATGAGCTCCATAATTTTCAAGAAACTATTACGCTATCCCATTTCCTCTAATATCCAGGGAACCAAAGCAGAGGTTTTTCAGAACAAGAGCTTGTGTTATTTTCTCTCGGCTTCATTTTATTTTTATTTATTTTTGCCAACAATCTGAGAATAGGCTTCAAAACATTAGAAATGTTTTTCTACAACAGATGCACAAGAAGGAGCTAAGAAGTAATTGGTTAACACTGCAAAAGAACTAGTATAGTGTCAAGTATTAGCACTAATCGCCTCACACACTGTACTGGAGTCTGTAGTTATACAACAAATTACCATCATCATACACAAATGAAGTCATTTATATTCACACAGGCTTTTTCAGTATTCATTTTACAG
Organism: Seriola lalandi dorsalis; assembly: GCF_002814215.2. NCBI lineage: Eukaryota > Metazoa > Chordata > Actinopteri > Carangiformes > Carangidae > Seriola > Seriola lalandi. The sequence continues at coordinate 369,890 of NW_019525058.1, read as the reverse complement.
TGTAAAGCAGTTGTATATCAAATAGAAAAAATTGACAATGAAGAAGTAAATTACAAAAAACGAGTGAGAGCTGAACAAAGGAGAGAGATTAAAGGAGCAATCAGTAATATGAGCTCCTCAGAAACAGTGATTATAATCAGCAGGAACGCAGCGCTCCTCCTTCACATATCTGAGCTCTGCTGCCTCACCTCACCTCACCTCACCTCACCTCACCCCACTTCCCCATCCTCTCCCGTCTCCGACACACACACCTCCTGAACCGTTTCACACGGCGCGATTTAGCTGCAGTTAATTAATGGAACACGACAAACTAGGATTTAATGAGAAACTGCCGTAAAATGTTTATTTGGTGATGCCAAGAATCACATTGATGTCGGTTTCCAAGCTTCTAGAATCCCTCGGGATTACAATCCTTGTTGGTCGTTTCAGTGCCAACGCTGACTGCCAATGCAGGCATTAGCTTGCCCTTTACTAATTGAGTAATTAGTGTTTGCCTTTTAATTAATTGGAACATAGAGCTTTCCATAACTTCAGCTGTTTGAGATGCCTTAACCCACAGAGGCCACACGCACAAATATTGTAAAAGGTGAGAATTTGAAAAACATTGGCACTGGGAAAAAAAAACCAAACAAAAATAAAACATTAGTTTCTCTTGGAACATAATTCAGGCTTTTTCTGAGATGTTTTTCACCTGTGAAATCGTTTTATATGTTGTTTTGCCAGTTAAATGTGATTTAAGACCCTGCAAACACAAAAAGCCTCTGATGACGGAGCGCCGCCTGCTTCATGAATGTAATTCATTTTGTCGTTTTCGTTCCCGTGTGTGAAGCTGCGGTGAAGAACTGCCACGGAAAAACACGTTTTAGGGGATAATATGCGAAACCATTTAGACATTACAGCTTATATGGTTGCTGTTTTCTCTTCCATATTTCATTATGGGTGAAGGTCAGAGGTCATGGGTTGCATCCAGGAGACGGGGTTTATAATTGAAACGCCTCAGGTGTGGAACAGACTGCTCGAGCCAAGACTGGATGTCCAACATTGATCAGCGACACCTGGATACCTGCGTTACTTGGTTACCGTCTCACCTTATCGTTGCACAGTGTGCAACACAGTGTGCAACGATAAGGAGAGAAATTACTGATTGCTCCTTTTCAAACTTGCAGAGAAAAATTCAAACAATTACAAAAACAAACTATGTTTTCAATTTGAACTGCAAAGTATCAACAAGGAGAAAAAATTACAATTCACTCCTCGTCCCCATGTGATAATGAAAATGAAAGTCCATGCACACACACCCACTCACTTTAACTTGGATCCTTATTACAGTTATTTGAAAGCATCAGTTTACTGGAAGTATTTTGATGATTTCCCCAAATAAAATAATTCTATACATTCTGCCCTTAATATAACTAGATTTTGCCAAAATAACGAGAGATATCCTGCACACCTGACAGATGCAGCACTTGGTCAAAGCTAAGCAGAGAGCGGTAATATATACACTACAGTACACTTGAAGTCACCACCATCATTGTAAGAAAAATATTCAGGAATGTATTACACTGCAAAAATGTCACTCTCCTACGGGACACAGTAAAGTCAATATTTATTGTCTCTATCTCAGTCTCTGTGGGTAACTCTACAGTCAACCCCATAAGCAAATTGCTGAATCTGTAAACAGAGCAGAAATCCATCCCCAAGCGCCCGACTGTCGTCCTCCCTTCTCTTTTCATGTGAGCTGCGTGAGCCAGAAATCATCGTGGTGAAATCCTCGAGTGTAAACAAAGCATACAGAATCACAGGTACGCCTCATAGTCATTTTAACGGTGGCCGAAGCCAAATTTGCTCAAATGCCAAAGCTTTATATTATCTACAAATTCACATGTATGAAGTTTTTTTCCATTTCATTATTCATTGTCATTGATTTATATTCTGTTTGATGTGTTTTATCTGGTGTACATCTCTAAGAAGGTGACATTCAGACATTAATCAAAACCGTGGTACATTACGACATGTTTACATGTCAACATATATTAAGCCCTCGAAGTAGTTCCCCATGAGAGAGATTCGGATCAACTCCGCATCATTACTGCAGACATACCTCATCTGGTATGCAAAACTGAAATGGGAATGAACGTCTTGGTGACGGCTGATTGATGTCTTCAATTTTATTGGTGTCAAGATCTGCTGGGAGTAAATAAATTACCCAGCATTAACCAGAATAATATAGCGCTCCGGCTAATGCCATTCAATGTGTCTTAAATGTGCTACAGATATTTAACGCGACAGATGACAGGCTTTTTTGCTAATTTAAAAAGCAGATCAATAATCTCTTTGAAGCGGTTTATCCGTCGACATCAGGACGGGCGTCTTTATCTACATTGTGACGGAGCTGCTCTCAGTCGGAGCTGAGGCGTGTTTCTTTGACTTTACATTTGTTTTAAACGATAAACCGGCGAGGAGAGTGAAGTGTTGTGGCGGCCGGCTGCAGGGTTCTTCGGTGGCAGGTTTATCATTCTGCAGTGACTCTGCTCAGAGGCTCTCTGAGGGCTCAACAGCCCTCTATGAAAGTCAAGTAGCTGAAAAGAAGTCCATAGAAATCCGAGCATCAATGGTTCGATGCTGTTGTGAATTTTTTCCATCCGAGCAGAAAACTCCCACAGAAGTGGCTTCATCATGATTTCATGCCTTTTGAGACACTTTTTTCCAAATCCGTGGAACATTAAGCCACGAATTTCTCTCTTTCTCTGACCATCAGTCTGAAGAGAAAAACAAAAAACAAAAGACAAGCGTCTCATTTTACTGTAAAAAGAAAAAAAAAAGTAGATAAATAAATAAACAAAAAAGGTTGGCTGAGTCACACAGAATCCCTACTTCTCCATATAGAGAGCGGATGAACTTGTTGTGCTGTAACCCATCATCCAGCTGTCGGTGGATATGCGGTATGGTTCTGCTCTGCGAGGCTCATTTGTTTTTTAAATGGACTTTAAAGATACAGACGAAAAAGTTTTCTCTCTCTTTCAAAAACACCCAAATCTAATTTGATTCAAAGTTCGACTTGAAAAGGCCGGTCATTTCATTCTTTTGTAGCACATTATTCAGCCCGTCTGTTCTACCACAATGGGTCGTGCCTGAATGAGATGTTCTTTGCTTGACAATACAGAAACCTGCGGCTGTTTCTTTGTCCTTTTTTGCATCATCAGAACGTCCTGTACTCTCGCACCCTTGGTCCTTTGGGTAAATCGTGAGCTGGGGACTTTCTGTTTTGTAACCTTGTTTTATCAAATTCACATTCTCCCCATCTCTCGTCACTGCGTTTGTAACTCATCACATTCCCTGTGTGAAATAAGATTCCACTGTGTTATCAGGGTGAAGCTTATTTCCCATCATCTTTAGCGTTTTTCCTTTGAATTTCCAGTATGTCAGCCAAACTGGAGAGATTAAGTGATATCACTGTATTTTGAGACTTGCTTTTCTTGTGAGGACATGTTAAAACTCTGTCGTGGAGATCTGAGTGACCTCTGACTGCAGATCTTGTTGGATCCTCCTCGAGCGAGAGCTGTGGGGGACCCAGTCCATGCCTAGTCATGCCGGCTTCTTCACCGCTTCTGTCGGAGCGCAGATGGAGACGGGCTCCCGGGTGGTGTGGCGGCCTCTGGTCAGACTGTTCTGCTCCACGCGGGTCCGACAGGGGAGGCAGAAATCTCTGAAGCATCGCTTAAAATTTTCATCCAAGAACGCGTAGAGCACAGGGTTGAGGCTGCTGTTGGTGTAGCCCAAGGCGATGCACAGGTGCCAGCTGGCTATCACCAGGGGGTTCCTGGTGTCGATCTCCACCATGGTCTTCACGATGATGAAGATGTGGATCGGGGTCCAGCAGATGATGAAGGCGGCCACCACCACCAGCACCATGCGGGTGATCCGGCGCATGTTGCGGTCTTTCTCCTTGGAGCCCGAGAGCAGACGAACGCTCCTCAAACGAAGGATCATCAGGCCGTAGCATATGGTGATGACCAGTACAGGAACCACAAAAGCAAAGATGAAGACGCAGATCTTCGTCACTGTGTCCCAGTACCAGTCAGGGTCAGGGAACTTCAGCATGCACATGGTTTTACCTGGAAGAAGAGGGCAGGTAGCATTAGACAGAATTAGTCAATGTAGGGTTAGAGTATCAAGCAGGTTTAGAAAGATAATGTTTTGTGGATTTAAAAAGCTAAAGCTGCAGAGGAACATATGTACTTAAAAACGCACACTTCAGCCCGGAGTACGACTGTGACAACTGTCAAGAATATCAAGAATACATTATGTGCGAGTAGATTTTCTAATCCTATCACCAGGAGGGAACATTTTGATTACCCTCTGTGACATTTTAAACCTTTGTGCATCCATGAAATGATTGAAGAATGACACCGTGGCTAATGGATGGTTAGGGCTGGCTAATGCTAGAAAAAGACCTACCTTGTACCATGTGTCATCTGACTGTGATGGAAAGAAAAATATTCATACTTCCTCTGAACAGCCACACTTAAAGGCCTGGTGAAAAGCTGGCTGTCAGAGCGACAGGAGATGATATATAATGGCACGTATTTCAGTCTCTCCTGGAAGGCATTCATATTATGGCACAAAAAGTGACGGGGGTAGTTGTGTAAAGAATGGAAAAAAGGGGCTTAAGGGATTTACTCAAATACCACAAATTTTGCCACCTCTGCATACCTGGTCAATCACTGTGTAACTGCCTCTGAAATGTGTCATCAAAAAGCTTTGGAGGGAAGACGTTTCCTAAGCTGTCTGACCATCGGACAAGCAACTTTGGTTTGAGTATACTGGCCCATTCCCGGACAATTAAGCAACAGGTTAAGGTTAGGAAATGATTGTGCATACAGTCGGACTGTTGGATGCAAAATCCAGGCTTACAAATGAAGGTTGACTGTGCTTACAATGTCCATCCACCAACCTGACTTCCTCACCCTGACGCCCATAAAGTAGCAGGCTCTCTCCAGGCTCTCACCAGCCTGAAGCTTTCATTTATGGTAAATGTTAAGGGTATAATTTCCACACGCAGCCCTAAGTCGACAGTTATTTCTCCCGGTGCAGCTAAACTGGGTGCACATCAAAGTCGTAGCCCCTCATTAAAATGATATCTTATTTAATTCGGAAGCGTAAGATCCAGCTTCTCGTCCACTTAGCTTTTAAGTACAGTTACAAAGTGGAGCTGGCAGTAGAAAGCAGCTGTTCTTCTGTTTTCTGGACGGAAACAGAACAAGAACAATTTGTTGCTTCAGAGTTGTCCCTCCCACATGTCTGGTGCCTTTTGTAGCATCTCAAGGTTTTTGACGACTTCTGAGTGTTGAATCACAGTGGGGGGTCCTCTAGTGCCTATATGTGTGATCTGGGAGTTACTTCACACTTGTCTACATAAAGGGGAACACCGCCTCCACTACTGGCTCTGAATGTAAATTGTGCGACTCGTCTGATATGAACGCAATCACTAGGAATACTGGGCTGTTTTATATCAGTTACCTGCTATAGACACAGTTTTGCTCCTTTAAAACATTAATTAATAAGTATTTTCCCTCTTCAAAGCAGAGACAGAAGAAGGGCATATGTGAGGTTTTGTGAATTCTGGCCGAGTAGGAAAAGTAGTGCGTTTCCCCCCCCTGAAGGAACTACCTTGAACCTTTGATGAAAATCAAATATTATGTTTGGTTTTTTGGATGTAGTGGTCTAAATGTTTCAGAGGTTTTACGACTTACTCTGAGCCTTCACAGTCGATGGTTTGGGGTCATGGGTAGGACTCGATTCCTAATCACCATTATTCTTTATTTCCTTTTGTGTACCATCTCGTGAAGTTCTTAAGGATCTTTTAAACTGTTTAACCACGTCTGTTCTGGAGGACAGTTAACACTTGCACCAAACATTAAGACTTTAAATAAAAATGAAAGACAAAACAGTACCATTATCAGCCACTTTGGTCACAGCCATGACCATAATGGGAACCCCAATCGCTGAGGACAGCACCCAGATGAGCACGTTGATCAGCTTGGCCTTGACTGGCGTACGAAACCCCAGCGCCCTGACCGGGTGGCACACGGCGATGTAGCGGTCCACGCTCATCATGGTGAGGGTGAAGATGCTCGTGAACATGTTGTAATAATCGATGGCGATAATGAGCTTGCACAGGACCTCCCCAAACGGCCAGGTGTTCATGAGGTATTTGGCACTCTGAAAGGGCAGCGTGCTCGTGGCCAAGGCGTCGGCGAGAGCCAAGTTGAAGATGTAGATGTTCGTGGCCGTCTTCATCTTGGTGTACCTGGTTGCGATCGCAGAGAGAGAGAGAGAGAGAGAGAGAGTTTGCAATAAGCAGCAGCGGTAATGAGAGCAGCTGGGTATGGAAAGTCTGTTATGGGATATGGGGGATTTTAAAGTATGGCTTAGATGAAGAGTTAATTCCCTCATGCTATAGACGTGCAGTGAAGAGCTGTGAATGCTAATTCCTCACAGCTTAGATTTATTTATTTATTTATTTTTCAAATGAGTGATTTGAGTTAATGGTTTCAATTGGCTTGCTGTCCTCTGATCAAGCAGCCTACTTCCAGGGAAAGCACCCGAGAACTCCGAAAAGAATATACTATACTGCTACTGAACTGAGGTTCATATATATTTTATGAGAAGGATTCTGCTTTTAACATGGGACTGTACATATTTCTTTGTGTATGTGTGTGTGTTTGAGAGAGATGAAGATATTTTGGTCACGTATTGGAAGAAAAAAAAAAAGTAATGGTCATCAGCACTGAAGTCATTTTGTTTGGTATATTAACAGCTTATTGGGGTCAGAAATTCTTCTCTGGGGCATGAAGCTTATTTTCACTCAGACGTCTCTCATCAGAAACCTCGCAAGCTGTTTTCATTCTGTATATAAATCTAAGATAATTTAGTTTTCTAGGCGATAAATCATTACATCCAAATACAATCCGACTCGTGTGCACTGCGGACCGACAAAAGGTGGGCGAGGGCAAGAACAAGGTACAAGAAGGTGCAAAATTTCATTAAGATATACTGTATAATACATATTACAGCGCTCATGAATACATGAATATAGTATCCCGAAACCATATGGAATTGGACATATATATATATATATCATTTCTTTTTATTTTGCAATTTTGAATGTTAAAGATTTAGTTGAATAAACATAGATAGCAGATTGCATCATGACCTGATGTATCTGACATTTTAATGGGGAAAAAAAGAGAAAAAAATAACATTCAAATTAGTGATTCAATCTTTATTGTTTTTGTTCCATTAGAATACACCCACCCAGATGTGTATTGACTTTTCTCCTGGTCATTTTTCACAGGGGCTGTTAATAAGGCTGTTGGTGGCGAAGTGACCACATTAGGGAGTGATCAATAGAAAGAAGCATTTTTTTTAATTGACACTAAAACAAAGAACAGACGGGTAAATCAAGTTACCTGCTTTTCTGATGACCAAATAGCCTGTTTTTTTTATTGGCTGGACTGCAACAACTGGGCCAGCCCTATAATCGCAAATGTCTGTGACTGACTGACTGACTGACTGTCTGACTGACTGGCAGAGTTGAGTGATGAAGTTACAACATTGGTGGGCCAAGTGTTGGACTGTTGGACAAGCCTTTATTTCTAACTCCCTCTGTTTCATATGTATAATTGGTCATATTGGTATCGATTCTCTCCCATTTGCCTGATTAAAGTTACTGCATTACACGTAAATACAAAATCTACACTTCCTATATCTGTTTCGAATTAAAAGCCCCTTAGCGTTTCAGTGGACAGATACCCTTTATTGCTTAACAAGGCTTTTATTACTGTGCAGCAGTACGTGTAGTCTCACTTCAGGTTGCTGGCTGTTCTGTTGTTTACATGCTTTTCAGATCTGCCAGTTTCTTTAGCTTCACAATTACTGATGGCTTCTCTCTCCTGCTCTCTCTTGCTGGGTGTGTGGGATGTTTAGTTATTGCTATGCCTCCTTCAGTGATAATGGTTCCTGTAATAATTGTAGTTTATTTGCTGTAATGGAGGTCAGGCTCAGTGAATTGGAGGTGCAGCTCTGCTTCCTGGCAGCTCCTGAGGAGCTGGGAAGCCAGGGCTGCTGGGTGACTGCCAGCAACAAGAGCCGTAGAGGTTCATGCCACCATTGTGCCAACAAAGTGTTGACAACAGCATGATTATATTGCTGTAGTTAATAAAGTGGCAGAAATGTAAATTATGCTAAATAGGCATGCACATGATATGACAGGCAGCATGAGTTTATCTTCCTCGTGTCTATATATCCCTGGCTCTGCTGACATATTTCTATCCACAGGGGGGACAAAATTTATCCTGCACCCCCAAAGTATTCGTGGCGGTGACAGCTCGGGTCGCCTCGGTGAGGGGTTGATTACATATGTGAGCCTGGTCCGGGAAAATGCACGCAGCAATGAATGAATGAATGAATGACAGGCGCACAGAGAGTTCATGGGTTTCTTTTGACCCACCCACCAATGTAGTGGCCCACCAGGATTTCTCCTGATTGCTCCCGATGGCCAGTCAAACTATGAATGAAGACAACAATAAAATCAGAAATGGACTTTAGATGTCAGTGCCTATAGCTTATTTATATTTATGGTGACAGTACGTTGTGTTTTTGCTTTGTGAGATTATTTTCTATTAAATATTGAAGTTTATAAATAAGTGTTTTGGCACGCCTGGCTGAGTGGAGCTATCCATGGTACTGAAAGGGGGATTTAACTCTGGCATGTTAAAGTATCTTTTAAGCTTTTGTTATGTTGTGTTCGATCCCATCCCATATGTGGCACGAGGAAAGAACAAGGCACATGGTCAGATGTCACCATACAGAATTTTCATCCAACAGTGTTATCTCAATGTTAAGAGTTGGGGGCATCAAGATGAACAGCTTTTTTCAAATTAAAAATGCACATAAAAAAAAAAAAGAAACCACTTTGTAAGGGCTTTATGGATTTTATGGAAATAAGTGGATTGAGGAATTACATTAACCTGCTGATCGATTTCAGTTGATTGATGGTATGACCCTGTAAGATTTTGACTCACTGTGGTATTTCAGAAAAACTGACTCTTAGCTCTTCATGCCGCGCTCATACGAGTCAATCCTATTTCCTGTTTTCCAGTTGTCTGAGTTTTGCAAAGTGTTGAGTTTATACACAAGGTCAATTGGTAATGTCATCAGATAACACTTTCCTGAGTTTGGTCCATTTATATTATATTGGTGACTGAACTGGGCTGATAAAAATTTTGTCTGATATAATAAATCAGTTTAATGTAAATGGCTGTGGCTGCATGGGAAAATGTAATTATGTCTGCTGTCAGACTCCCATCAGTTATTCCATTATTCGCTGTCAGCTAAGACATTAGTCTCTGACATAATCAGTACCGTATGTGTCTCTTCTGTTCAGCTCAAGGAGAGTCAAAAAGTCAGAAACATTTCTGTTAATCTGATAGAAACCAACATAAAGCCCCTTTTATGAACCAATATAATGACAAAACAAGACGAGGTCAAAACCTAGTACGTGCCTGGACCGCCTGTGGTCAAATCCTGATTTCATAACCACGACGTCTTCTGACAAAATCATCAATCACATAAATTAAAGACAAAGGCTGTGTTGTGATTTAAGCTTTATTAACTTAAGAAATGATCACCCAGAAAGAAGGTTCGATGCGACAGAATGTCTTATACAAACTCATCACTTCCTGTAATCATTTCAAATTAAAAGGCCTCTAGCGTTTCAGTGGGCAGAAACCTTTTATTTCTTAGCAGGGCTTTCATTGCTATACTGCAGCAAGTGTATTGTCTCATTGCTGGTTGTTGGTGTTTCTGTTGTTTACACACTGTTCAGACCTGCTAGTTTCTTTAGCTCCTCCTTTAGTTTAATGATACATGTAATGAAAGTAGTTTATTTGCTGTAATGGAGGCAAGGCTCAGTGTATTGGAAGCGCTCTCCTGCTTCCCTGAAGTTGGTATCATGAAAAGTACACCGAATTAGTTATTAGTAGTCCCTGTTTGTAATGCACCCATATATCCATGGACTATGGATATACTGACCACTACTACTGGATCACTTTGAAGAAAACCTAAAAATCTGATGTTGCTCAAGAAAGGTCCAGAGTGTCATTTTCCCCTCATTTATAATCAGATTAATGGATGTTTCTTCACGATGGACATCAGACATAATAATATTTCCAGGAAGAATGAAGCATGTTTGACTGATATCAATATATTTCATGTCGGCCTGTGAGGATTCGATTGAGTTAAGACTCCGAGAAGGAGTGTGATTATTGACTCATATTTACCTCACACTCTACGTTAACCTCCCTCTGCCTCCAGCTCAGCTCTCCCCTGCTCCCCTAGGGAGGCCTGTTGGTGTAATGTCAATTCAATGGGGATTTGCTACACAGCTCCACAAGGCCTCCACTCTGTTAAATTAATTCAGCTTTATTTTAAGTGTTTTTAATTTTGCAATCAAAACGAAAAGAAACTGCTGCGTCTTAACATTCCCATGTATGTTCGAGCATCATAATCCGATGCCTGTACTAGGTTGCACTTCCAACAAAAGACAGGAGTAAGCTTTTGATAATTACTTAAGGGTTGTCTGTGAAGTAAGCACAATATCACTGTGAAGCTTTGAACCCGTGGAAAACATAAAAATCCTGCTCAGAGAAAAGATAGACATGGACATAAATGTCATCAGTCAGAGATAGGAAAAATACCAGGCGGAGTTTCGGATCAAAAACCATCTTATGAGACAAAGTCAAAACTCTTTATAGTCTCATACTGCGAACAAAAGCTGCTCTCCGTTTAGTTTTGTATCTCAATCTCTTTGAAGCCTTTGATTCAGCACCTAAAGCTCGACTTTTGACACAAAAAGAGGATTATGTTCATTGTCAGAGTCACTTTCACAACTGAACCATGATTCAAAAGAAATCGCTTTCCCCTTCTGCCAAATCCAAGCCGCCAAGATAGGAACCCACACAGTGTGTCAGTGTGTTGCGGCAAAACTGCCACATTATTCCTCCCATGAGTAAACAAGCACTAAGGTGAGTGGACTTCAATCCTATACCACCCCCTCTAAAAAAACCCTCAGACCATCAAAGGGATCCTTGGCCTCCATCTCTAGACAATCAGTGATGAACAGCCTCCAATCACAGTGTAAAGTATTGACCTTTATGACCACTGGTCTCTATAGGTAAGAACAACGATTTCTGCTTCTTCACCTTGTTGGAGAACCATTGATCAGAGGCCATCACTACCGGTTTATCAGTCAGTTTGCCATTAATCAAATGCTGCTAGCTCGGCACTATGTAAATCCCCACTAAGCAGCCGGTGGCAGGAGTATTACACAGATGTGTTCAGAGTCCTGAAACTGACAAAAGGCGGTCAAAGGTCAAGTATCAGATGTGTCAAGACATTGCTGTATACACAAATAAATATTGTTTATACTAATATATTATATTTAGATAAATAAAAGGTGGTCTATAAAGAAATATAAAGTGTTATACCTTTCCTTTAAAAATAATACTTCATTCGTCTCAGCTCATTAGATTTCTTATTTTTTGGGTGTTGGCACACATTCAATCATTTATCTATTCTCTATTTTCACCACAAGTTCAATCATTATAAGATAATGAGATGGGCGTATCCATATACAGCCAATTCACTGATAGGTGTGCAGCAGGACCAGGATGTTGTCATACCTGAATCAAATTATTGAGAATTATTAAATTATGACAATGTTTCTATTTGAAGCCAGCTCAGATTTTCCAGCCTTTAAAGGCACAGAACAATGCATGTGTCGCAAATCATCTCATGTGACTCTACTCAGCCAATCATTGCAACTCGAGTCGGTGAGTGAGATTCCTGCAGAGCAGTGTTGACAATCGAGCAATTTTCTTGCTAGATTTGGCAACTTTTAAAACCCCCTCAGCTGCTTTTTTTGTCCTAAAAGCAGTTAGCGACGTATCTAGAGACGTTTTGGACAGACCTTATCTAGTGAAGAAGCTCTGATGTGGCTCTCTCCACTGACGGTGTTCAGTGGGCGGGACGGAGCAGCAGCACGTGAAGTCAACCAGTCATCAGCCAGACGAAGATCGGCGTACATTACGTCCAACCACCGACCCCAATTGTTTTCATTCTAAACGGGGCCCCTGTAGGGAGGTTTCCTACCGAGAGGTCCTTGTGAATCGCCCATCGGTTGTTTAAGCGGGAGAGCGCTGCATTTTGAGACATTACTGTGGAGTAAAGTTTGTCAGCCTGCGTCTCTGATTATGAACTGGCCGTCTGTGGCTGCATGAAGTTGCTGCTACTGCAAACCAAACATTTCCTACTGCTGCAGCTTCACATTAAAAGCATTGGAAATGTAATGTGTCAGAATATGAAAACAAAATATGCATCTACAAAACAAACTATGGTTCGTTTGTCTGCATTTTTTTCCCCGACAGCGGCTCATTTTGACATATTGCACAGAGTAATGGAACGAGACGGAGCCACAGTGAGCTGTTAGATGAAGAGCTGCAGGGGACAGGCTGCACACCTCCAACTTCTCAGCGTAGGTAACCAGCTCCTTTCACTGAGCCCTGCTGTTCGGACTCATGCTGGGTGCAGCATAAAATCAGATCACAGCTGCTCACAGAGTGATGGAGACAGGCCAAAGATTGCCTGACTTCTTTGTCAAAACGACAGTAGTTTGTTTTGCTTCGCCCAGAACTCTGTGGCCTGTAGTATTAAACCGCATTCGCTTTTTCCACCAGTAACCACAGGTGTCGCCAAATCAACTAGGAGAGAAGACTTTGTTTCAAGGTTCAGTTAGAATCAGGTTTAGGTTTAGTTTTGAGCGGCCTTTCTCAAAGAGACGTCCGCAAGCGACTCCTTGTGGTCCGTGAGGAACTGGCGAGTTTTCAATATTAAATCAACTCATATGTAAATTCTTTATTATTATTTGAACTGGCTGTTTTACACGTGTAGTTGGACTTCAGTGTAACCAACCGTTTCACGACACTGCCCACTCAGGTTAAGGTTCGAGGCGTGGGAATGCATTACTTTAATATGTGCATGTGTGTGTAGCAAGCTAGCTTACCTCAAAATGTTTTTAGCTAAACACATTGAGCACCATGTATTTTTTATCATCCATGTACATCATACTGCTGTAACTTTCCTAAAAGTAGCTACATAATTTTAACTGGCATGCTAACGCTAACAAAGTTAACTGGCGCTAAAGCTAATTTCACAAACACACCGTCACGACTCTGTTGCTGTCGGGCAGCAGCGAGCAACACACGGTGTTATCAGCTGCCAGCTTCAGTGCAGTTTGTAAATAACTTTGATTGCTGCACTTCACATAATGAATAATGATTTTTTTTTTTTAAGTGTACATCTTTTATTTTCTTTTAGTCAAATTGGAAATAAGTGATAAACTCTTTATTTTATTCACTGGTGCTAGCGTTTTAAAATAGATTAATGAATAAAAATGTGCCAAGAGGCAAAAAAGGAAAAGCTTGAAAACTAAATTAGGGAGTGGAAGAGAAAGAGAGGAGAAAACATAAATAAAAACAAATGAGGTTTTAATTTATTTTATCAGCTACATGGATAAAAAGCTGTCACTCTTATTTTTTCACTGCCTTTTGTCGGTTCTGGACCTCCTTGTACTTTCACATTCACCTAACGAGAATTTGCATTTGCATTTGAGATCAGTCTCCATCCTTTATCTCTATGTGGTTTGGGCGTTACACTGCCTGGCCTGACTACATCAGTCCTTTCGGTGCTCATACACTTCTGAGCTCGACTCTGCCGTTTTTTTCCAGGGCTGAAGGCCACACACACCGCTCACACACACACACACACACACACACACACACACACACACACACAGACATAAATGCTGCTGGGTGAGATAGAAGACAAGCAGTGATGAAACACTGGCCATGTTGACTCAGCCCAGGAAATAAACAGACGGGCAGTCTGGCATCTTACACACAAACACACACAGTCACGCTCTTACTGGCAAAGGGCTACAATATTTTAGGCCAAATTTCCACAACCAGGTCCTAAAGAAACAAAACTCCTCCAAATTTTTTTTTGAATCAGGCTATATCATTATCTTTTGTTTTTGCCAAAATATTACAATCTCAGAAAAACCAACGTTGTGCCATATCTGCTTTCTTAGTGGGAACAATAATCCACAAGCAGCAGCTCATTTGAGAATCCATATTCTCATAAACTAATCCCGCCGTCCGGTAGCTGCGCATCAAACTGATTTCAAATGGAAGCCACTTGACAATAAATTGCCTAAGCTCTGAGCCGGTTCTTATCTAACAGAAGTGGCATCAAGGAATGGGAGGCTAGGTGGGGGGGTAGCTGGGAGATAAGCGGAAGCCTCATGCCTCTGACCTACCCTGCACAACAGTGGACCATCTCCAGAGGAGTCAGTGTCAGCCTCTCCATCAGCAATCACACCGAGGGCTCTCAGTGCCACGGTTCAGTCCACGCTGACATGAGCATCCATGCACACTCTGCTAAAAATGGGATTTCTGTGCATTTGAGAGTCTCTCCGAGTGGAGGGAAATATCCAACAATTATGACTATTTATGACTTTGCTATATTTATGAGCCGGCTGATGTGGCAGGCAAACAAATGGGCTTTTTTTTTTTGTTTTTTTAAATCAAAATTACTGCAAAAACAATGAGTTAAAAATAATCAATTTTGCTATTTGATTACTATTGAAATCAATTATCAAACAGAATACCAAAGATACTCGTTTCAGCTTCTCAAATGAGATGATTTTCCGTTTTTAAACAATGTCAACTTGGTGACTTTTTCTGTCACGTGACAACAGGTGATCAGTGATAACGAGATCATCCACTGAGGAAGACCAGGAAACGTCACTGAAAGCTGTAATAAAAAAATTAAAAAAGCTAGATGGTGAAACTTCCGTCGAAAGTTTTGTGAAACAAGTACATTTGGATTTGAGCCATGGGACCTGTGTTTTTTTTAAAACTTTCACCACGGCGACGGAGAATTCTCAATTTCCGATTGGCTGGAAGGGTGAGATGAACTCAAATTGACCCGACAGTATAACCAGACACCTACGACACAATTAAACTAATTAAACTGTAGGTGATGAACAGCAACACTGAGGTTATTAGTTTGATATTTGAGTGAATCATCTAAATCAGCTGGAGGAGGACGACTTCAGTAATATCAGCCACAGTGAGGCAGCTTCTTCGTAACATCTGAAGATCTCAGATGGTGGACGATGTTACTTTGTTATGCGCTCTACTTTTCAGTGATTAAAAGTTTCTATATTTAGATATTTAATATTAAAAGTTCAGCCCATTGTTAAAGGTTAAACAGCCGGAGACGGGAGGCGTGACGACTCAGGGTCAGCACTGACTGAACCCTCCGATCTAGACGCCGACATATAGCACCTCATACCGGTGCTAAGATACGAATCACAACTTCCTGTCAGGACTTTCACAATAAAATCCGAGCGTGATGCAGATTGTAGATTGCGACTCCCCTCCGCTATAACAACTTGTACTTTCCAGGATCGTAGTGGAACATACTGCATGCTGGGTATTATCCCTCACATATTCACCACTACCACCAGTCTCCACAGGTGTCGCTGCATCAGCCACGTCTGAAATCTTCAGGATTAAAACGTTAAGTTGTTGCGTGATTGATTCAGACGTTATCTTCATTGTTACCGTGAGTGTCGAGCAGCGTGAACCCACCTGACACATTTCAGCTTTCATTTTTAATTAAGGGCTTCTGATAGGCTATCAAATCAACAGCGTGCAAACTTTTCAACAACTAAAGGAAGATGAGTAATTACCACGTGTTAGTCAGTGTTCACCCAGCTCTTCATCGGTGTTATTACCTCACTATGTCTCTGTCTGAGGTTTTGGGTGTCTCCTCCGAGCTCCAGCCCTCCGGAGTTTACAGCTGCTCCACAGGAGATAATACATTGTGACCAGGATGCTTAATGTGCTCAGCCTGCCTCCCTCTCCCTCCCTCCCTCCCTCCCTCTCCCTCTCTGGGGGGGGTCTGGCATCACTGATGAGCCCTCTCATTCACACAAACACAAAATGCCAGGCGAATCGTTGCACACAATTTGATTCATTGCCTTTTTCCCAGCTCTCATCCATCCCTTTCCTTTTGTCTCCCTTTTACCACCCTCGTTCCCCTCTTTATGTTCTGTCTTGTGTGCCCAGGTTTGCCCTTTTATTTTCTCTTCCCCCTGAGTGAAATTCACGGGCAGAGCTGGATATATTTGTGAATTTCTCTTTGTTCGGTATTGAAGGATTTCCACTTTGGGCGACGATGGCTTCCTGGTGGCTTCTCCGATAATCAACTCCGTCTTTTATCTCTGTCTGCACTCCCTCTGCTGCTCTCCTTCTCACCTCACTGTATGCATCTAAATAATACCAACAACCATCCACACTATGTCTTACTGTCATGTCCTGTTTGTCGGCTGAAAAAACAACCTCTGGCCTTGACTACTTCCCCTCCATCTAACTATTTTATCCTCCCCTGCTGCAACTGGGGAATCTTAAACGAATTCTACCTGCATGTTTAATTTTCCAGCCCAGCTGGAGTAATTAATGCTTCAGGTGATATTGGAGAATGTTTGAGATTAGAAAGTAATTGATGTGATGAGTGAGGACGAGCGGAAGCTGCTGCAGAAGATAGAAGCCGTTTTCTCCCTGACAAGCGTTCAGGTTAGGGCTGAGAGGCTTCCTGGGAAATGACAGGGTGCTTGTATCTAGTGGCAAAGTGGGTGTAGGTTTATTGTGTTGCTTTTAGAGCCTAAGGGGAAAAGGCGAGCTACGACCTTGGATAGACAATTATACTGCAAACATCCACTAATGGACAGAATCAATTTCTCCTCTTGAAAAAGCACAACTCATTTTTCATCATTACAGAGCTACATTTTTAAGAGTTTAAACCCATTATCAAAGCTTTCCCATAAAGATTCAAGCCAAAAGATAAAATGTTCAATTTAAAAGGTTTATCCTCCCCTTCATTCCTGTTTACAGGCAAAATACAGAGGCAAACACATAATGTATACTTTAATTTACAGAGCAAGTAAAGACCCGTCTCCCTGAGAGACCCAGCAATCCCATCAAACCCAGTGTGTCCATCACAGATCTGAGTGAGCGACTGGAGGCTCAGCCCTCTGCGCCCGAGGTGCAGCTGAGTCAGACTGAGCGGAGAGACTGCGTCTGAGACCAGAGAGGTTCG
>NW_019525058.1:224074-352584 GCF_002814215.2 Seriola lalandi dorsalis | reverse complement strand
CAAACCCCACCCCCACAGATGCAGACAGGAATGCAAGAGGGTTGTAAAATTCAGGTGGCTCAATTTATGTTGATTTACTTGGAAAAATTTGTATAAATCAGAACACATGAATCCTGCGAGGGTCTATTTCAGATCATTTTATTCATTCTTACAGGTTTCTCCACAAAACAAGAACTTCATAAGACTATAGACCCTTTTTTTTGTGCAGAGGGTCGTAGGAAATCTCACTTTTTCATTGCATCAAATGCTTAACTTAAATTAAAATAATTGTTTTGAGATTATAATCTGTACTTTTATGAAAAGGGGGGAAATGGAAAAAGCCGAGAGCGAGGTAAAGAGGAAGTTAAGATCGAGGTTGTGGATAAAAATGCGACCAAACTGGATTAAATCTGTGAGATCAGCATCAGATGTCGGTCACCGGGTGTTGTAAGGTGTTGTGAGCACACAGTGACAGAAACCATGAGTGCATGTGGGTGAATTTCACATTTCTGCTGCTCTCATCAAGCCTCATTACACATTAAAAGCAAGTAACTTCAATTCAATGAGTATAATAAACAGTGTTTACCTGACCACCCCGTACATGACGAGGACGTTGCCCACAAGTCCCACCACGCAGATGACGGAGTAGAGAGCCGTGATGGATATGGCAATGATTATACCCCCGGTGCTCCTCACCGGACTCTGCTGCTCGGTGTAGTTCTGCAGCCTGTCGCCCATCAAGCCGCTCTCCTCGTCCGGGAAGGTGACATTGAAGGGGATGACGGAGTAGAGGTCGGACAGGGAGAGCTGAGCTCCGGGGACCGTGTACGGCTCCATGGTGCTGCCGCTGCGGCGCTGTGTCCACACTGTGCCCGTGGCGCGGGAAACTTGCTCACGCACCAATAATGTGGCAGGAACTTAAACGCGGAGAAAGCGCGGGTCCGACTGGAGGCGAGAAGTGGAGCAGAGAGAGTGAAAGAGTTTCCAAACAACGCGCAGAAGCCGCGGCGCTGCGTGAAAAGAGTTGAGAGACGCAGTTCTTTCCAGACGGAGGAGGAGGAGGAGACGGTGGCCCCTCAGCAGCAGTCAGCTGTGTATATATATATATATGTGTGTGTGTGTGTGTGTGCGTGTGTGTGTGTCAGTGTGTGTGTGCTGTAGCTGTGTGTACACCTCCTCTACTCTCTCCACCTCCCCACACGAGCGCTCTCTTATATCCGTGCGTCGACGTCAAAGTTGCGCATTTATACCGTCACGGGCGTCAACAGGGGACGGCCAGGTGAAGCCTGGACCCACAGTAAGCGAGTCCTCGTGTGGTCTTAGGGTTTTCATCTCTAATAAAAAATAAAAGAAGAGGAAAGAGAAAGAGCAGAGGCACATTTGGAGGAGAAACATTTCAAATCGCAAGTATCAGGTTCGAAATAAACAAAGATAATCCGCAGGTTCAGCAGTGAAACCAAGGTGAGGTGAACTTTAGGCAGCAGCTGTTTGTCCATACCTTCAAGTCAAATTGATGTGTCTCGCTTACAAGCTGTGAAAATAATCAACCTGCCAACAAACAAACAAGTCAAAAATCAATAAAATCCCCACTGAAGTAATTTAGGCGGGTGCGGCCACGGGGTGAAATCCAGAATCAGTAATCTCTCTTTACACAAAGCAAAGAGCAGCAGACAACAGTAGTTTTCCACGGCACTTTTAAAATGTCACAGCAGAAGTTCATAATAGACAATAATGTAATATTCAGCACTTTTATGAAAGAAAGGGGGGGGGGTAGAAAAGGCCAAAAGCAAACTAAAGAGAAAATTAAGATTTTCAATAAAAATGCCCCCAAATGTAAATGAATAAATGATGATGTAATATATGTGATAAGAATATTGCAGCTGAGGTGACAATCTGACCACAGATCTCAACTTTTATGGAGTTTTCATGAAGTTGTTAGATTAACTTTCTTTTCTTTTTTTTTATGGGCGGTGGCAGTGAAACGTCAGGACGTCGATATGACGTAGGATACTGACGACAGCTGACGTTCAACAAAGCCCAACGTCTACTCAACGACACAGATGTCAGTTAGCCATTGTTGGGTTGTAACCCCATTTTCATTTTCAACCACGATTAAATGTCTGACCGATGTTAGTGTCGTCACGTCACACTGACGTCCAGTGACGGCCGGGAGTTTATGAACGTGACCTTGTCAAATCATCAGCTCCATGTTTTATTTTCTCAGCTGCCGTTTCCAAATTCAAGAATTAACTTCAAATATCAACAATATTTCAGTAACACCGGTGAGAGTTTAGTTTATTGACTCCATTGTTGGTTCATTACTCATTTCTGATTAATTAGAAAATAGAAATGACCAATATGAGCAAAAGAAAATGTGAATTTAAGTGCATTTCCATCCACTACTAATATGCAAATATCAGAAGCTGCTTTGAAAAAACAGAAAACAGCTATTGGTGGTAAAATCTTCAGTTAGGTTACACTCAACTGTTTGAGTTTAACTCATGGTTAAATTCACATTAAACTAAGAAGAAGCAAGTAAAAAGTCTGATCTAAGACTGTAAGAAAAACAATGTGGAAAACATAATAATGAAAATATGACTAATGTCCGTCACAGTCTCCTCATCTGATGTTTTGTCTGCCGCCGTTTTCATTTTTTCATGGGTGCAGAAGCTTGAGTGGATTTTAAAGTCACATTCTTTGTGTCAGGATTTATTCGCTAAGCCCGTTTCCATTGCACTCTGTCGCAGTTCCACTGTTGTCTCCTGGGTGGGCAAAGGCTGATCGATCAAGGACGCTTCCCACTTGCTCATCAATGCTTATTTGAAGGCTCCGATGTTTCCCCCTGGGACATGAACTGCTTAGCAGATATATAACATGTGCTGGTATTAAGTTTGGTAATTACACACTTCAGATCTATCATTCAGCCGAACTCACCGTTACTCCAACAAGCTTTATTCAGCATTTAATTAGTGTTGAGTTTTTCTTTCTTTAGTAAACTTTTAATTTGCTTTATATCCGTTGCGGCTCCCAGAGTGCAGCCCCTTTCCCGGAGATGCCATTCAATTCTTAATTACTTCTAAGAAAAAATGTCTAAGGAACGGTTGATTATTTATGTTGTTGTGCGTTTCACCATCTCCTGGCAACTTCGTCTCTTCTTTGCCATGTTAGACAATTTTGACAAATAATGGAGTTGACGGTGAGGGACAGACAGGATTCTCATCCCCACTCGTAGGGTGGGGGGTGGGGGGGTGAGACTATAGACTGAGCAGTCATTTGCTCAAATCCCCGGGCTGTGTGGTAAAAACTTAAAATTTGAGGCAGAAGAAAATCTCTTCACTCAACAAGCAAATGAGTTGTTGATGGACCCTTAAGCAAGTCGCTTAAACCTCAATTTACTGTTCTGTAGACCGCTCGGCTCGCCTGTCAAGCTGTGGATTTCTCTACATGCTGAAGCTGTGATACACAACATTTAAAGAGCATGAGGGTGGTTTATTTTTTCTTAGCCTTTCCAAAAACTGAAAAAACACAAGAGCAGAAGTGTAAGAATGGTGTAAACGGTGTGTTTATCAGCTCTACAATCATAAGACATTAGCGTGCCTGGTTAACTGGTTTAGTAGTGCTACTTTCAAGGCCAAGGAGCATATGATTAGTTTGCAGGGTCATGTTAAAAATGGCCCAGTTAATGACTAGCTCATCCATTATTTAACCCCTTGGGCTGCAGCTAGCAGGTAAGTCCTCAGATTCATTGTGGCTCATTGCAGCCTCATCTTTTTTGGTAATTTTAACCATCTACGGCAAAGAATCCAAAACACTCTCACACTCTGCCTTTCAGATGCTTTAATTTTGTGTTTATTCAGTCAGCACTGCCCTCCTTTGTTATTGATTAGCTTAGTTTACAGATGAGATCAATATGGCAAGTGATAGAATAAGCTTTTATTTTGCACAGCTCTGGTTTGGAAGCTGGTCCTGGGCTGACATTAGCAGGTCTGTCCTCATCTTTATTGAGGTTGTTTACAGTCCAACAACTCCAGCCAGTGCTACCCCAAACACATCAGTTAAACCTACTCCTTAAAGCCTTTTCTCTTTTAACGTTGAAAAGGAAAACATACCATTTGAAAATACAAACGAGTACGTAAGCAAACGGTCATTAAGTGCATACTGAAGACACTTTTAAAAGGAGCTATTTGTCAGTTTTGCTAATGCTAGCCAACGTTAGCATTAGCAGCTGTTTACTTGGCAAGGCAACACGTCTTAGTGCGCTAACTTGTCTTGTGACTTTCCGATAGCGAGTCACTGTAGGCTCCAATCTGTGCAGAAGACGTAGCGCTGCTCAGACGACGTATTTTAACCTCTGGTATTATAAATACAACAATGGCTGAAGCTCTTGTAAAGCGACGGTCATCACCACCCCTCCTGGCAAGACACAATGTTCAGAGGAAAGGAAAACTTACAAACAGCCCCTTTAAGTGATTCCAGTTTTGAAATGAATCAACTGGAAACATGAAAACATTGCATAGCACTTTCAGTAGGGAGGTAATGAATAAATCAGCTAGCTATAGATGATAAAATATTCCAGCAGCAGTTGTCATTTCATCCATGCAAAATTCGACGGTTTCTGAAATTAAAGGCTCATTGTTTAAAACATTAATATGTGCCATACAAGAACAGAAAGCTTGACAGAAGTATCTGCTTGGGCTGCTATGAACTTCTGCATTGATATACGCAGCAGGGAGTTAAAAAAAGAAGCATAAATCAAAAACTTAAAAAATTGATGCAATGCAACACTGAGTCCATGTTAAAGTTCAGAGGACCACAGTGTCTCTGTTGTCCCCGAGGAGCGGAGACATCTTGTTACACAGACATTGTAGCCTACAGCAACAGGCAGGTATCCTGAAATAAAAACAAGACATTTCAACTTACACCTATGTGTCATGACAGCTCACGTCCCTCGTGGCGTTCAGGTATTCCTCACCACCCGAAATCCTTGTCTTGTTCAGCTGAGGCAAAGAACATGTGAAGCATTCAGCTGAATATTGGTTACATTTCATGAATTTAGCAGAGCACTGAGAGGTATGTGCAAACCTGAGGCAAATTTTCAGCCTAAAAAAATATAAGCTAACATGTGTGACAAATGTTGTGTTAGTATACGTCATCTTATCTGAGTAAGCCACAAAAAGTGGCTGCAAAAGAGAACAAAAAAAAGCATCTGATCCCCGTTTTTTTTTTGTTTGTTCGTTTGTTTGTTTTTTAAGATGCCATGAAGTGCTGCTTTGTCAGATTTTGTCATTGGCAGAAAAGCACCAAAGTGCACAGATATGATGCCTCAAAAGCAAAAAGAAAAACACAAACAGCCTTTTCAACAGCAGTCAGTAAGGCCTCCATCCAGAGAAAAATAAAGTAACTAAAGATTAGTTTAGTTGCTGCTGTGAAAAAAGGATTTTGACACCTGGGAGTTTTAAAAAGAGGCAAAGTCACATGAAATTGACCAGATTAGCATGAAATGTGTTCTGAATGGTAATGGTTCTGGGAGAATGAACCCTTTTCCATTTTGAGCACTCAAATGCTTCAATAAGCTGCATTTCCATGAAATTTCATTTGAATATTCATGGTCTCCAGGGGATGCATCCTCACCAGGAGGTAAATATTTCCATCCGCTGGGTGATTCGCCGCCAACCTGAGCAACCATATAGGTCGTCTCTGATACAACTCATAGGAGTATCTAGCGTGTAGGGGACTTTGGTTGTCATAGTTACAATAATAAACACACGGACTGTACCGGCAGTGGCGCACCTACCTTCGTCACCATGGTTACTGTAAAACCAGTTATGACTTGGTTAGGTTTAGGCATTTAAACTACTTGGTTGGGTTTAGGAAAAAGATCAGTACTTCCTGCACATTAGACGATCTTTGTTGTCATGGTTACAGTAATAAATAAATGTGGTTAACTTTGTGGATGGGTCATGGATAATAGAAACAACATAAACTGCTACTTTCACATGGGAATCGAACACCGCTCTGCTGTGTCATATTACTACATCGCTGAACTTTTCCCCCTTGCTCCCGTCATGATTACTACGGCTACAAGATGTCGCCTAGCAACAAACAGTAACTATGGGTCACAATAACCTGCTGCACAGATAACCTATGGGCTTATTTTTTTACAGGACCGTCTCTTCAGGGAACTTACTAAGGATCCAGGAGGTTCTTAGCTCCTATTAAAGAAGCCTAACTCCCCCAGAAGCAACAATATTCCAAGTTGGGGATCTCGAAAAACTGATGAATAACCTACAACATTTGTCAATGTAAAACAATGTAAACAAAAGAAAAATAATATCTCACGCCTAGCCATTAATGCTTCTAACATGACATGACATGATTTTTATTCTTTTTACCATGGCTTTAGGGATGCTTTCATAAGTTGTTTTGTGTACCTGTGCCTAATTTATTGTGCATGGATTTGGTGTCAGCTCAGAGAGTCTCATCGACCGGCCACCGGGGCGAACCTCCACACGGCACATTGAGTTCAGCAGCCTCTCTCTCATCTCATCAACACCCTTCCACAGCAATTTTTTCCACGCAGTGACGAATGATTTATGAAACAAATTAGTTATGAACCTAGAAACAGGCCTAAATTTTTCACTATGAAATAAGCATTTTTTTAATTTTCCCTTGTAATATTTGGAATTAGAGGCAGTGATAAAGTACCAAAAAACCAGCACCAGCTATTTGGTACAAAACCAAGAGACATCATCCAGACATGTTCTGTGAGTCCCTTCTCATCCTCTGTTGAAACATATTTTTCAGAATAACTAGAGAATGTATTGATAAAACAAACAAACAAACAAACAAATTGAATGTTTATTGTTTGATATTTTTGAAGTTCAAATTAAATTGTATTTTATACGTGTAGTTGTTAGAATTGGTTACAAACAGTATTTAATTCAATGAGGTCACATTGCAGTTTCTCCCTTCAAATGTTATGTACGTGCCACAACAGAAAACCCACTAGACGTTAACTCTTAAATGCACATTTTCAAACAATCCTCCCCTTGATGATGATTAACCCCTAAAATAACCTTTCAATGGAGACTGTCCACTGTAAAAAACGAAAAACAAAAAAAAACAACCCCATAGGTCGTCTGTACAGCAGGTTATTATAACCCACAGTTACGTTTTGTTGTTAGGGTGACATCTAGTGATCGTAGTAATTATGACAGGATTAAAGGACAAAGTTCTCATCAAAAGGAAGGTTGTGTTCTGTGTGAAACCAGCAGTTTATGTTGTTTCTTTTATCTATGACAACCTTAAGGTAACGGAGGGTTGTTCAGGTTGGAGCACTGGGGCCAGAGCATCCCATGGATGGTATGGTGAATTTAAAGGGTTAAACATGGCGGATTTATTGAACAGCGACTGAGAAATGAAATTAAGCAAGTTTTGAACCACATACATTACATAACTAATATGTCACATTTGACATTTTAGCGAAACCAGGACTTGGTTCCAATCAGATCCTCAAGAATTCTGCACTGCAGGGTCAGTTTTTAATCTTTCAATCAATAAGTTTTTCAAGGGGAAAACATCTATTACTGCCCTCTGCCACTTGAATCCCCCTAAGTGCAAACCTGCCTAGACTGCGACTTTAACTTCAGGGTCACAGCTGGTTATTTAATCAAGTAAAACATTAAAAACTGACAATGATTGACAAGACCAAATCAACTGGAGAAAAGATGAATTCTTGTAACACACCAGGAAGGGAGTGTTGAGTATCAGAACAGCTATACTGACCGTTATTCAGTTTCGTTGTAACAAGGCTCAGGTGTTGTTCTGTTGCTGCCGGTGCGTGTTTACTGTTTGGATCTTGCTGATTTAGAGTTTGGAGACACATAGAGCAGGCAGCTCGGCCACAAGACGAGAGGTTTCCAGCACGGGCAATTAATTTCACTCTGAAGCCTCTGGCTGTATTTAACCCTTTCTGAATGTATCCTGTAGTTACTTCTCCCATCTTTGCCCCCCTCATTTTTACAGTTCACTTTGATTGTCTCACTTCAAACTTCCCCAAATATTCTTCCTACTGCACAGCTTCCAAACTGCAGAGGAGAAAAGAGCGGAGTTGATAAGAATATAAAAGTAAGAAAAAAAGTAAATAAATAAAGCGGTTCAATGGACTTCTAAACGACTGAACCCAAAGAAGATACTGGAGCAGACGATTCCCTTTTGCAAATTTAATGATCAGGTTTTAACGACTAGCAGTTTGACTCACACTGCCTCTTCTTCACAGAGTCAAATAATAACGGCATACATTTTTAAAAAACTTAAATAACCTCTTCCAGGCAGAGAACAGTCCTCTCATTGGTTAACAGGGCTGGGAGGTAATCAATCACCGAGCCAATATCTTGACAGCTCTTTCAAGAAGGAAGGTGCTACAGTGTGAAACAATAAAACAGCCCAATATTACTCATAACTAGCAAGTTACACAATCATATCTTAAAAGAAGCAACACTATACCATTCTGTTTCGGACCCAGATTAAAGGTAACATGAAAGGCTCAGCTCTCCATTAAGCCAATGCGATTCAACTGTGTTTAGTGCATCCAAAATAATAATAAAAAAAAGCTTCTCTTCTCAGAAAGTTATTGACAATATCTCCTCTTTGAAATTTTTTCAATGCCACAAAAAAGAAAAATATGAGTGATGCAGTCGAGCTATGTTTTGCTTGAGCACTGTGTCTCGCTATTGCATGTTCCATATTGTGACCATGAACAGCAGCCATGTTTTCAGGGGTGTGGTCAGGCCTGGCCTACATAGACCGTCCTAAAATAAAAATCTAATTAAAATGTGCTATTATTGAACATCATGGAAGCAACAGCCAGTATGGCAATTAATGCAGCATTACCCTTTTTTTTTTTTCTCCATGAGACTATATGGGAAGCTTGATGTAACGAATTTCATATTAAAAAGCAGGAAACTCTTCTTCTTCTTCTTTTTCTTCAAGTTTGATTAGAAACACAATGTAAATATGTTTTAATATCTTTTTGGGCTCCATTTTCCCTGTCTCCATATAAAGTAGCCTACACATGGTTTTCTTTGATGGTGACCATGAACTTTGATCCTATTACTCCTATTGGACTCATGCCTGTGTTGAAACAGGTGATGTGTTGCTCCGTGTCGAATCTCATGCTGTTCAACTGGGAGCTTTCTGGACGCCTCTTAATCAGTGATGGGGCAGATGGAGGGGTGAGGAGGGAAATGTCCAGACACATTAGCTCCAGCCTTGTTTCCCTTCATGTTGGGAAAAAAAAAAAGATGTTAGCGGAGCTGGATCTTGTTATGGGGACCTGGGGTTTTTTTTTTTTTTTTTTGCCGTAACATATGGTCAGTGCTGCTGGTCTCCCGTTTTCTAATGCCAGGACTTCGCAGTTGAGTGACTGCGTTTTGAGACAAAATCAATCATGCAGTTTAAGTAATATTACGACTCAATCATTTCATCTGCGCTTTTAGGGAAATTTGCAGACGGGGTGCGAAACATTTTCCACTGTGGACCGATATAAAGCTTTGAAGCTGAGGAAATGACAAGCTCTAGAGAGAAATTGCTGTCTGAACTCTGCCGCAGTGTTGGACATGTTCTGCTCTCCAGGGTTCAATAAGTCCGAATCTATTTTTATTGTCTGACTGTAGATATCTTTTTTTGTCAGCACCTCACCTCACCTCAAATCACCCCACATCTTTTGCCACTATGTTTTCACTTTAATCCTCTGTGCTATTTCTGTGTCAAGCATGACATTCTTTATTTAATTTAAATGGCGAATCAAAGAGTTGATGATCGTTAGAGTAAAACTTGGGGTGCTATAAGTGGCAGAGGAAATCATAACCGTCAGCAGCACTTACCACTGGGCTGCAGCTGACACAACGGCCGCCCTGCTGAGGGTTCTGGTGTTGACCCTCTTGGTCAGATCGGCACACAGACTTTCGCTTTATTGATAATTGTGTTGCCAAGCTCACATATGCTCTCAAAAATTATTTGGCATCAAAAATGATGCTGGAAAACCAAAGAACATTAATTTAAGCCTGTCGTTAGTTTTCAGATTGTGAGCCAGTGGGGCCATTCGTTTTAAATAACGGTCACAGAGGACTGCTTCTGCTTGTCATTTAGGAATCAGAGGGAAAAGGCTCCTTTGATCAAAGTAGTAAGTAGTAATAACAAGTGTAAAGAGGGAGCGCTGGTAGTGAAAGCAGCCTGGCTTTTAATGGTGCAGTTGTCAGAATGTGAACAAATACATTATAAACTAAAAACACAAAGATGTAGAAAGTTTGTTAGCTTGGTTTTCTATTCTATCATTCGGCAAGGTTCATTCTATATAATTGCACTAGTCTCCACCAGATTTGTTCAGCTGGGCAAGAAAAAGAAGTCTGACACCTTGGTAAGACAGTGAGGAAACTGAAGAGCTAACGTTAGAGACCGTCTCAAAAGTGTATGCAGAATGGAAAAGACAGTATTTCAGGTTTTTGTCAAGATTTTCTTTGTATATTTTGATTTTGTTTCTGTATTTTGTATTGAGCTTCCTTTGTAGCCTACAGACCCTCCAGCTTTAAAACATCTATAACCAATATATTGTAATACTATTTATTTTTTTGAAGCAGGTCACAGACAGATTTTTCCCTTCAGTTCTATGGAGCATTTTAGATTTCTTTCACCAACTTTACTGTTTCGGTTCAGTCTCACCAGTCTCACTAGCAGCAATAGTAAGCAACAGTGGTTAGCAACAGCAGTGTACAAAGTCAGCAGCAACAGTTAGCAACAGCAGTGTACAAAGTTAGCAATAGCAGGTCCCAACAGTAGTGTAGAAAGTTAGCAATAGCAGTTAGCAACAGTAGTGTAGAAAGTTAGCAATAGCAGTTAGCAACAGCAGTGTACAAGGTTAGCAGCAACAGTAGTTAGGAGGAGGAGGGCGAATGTTGGTCTTACATTCATTAAATTCATCCCAATGTTGCTCCATGTGTAAATCTGCAATGGTTAGCCAACAAATTTACCATATTAGTTTAAAAAAATCTAACATGTTAACGTTGCATTTGCAGCTTCTGTCCGCTGCCCAAGTGGCACAAAAATTAGTTATTGCAGGTTTAAAGAAAAATAAAGAAATATGGCACAGTGCTATTCTAGTCTTGTTTGATTTCCACAACTAATTTCCACACAGGCCATGTCATAATGTTGGAAGGTCGCTAAACGTATAAATATAAATATGAGGAAACAACTGAAGCAATATGCAATATAAATATAAATATGGACACGGGAATGAAAACCGATATTTTTGCGACATAAACATAGTTATAAACTTAGCCTCACACCCCTACTGTGCAGAGAGGGTGTTTGTGTGTGTCAATAAAGTAAAAGTGATGAGACGGGGAGGGTTGTAAACAGAGGTAAATCAAAGTCAGAGAGAGAAAAACAACAATATTGTTTTTTTTCGTCAACTGCCTCTGTCTCATGAAGCCACTCCACTGCTGGAGCTCGAAATTGTCTACGAAAGAGATGAGTTGGAGGCACTGTGAAGGACAAAATGGAAAATAAATCCAAAACTCTCCCGTACATGTTGTTCCCTATTTTTTTTTCTATCAACTTGTTGACTGCAGTGAAGCTACGTGGTGATTGATGGCGTGGGTGACGTAGCGAGGGGCTATAGGATTTGCAGACATGCTGTATTTACAGCTCGAGGACGGTTGCGCCTTAACTTTAACTTTATCTCCCTGGCGTATCATTTTGCCTTCCTGGAAAGTTGGTAAAACAATGTTTTATCCTCATTTCAAAGGCAGAGAGTTGGAGCTCGGAAGAACAACTGTTGGCGCTCAGTCTGCTCCGCCATTGACTGGGGAGAGGGGCTCATGTACACAAGTACACAGAGTTTTATTCCATTCTGTTTTATAGCAGCGTGTCAGCTCGCTGCTGGAATAAAAGAATCAATCAGCAGCAACACTGAAATATTTGTGCTCCTGAAAGTGATGTAATTGTTGGTAACAGGAGTGCTTCGAGGTGCGTTTGATGTTGCGAATACACAAAGAAAACACAGAGCACATTCCCGTTGTTGATGCACCTGAAGGCAACAGACGGTGCAGCTTTGATTTATGTGTGGCATCATATTACTTTGCTGGTGGAAGGACTAGAATAAAATACAAAAAAAAAAACCCAGAGAGAGGAGGCTGTGTGTGTGTGGGATGGGGATTGATTTGGCTAAATAAGCATCAGCGGTGAGCAGGTTGCTCTCTAATCAGTAATAGAGCCAATTAGGCAGGTGTCTTGGTTGGCTTGGTTTATGAGAGAGAACATTATCAACCCTAACAGCTTTTCTTAAATAGTATTTTTATAAGTGCCTGAGAGCAATTATGGTGTGTAAATATGTTTGGTTCTGCATTTTGCCTTTGTTTCTTTTTAGCTGAGAGGGAGGGGGGAGTGACTGAAAGAAGAAGAAAGCGCTATAGACCAAGGGCGGGACTCGCTGCTTAAGGAAGTGTGACTGAGAGAGCGAAAAAGTCCACTGTGGTCACATCAATAGTCGCTGCTCAGTGTTTCGCCCCCCCCGGGAGGAAATCTGGTTGGAGCACAGATGCTGTTTGAAACAGATGCTGTTTGGCTGGAGAAATGTGCACTGCAGAATTCTCCCATCAGATTATTGTCCATTTAAAAACACTGCCCTCCAACCTCTGGCAGCCAGCTGTTGTGCCGGGTGAATAACAAAACTCAAGCTGGGTTTGCGCTGATGAAAGCTGCTGTGGAAGCCCGCGGTGGCAGGTTTGATTTATAGTCCAGGCATCAGATTTCACCCACAGGTAGCACCGCCACAACACTAGACGGATGTACTGTATGTGACCAGCTTTAATTATGCTTTAATTATCGTCTCCATGGTAACTGGGATTTGCAGTATACAGCGATGTTGAGACACACACACACTTATTGAACTGGAGTTACAGGATAGCTTTTAATTCACCTTGTCTCATTACTGACAGGGAGACTACTGCTGCACGAGAATCTATTGATATTTCGAACTTTTCTCTTTAAAGTTTAACACTTTAATTCAAGTAAATCATCTACATCATCTCTGTTAAGAGGGGGAATTACCGCTAACAGCTCATGTGACACTATAGATCTTTATGAAATATAATAAATATTATAAGTTTATCAAGTTTTTAATGTAGAGTCGTAATATGAAAAGTGACTAGTAAATGTAAAAATATAAAGTATAATATAGCTTTAAATCAAAATACTTGACCTCAAATTGTAATTGTGTGTAGATGTAAATGTCTCCCAGTGACACAAAAAGCCATAGTGTTTATTCTCTGGGGACCATGAATGTCTGCAAAAATTTCATTGAAATCCATCCAATAGTTGCTGAGATATTTCAGTTTAATAGTGTGGCTAAAAAGTAAATCAAAAAACTTTTTATGTAACCACAATATTTCTGAAAAATGTTTTATTTTGTCCCTTTTAAAAAATTTTTTTAATATATATTTAATGAACTTTTTTTCTTCTTTATCAATTTCTGTTTCTTCTTTGCAAGATGAAACATCCCTTTCAACTCTGTTTCTTACTGGGACGATTATGTGTTTAAATTTGAATGAACGGGGGGGGTCGTCCAAGCCTTGGCAGGGTATCCAGCACTCATGCCACTGGCTTGGCAGGCCTGGACGCAGTCTGTCTCATCCCCCACCTACGAGTGCAGAAGACACAGAGACCTTCTTGGAACAGACATCAAGTGGTGCAGGTGGCAGGGATAACCCAGGGTAAATCTAGCCTGTAGCTGGCATCTGTCTCAACCCGAGCGTTATTTATTTTATTCCTCCTCTGAAGGGAGAAAAAAAGAAGCATTTGTAGCCAAAGGCAGCTTCAGCAAAGTAATATTCATTCACCGAAGCTGTGAACTTTGACAGCAGCAATAAAGTTGTGTTCATTCCTGCTGATGAAACTCTCAGTAAAATAAAAAACTTGTAATTCAGTTGAATGTGAGAATCTTCAAGTAATTAACTGGCTGCAATACAAACACACCTCTGTATGCAAAGAGAACAACTTCATTCATCGCATCTCATGTCAGGCTTAATTTTATAATTAAGAAAGTCATTTGATGTCCTGATTCTAACTCAGGCTCTTAACATGAACACAAGACACAATGGAAGTTTATCAGACTCAAATAAAACCATTTTCCACCATTGTCTTGTTTAATTAAACTTTTGTAATCCCCAAATGTTTTAAAATTACATCTGCATGCAGAGCGGCCGTCTGCTGTTTCAGGATAAACTAAGAATAATTTATGATTTCTTTGATGAAGTCCCTTCTTTGAATGTTAAAATTAGAATTAGCTTTGTTACAATAAACAATCTCTCAGTCATTTACCTGGTGAAATAGGCACTTCAGGTAATGTAAACTTTAGAATAGGGGGGGAAATGATCTTCAACTAATTGGAAATAAACTGTGGATCTCCTGGGATTTTAGGCAGAACGAAAAGAATAAAAAACCTCCAGTGAGCAGCAGCTCTGCAGAGAGAGAGAAGAGAGAGAGAGAGAGAGAGAGAGAGAGAGAGAGAGAGAGAGAGAGGTCAGAGGAGCATGACCACACTGGTTTGCACTGACTGACAGTAAAAGGTACGGTCAACACTGATAACCACCCAACCAGCTGTGGGTGAGCAGAGAAGCATCAGAAGGAACGACATGTCGAACCTCGAGGTGGATGGACGACGACAACAGCAGAAGAACACGTCGGGTTCCACTTCCTGTCAGCCGGGAACAGAAACCTCAGCAGCAGCTTCAGCTTCAGTCCTCTGTGTGGCCTTTCTATGGACTCGTTCACATGCGCTCCTTTATGGGGCTCCACCTCCGAATAAGGAATTAGAGCAGATTAATACGATGAAGCCAATCAATATAATATCAGAAGCTGTGACTTCTCAAGCACAACAATTAAATGTAGAATGTATTAACTACTTATACACGGTAACATGAACAGTGGAGCAAAGGAACAGTTTAAATCAATAGCTAATAATAAAAACTGTTTAATACCAATTCTACAGAGAAATTTGATGATCATGATATTACTTAACCTCGACTTGAACCCGGTCACGAGCAGAGTTAAGTTCAGCCTACTGTGAGTTCTGCTGTAGCTGGTCAGATCCTGCAGTAGTTGGTGCCACAAGCTGGGAACTTCTTCACAGTAGGACTCTGGAGGTGGGGGGTGTTTGGTTTCCCTGGAGACGACCTGTAGTTACCGGGCAACTGGCTCCACCAGTTCTCTCAGCTGTTCAGCGCTTGCCAGTCTGTCAGCGGGCTTTTCTCCGCTGGCACTGTTGATTTCTCTGTACTGTAGGCGGTCGGGGGGGGCAGATCGTGTCGGCTGCTCGTCCTCTTGCAGGTTGATGTAAAATAAAGCTTTCGATTACGCGACTTAATGTTTGCTAGATAACTTGAGGGGGGACTGGTGTCGGCCAGATGTTTCAAAAAACCTTCAAAACAATCTTGATAATGATTTAAAAATTACAAAAAAAATATTCTGAGGCAAAAAAACAAATTCAAACGAATGGTAGAGCTGCATTTCTTCCCACAGAGCTAAAGCCGATCTGCATGTGGCTTTGGCGTACTGATGTTAGCGTTCACCTCGCAGCACCGGTGTGACTAAACACAGCCTCACAGCCACATGAAATAGCATTGCTCTACTGTACTTACCACGGCTGCACACACAAGGTTTCACGCAAGAAATATATGACTAATATTCGATTTGCACTCATTTTTGCTTTTTACCTTCAAGCCCTGTTGGATGTGGTTGTAGCAATGTGGCTGCATCCCTCCTCCTCAGTAATTGCTGTGGTCATGGACTGAATGACAGCCAGAACTATGATGCATAAATGAGATCCAAGTTGTTAGAAAAAAAAAAAAAGAAGATTTTCCTTGAAGCAGCACATTAAGGAGAAAAAAATGAAAAGACTGAATTATTATTCCTCTTGTGTGCGCACTCTTGAGAAATTTCATTCATTCAAGATTTGGAGATTTTCTCTTCAGATGAATTATCCCAACACCGGCTCACTTTGACTCTCATCTACTTGCATCGTAAAATAATGTCACGGCGTCAGTGAAACTTGTTTCCTGCAGTATTCATGGCGTCTCTATTCCGCGTTTCCATTACTCCGAACCCTAATCAAATTAAGATTACTTTAAAAATCAGATTGCCTTTGAATACTGAATGCACGGCTGGACTGCAGACAGTGTTCTCTGAGCGCAGTGGAGTCGGACGTCACCCTCTCCCCTCCGGGCACAACTTAATATTTGATATGTGCTACTTGCACTGGGTTTGATTGGCTTGCTCCCTGTTAGTGTTTAACTTCTTGTGAGCCTCACGGTGATTGCTCTCTTTTTTTTTGGCCACTTGTCCTCACAAGGTTTCAGGAAGTCGCACAGCATGACGAACTTTACTGTGTGACCTCCTCCCTCTAATGAGAGCACACCTCTGCCTTTGATATTACAGCCCTCTGGGCGGCACACAGTCAGATTTTGGAGCAGATTTTGTCTCATACACACTCTAGCTAATGAGACATCCCTGTGGCTGCACCGGTCCTGCTTTATGAGTTTACCTGCGATTTTCTCATGTTTAAAATCAGGCTGAGCATCGACTATAGAAACCAGAAACTGCTCATTAATTTGCTTTCCTTTCACAGATTCTCTTTCAGGAGACGAATATTTCTGCTCTGTGTTTTGGGTATATTCCTGACAAAAAAATTTTTTTTTTAAATCACTCAGCCATGGAGTTTAAGTGCAGACTCTCTCCGTCTCTTGTGAGGTTTCTGATGGAGTCAGTGGGGTATACAATAACTTAAGTCATTCTTCGGTTCCCATCTTGCTTTTTAAAAAAAAAAAAAAGAGAAAATGCCCTGGATATCGTTTTTAATGAGGATGATGGTGAATAGTTGTTGGCTCTGCATCCAGCCAGGAAGCCTTTAGGTGTGTGTGTGTGTGTGTGTGTGTGTGTGTCTGTTTTCATAATTCATAAATGCAGTTTCTGCTGATGTGGGTGCATGAGGTGAGCTACAACGCCAGAGTGGCCATTGGGGAAACTGGGACTTTTCCCAATGGGCCTCCTCAAATTGGGCATGTGTCTCAATGTGGAAAAAAATTATAAAATAAAAAATAAAAAATCAGAGAGAGAGAGAGAGAGATAAATGTGGCCGTGTCGTGCTGATCAGCCTAGTGGAGCCCTCACGTCTCTCTCCTCAGCTTCAGCGTTCTGTTCGGTTGCCCATGCTCCGCCCACCTGCGTAGCGTTGATGTGTCTGTATCTTCATCATGGTTTAATCACTGAGGCAGCAGTGGACTGTCGCTGATTTGTTTTACATGGAACAACAAATTAAAAGAACAACAAAACATAAAAAGGTCCGTCTGAAAAAGCAGAAAATCCACATTGCTTCAAAGAGTCGTGCATCTGTTCAGACCTGGCACCAACATGCGTCCTCAGTGATCCGATCACAGGTGGTCAGTTCACACCTGGCTTTAAAATGCGTCTCCACCTGCGTCTTGAGTCACCACCTGTTATCGGTAGTAGAGTAGTCGGTCCTTCAACGTGGACCAGGACGTTCACACTGCTAGATGAATGTGACCACATGTGGACCAGACCACCTCCTAATGTCGGCTCTCAAACGCGTTCCTCAGTGTGTCTTGGTGCGTTCACACCTGAACTTAGAGCTGACCACCTGTGGTCGGATCAGCTGACACGGATGTTGGGGCCAGGGTGGGTTCAGGGCCATAGTCCAGGATGAACAGCAGTCAGGTTTTACAGCATATGCGGTGGGCAGAACGGGAAGTTTGTCAGAGTTTAGGAGGTTAATGTTTCGTTTTCTGCTTTGGCTTCATAAAAATATATGCTAATTAAATTACTGTGATCAGCTCAGATACAGGATTTTATTACAGCGATAGAGAGAAGAAAGAAAAAACCACAAAAATTCAAATATGTCTGTCATGGTTATTTTTGCGACTCTAGCTATTTTGTTGTTGTAGTTATGGACTTAGTTTTTCCTCATAAACTACACGAATGAAATTTCAAATCAAATCTGTGATCGAATCGTGTAAATGAGACTATTATATAACATGAAATTATATAAACATAATTCATGTGCAGGTGTTAATATTTCAGCTATTGATCCACAGATCATCCGAGTTAATTTAAGCTCTGTTTACTGCATGTCTCTTGTAAAGTGTGACAGGAGGTGTGTGTGTGATGGTTGTGACTGCAGATGAGTTTTCGGTCGGTCCAGTCTGACTCATGAGTCCTGGGCTCATTTTAATTCTCACTCCAGCCCTGGTGAACGAGCAATGTTAAACAAAGGTCTTGGGAACTGTGCGACGCCACCAATTACAGTGTTTCACCTTCAAACCAGTTACACACTTTTAATACTCATTCGCAGCTCTTGATTAAAATTCTGCTTGTACATGGACAGGCTCGTTTCCTGCTCGGCATAGTATTAGTCGTAAAAAGGAACAGTTCAACATTTTGGGAGAGTGTGATTATTTGTTTTCTTGTCAAGAGTCAGATGAAAAGATTGACACCACTGTCACAGCTGGACTCCACCCAGATGTGGAAGTATATGGGCCAAACTCACCAATTAGTACATTAAGACGTTTAATGAAGTTCAATCAGCACCAGTTGAATTATTCAGTGGTTGAGAAGGAGACGGTGGGGTTGATTTTGATTCGCTGCCAGGAATAATTTACACAGATTGCAACCCTTTGACTTTCCTGTCTATGCAAAATGGCAACCAGAGACTTGGTTACTGTTTCTTCAGCCTCATACACTTGATGTGCGTCACATTAAAAGGTCAGGAAAAAGTAATGGCCGATGCAATTTCTCAAGCGGCTTTTTTCCAGGTTCTTCCTGATTGTCTGCCCCCACTACACTGCTGACTTCTTATATTCCAGTTTGCTTAGGTTGGGTTGCGATATCCTTAATAAACGTATTTGTTTGTTTGGTTACCGTGTGGACCTCCCTTCTTTGTTGTGCTCCTGAATATAAACACACATAACAACATGGTCTGGTTGTAGTTTTATGGGGAGTTACAACATTATAAACATACAGTGTGTAAAAGGGAGAGAAAGTCAATAGAGAGCGTGGAGTTCCTGGTAAGTGTTGAGATCAGACGGCGAGCTACAGTAGCTACAGCTAACGTCTCTGTTGTTGGTTTATTGGAAAGCACCGATGTCAAAAACACTGTCAGTAAAGCAAGGCAGGAATAAGCTTTGCGTTGCATCTGAAGGCCCAGTCAGACAGGATGTTTCCATAGTTAGCAAATGGTCTAGCTGCAAGAGCTCAGCCTTTCTACTTTCAGCAAGACACAACTTCAATGGCTTCAAGCAGAGTTTACAGGCTACTTAGCATCTGGTAAAGAGAAAGTGACCCTTTTTTCTCTTGAAAGACCCTTCGCTTCCAGCAGTGATCACACTGTGAGCTTAATGGAGTGTAAAATCATTTGTGCAATCAGCTGGTTAAATCAGACCCCTGCTGCAACACTAAATGGTTTCACAAAGAGAAGCAAGTCCCAAAGACTTTGTGTGGAGCGCTACTGTACCGCATAGTGCTTTTCACTGGATTTACAGTAACACGAAGGAACAAGCGTTTACTGCTGAAAAAGTAATTCCTATGAGCCTCTGTAGAACAAAAGCTTACACCCAAGAATCCCGGCGGCTGTGAGGCTCTGTAAGGCGTAAGCTCGGCTGTACATGTAGCTCAGTGTGTGAAATGAACTTTGAAAAGGGTAATACAATAAATTACAAGAACGGCCTCTGGTGAATACTGGATGTGGACGCCATTACTCAACAATTGATCACACAAAATTCAAAAAGGTTAAATCGCAGAAAGTTTGCACAAGTTTACAAGCCTTTCGTATTTGAAGTGAGAGGAAATGTGTGTAAAAAGAGAAAGAAAAAAAAAAAAGATCTGAGGGATTCTGTGTCAATGACAAGCGCTGATGTGTAGGTGGAAATAACAAATGGCTTTGCTCATTTGAAATGTTTCCTTCAGTTCAGTTTAAAGATTCGTGGTCACTGACCCTGTAGTCACAACAATCACAACACTGTTCATACGATTACAGCCCGGCTTCTGACTGTGTTCCAGCCTGTAAGTTCTGTTTAAGTTCATGAGCTCAGTGACTGTCTATGTACAACAGCATTATTATTATTATTATTATTATTATTATTATCATCATCATCATCATGGGTTCAACTCCTCCAACCCGAACAACCGCACACCCTCTGATGCGACCCACAGGAGTTGTCTCTGAAATAGCGCCCAGCCTCGGTGGGTTTGGGTTAGTTAAAACACTGATCTGATTAGTGACAATGATGAATTCACATAATGCATTGTGAACTTCTAAAACAAAAGCCCTTTATCATGGAGAAAAATTTGATTTTGGTGGTCAAAGGTCAAAGGTCAAAGGATCACTGTGTCCTCACAAAACGTGGTTGTGGCCTCTTGAATGTGATATCTCAAGACCACATGGGATTTTCTTCCAATTTGACACAAACATTCACAAGGATGACCTGATTAGATTTTTGTGGTCAAAGGTCAAAGGTCACAGTGACCTCACAAGACAGGTTTTTTTTGGCCATAACTCACCAATCCATACACTAATTATGACACAATTTCACTCAAACGTGTATAAGGATAAAATTTAGTGATGACATTTTATATACAAAGGGGTCAAAGGTCAACTTCACTGTGACATCATAAAATTCTGCAAAGACATGTTCTTGTCGATATTCAATGCTGTAAATCAGGAAGGTAGATATTGCAGCACCACTTCCACCATTGGGCTGTTGTTGCCATGGCGAAGGCTTTGGATGCAACACTTGTGGCTTGGCTCCAAGCGTCACCTGGACCGGCGGCAAACACATTCAGCTGAAGCTAACATCTGCTTCACACTACAACTGTTTGAGTTTGGAGGCAGGCGGTGATCACAGCCTCGGCAGTGAACTGTGTTCGATGAAAAGCTTTTAATTCTCTCCTCTTTTTTTTTGTCTTTATGTGCCACCTGGGTTACTGCGGAGGTTTGGTGGCAGAGAAAATGAGGCAATTTATCCTTGTCCAAAGTCGAGATAAAAGGGTTGGAGAGCTGCTGAGGAACAGAACTCAAAGCTGAATTAATTTTTAAAAAGAGAGAAAAGATATTTGAACTAAGTATTATTAAATCGAAATATTAAGGTTCCATGTTACTATTCTTTGGCTGCTGAGGAAACTGCTGACCTTTGACTCTTACTCTCAGTAGAGATTGAAATAACAGCTCAAGATAAGATTAGCTTTTATTGTATCACTATCAAGACTACATTATTAACCCTGGAGCACGTATTCCTTATATACTGTTTTTTTGGTCCAGTGGTTCCCAAACTAGGGGTGGGGCCCATTTAAAGAGCCAAAAGATAAATGTGGGAGGGCTGCGGGAGGATTAATGGACTAGGAAAGATGATAAGCATTATGTCATAATTTCACCTCTTACCTCTTTTTATGAAATCATGTGAGGAGATACAAGATATAAAAAAAGGTTGGAATCTGCTGGTTTGATCTTTAACAACGCATCGTGCTGGGTATCATGTTTCTATGTTAAACTTGCCGAAGCCTTACAGGCAGCTTTTCATTGTGATTTAACGCAGGTACGGATCAGACTCACAGGCCTACTGAGAATAAGTCTAGTCAGGAAGTGATCACAGAGGCAACAGCAGCCCAGCAGCAGACCCCTGAACCACAAGCTATGAGAAAAAGACAGATGAAGGCTTTTGATGGTTTGTGATTACTTTGCTCGCCCCCAGTCATAGGATTTTTTTTAAATTCTTTTTCTTGTTATCATCCTCAACAAACATTGAAACACCCAATACCAAATGTTTTCAACTGAAAAGATGGAACCAGCTGAAAGTGGTTGACTTCACTGTTGGGGAAAAAAAAATCAAAAAAAGAAAAAACAATCTCTGTCCTTCTGGCAGTGGAACATGAAAAAAAGCATCATCCACAGAGATAGCGCAGACGCTCACTTTCTAAAAGTAAAAAAGGCAGATGTGAAAAGCCTGTTGACTGGCAACCAAATGCCATTACATAGCAAGCAAGGGAAGAAATGTCGGGTGATGGAGCTCACAGAGAAAGTCATTAATGTTGTAGGCAAATGTGGCCTTAGCTTGACTTGGAAAACATTGCAGCGTCCTAGATTTGATTCTCTTGAAGCAAATATGACTTTGCCGACAGCATGTAAAGGGCAGAGGCTCTCTTGTTGCTCTGTTGTCAAAACACACACTCAACAACGTTGCGGATGTCATTAGCCGACTGAAATAGACCACTGCTGTAGAGGAAGTTAAGCAGGAAGGTATGTTTTCAGTCCAAGCAGATACATCCCAAGATATCACCTCAAAGGACCTGTGTTGTATCACACTAAGATATGTCCCAGACGTGATTCACGAAAGACTGATTGCTGTGGTGGTGCTGGTGCTGGACTGTGAATAATCTACAGATCAGCATTTCGCAGAGCTACGGAAACAAGTATGACTGAAGCTCAATATAGACATTGGCACCAAGCAGCAAACCTGCGGGGCTTAAAAAAAACCAAGCCAACACTGCAGTGCCAAAAGCTGCAGTTCCCCAGATGACAACTTGAAACTGGCTCCAAAAAGTGAGTCAATCCCCACAGACTCCCGTGTTAAAATCTCCAACTTTACAGCAGAAATAAACATGTTTACAGCCTGGTACAAAAAAAACAGTTATGGTCCTAAAGTTAAGAATAATTCAGGGCCATTATTGGATTAACTTGGCATTAGGTGGAGTCAGGTGCTGCCAAGATGTCGACAGCGGAGCAGCCCACTCTGAGCTTCAAAACCACTCTTTTAGTTACATCACGGAGGCTACGTCCATCGTTATATACATACATTTTATAACATAAAAGTGCGTCACTGTTCTCACTGCTTAATGATATATCAGCGTTCATACGAGAGTCATACAAGCACAGAGATGAGTCAGAACAAGCATCAAATGTGACTGCGCCCAATAGGGGAAAAATACATGTTAGGATAAGGAGTGTTTGGGATCCTCAGGAACCCATGTTCGTTGACGTGTTTAGATGTACGGTGAGCACATTGCAGTGCATTCTGAAAGCAGAAGGTTCACCATCCAACAGGACAACGCTAGTAAACACACAGGCAACACGACGTAGTCAGATCCCCGACTCTAACCCAATCCAGCATCTCTGGAGAGACCTGAAAAATGGCCGTTCACAGACAGTCCCCATCGACCCTGACGGAGCTTGAGAGGATCAGCAGAGAAGAAAGGTAGAAAATCCCCTGATCCGGCTGTGCAAAGCTTGCCACGTCATACCCAAGAAGACGGGAGGGTATAATCGCTGCTTCAAGGAGCTTCAACTAATCGTTGAGTAAAAGGTCTGAATGTGATATTTCAGTTTTCCCTTTTTAATAGATTTCCCCTGGAGGGTTACACTGTCAGGACATCATCAGGACAACATGTCA
This sequence comes from Seriola lalandi dorsalis, assembly GCF_002814215.2. Lineage (NCBI taxonomy): Eukaryota > Metazoa > Chordata > Actinopteri > Carangiformes > Carangidae > Seriola > Seriola lalandi. The sequence continues at coordinate 329,098 of NW_019525058.1, read as the reverse complement.
GAGGCACCGTTCATGCTCATGAACACCGAGAAAGAAACTCTTAAAAAGTTGCAGAGACCAGTGCGCTACTCAGGTGTTTATTAATGTTTAACAGTCGGCCATGTTTCCTTGAAGCTACTCATTCACGAGGAAAAATAGACTAGGATGTCTTTAGAAAGTTACACAATGAGTAACAAAGTTTGAGAGAACAGTGTTGTTTGCACCCATGTCCATTTGTTTGTTTGTTTGTTTGTTTGTTTGTCTGCAGGATTACGCAAAAACTACTGAACCAGTTTGCACCAAACGTGGTGGAGGGACGGGGCACAGGCCAGAGAAATTAAATCAAAATTCTGGTGCTGACACAATTTAAGGGGCAGATCCTGGAAGTTTTTCACTTTCCTTCTCTCATCTATACTCTGCACAGATTTTCCTGTACACTATCCAAGCCACTTGTTTATGCCTCTCACTCAGTGTACACTGTTCCCAGCTTGCATCTTAAAACCCGGATACTATGTGCTGGCCTGTCCCAGGGGCATCTCTGTGCAGCCTGCACAATTAATGCAGTTAAATCTTGAACACAAATGTCTGTAACCAAACGAAGATATATTTTGAGTTTTGAAAAACTTCTGGTTTTCTCAGATTGGGAATAAGCAGTCCAACCGTGTGAAGAAACAGTGTGAATTCGTAAATTGGAAACTGCTGATAACACCAGAAAACAAGGCTCTCTACAGACACAGATCACGTGCCAACACCATCATACATTCATGACAGGCTTGTATTTTTTTTTCTCTCTCTCTCTCTCTCTCTCTCTCCCTCTCTCTTTAATCCCCTGTCTCAGATCTTCAGTCACTACAGCAACAAGAAATCAACACTAATTATTTTGTCCCTTACAGGAATAGAAAATCCAGCTCTGCCTCATGAATTTCTTGATCAATGTATTTGCTTGAGGATGTGAGGTCATTTTCTCTGAGTGAAACTCGCATAGATAAACACATTTCTCAACTATGGTGGAGATACAAGGCCTTCAGATATACTCAGTCTTTTGTGTTTGCCCTTCAGAATAAAAGGAGACTGGCCTGATAAACCGCTTTTGTGTTTCTAACCTTACCTCATATCTCACGTTATCTGGTCTACGGTTTATTTTGATTGATTTTTTTCTGTTTGTATAATTTAAAAGAAAAAACACTTTCACCTTTTTAAAACATGAATTTATTTTTGTTGACTCATCCCACCTTTGTCACGACTGCCGGCTCCAACATGGACGGCTCCTCTGTTATTGCAGAGTGAAGCTCATAGTCTCTCTGTGATCACTTAAGACTAATTCGCTTTCATCATAGACAGTCGTGTAGTGTAGGTGTTGTTATTGTGCTCAGGCTCATTTGATCAAAGGTCATAAATGCTGCCTGCTTAGCATGGCTTAGAGTGTTTTCAGGAGAAAGTAACTCCCAGGTTTCCACTCCAAAAAGATGATTAAAGAGTTTTTGGAAACAGAGACTAGAGACGGATGAAGGCCACAGGCTGAAACATCATAACAATAAATTCAACACTGCTTTTGTCAACAGCTTTTTCACAGTGTTGGGAGTTGTTTTGCTCTTTTGTCTCACCTTCTTTTTGTACTTTGATTTCTTGCTGCATTTACCCTCCGTCACCATCAAACACATTACAATACTTTAACGAGGACACATTTATCTGGTCTTCTTTTGTGTGGCAAGCACAATGGTAAATGGTAAATGCACTGCACTTATATTGAGCTTTTCTAGTCTTATCGACCACCCAAAACGCTTTACACTACAAGCCACATTTGCACTCATACATTTATTCAGTGCATTTTCTATCTATATTTTCTATCTATATTTTTTATCTATATTGTGCTTTTCTATCACACACACACTATTCTGGGATTCAGTACTTTGCCCAAGGACAATTCGAGAAGCTGGGAATCTAACCACTGACTTTCTGATTGGTTTACGACTCGGTCTCCCTCCCGAGACACAGGTTCACCAGAATGTGGTCAGTCAGAGCTGCTAAGCAGAAGTACATGTTTTTGAAAGACTGACAAGTTTGTGTCAAAAATAATGTAGGAAATCATTGTGAAGTCGGAGCCAAAGTTTCCCAAAGTAGGTGCCTCAGTGGTGGAATCTACCAGCAGGATGTGGATGGAGAAAAATGAAAAGCACAACATGTATTTTCAAATATCAGTGCTGTATGTCCGGTCATCTATAATTTACTGAGTCATGCCCGGTTGTCAAAACAGGACTGTCCTCACTGGAAAAACAAAAGCATGAACCTTTTTTTTTTCCAAATGACCTCTTGTGGTTTTGTGAATAATGTCGTCTCTCAGTAGCAAAGGTGGAAGAAGTGCGATGTTGTTATGGTGCTGCAAAGTCAACTGTGTTCAGACGGGACACAAATTGAATCGTAGGGGGCAGCGAAGATAAAGATCGAATAAGAAGTCAATGCAAAGATACAAACTTTCCCACTAGCGGTATGATTAAAGCAAAGACGCCTCCAAAAACAAAACAAAACAAAGTGCAGCAAAAAAATTGCAATTTGCATCCAGAAGCTTTATGATTAAAATTCATGAACATTCAGAGGCAAGAGGAAAAAGTAGAGAAACTACAGAAAAATAAAAGAAGAGACTGGACTTCCTGGTTAGTTGGCACATAAACACACACGCTGCCATTCTGCCACACTGGCACGCAGCTTGCGCGCACATTGCTAGCTACAGACAGGCGACAAACTAAAGGAAAAAGCTGAATAAATGAGTGGAGAAACATAACGGATGCAGATGCTTCCACACAGGTGCATTGTATGGTACGATTAGGCAGTTAACATCCCATGATGCTCTGTGGCAGGGACAGAAATGCTGATCAGGCCCAGTTGGGTCTGATTTTGTATCAAGAGGACAAGAGCAAAAGATTGGAAAGAGGAGTTCATTGTTGGGGCGACAGGAACTTCAGTCACAAAGATGCTCAAGGCGGCTAACGTGACATCCGCATTTAGATCTACGGGAAAGACACCAGTAAAGCGTCTGACTGGAGGTGATGCTCGTGCATTAGTGCGATACATAGAGATAAACGGAAGAGCAACTCTTCCTCAGGTGACTGAGAATGTCAACGCAGGACGTGATCAGACTGCGTCAGCAACAGTCCGTCACAATTACATAGAGAGGGATATTACAGTGGGGGGCTGTGGTGCATAAACTTCTCATTACAAAGATGAATGCACATTTTACAGCTCAGTGGTACAAACACCAGAGGCTGGTTTAAATAGACGTGGAGAAAAGTGATGGTCAGATGAGTCATCCTTCACCTTATTCCTGACAGGCTGGGTGAGGGCGTGTGTGGCGTTCACCAAGAGAACGGTACGGGCCTGAATACTTCACCCCTACAAGCGAGGGCGATTCAGTGGTTATGTTATGTTGTGGGTGTAATTCTGCCAGGCACGATTCGGGTCCACTTATCCCCTCAGAGGGAAGGGTCACTGCAAATCAATGATCACATTAATCTTAGGATGAAACATTTATATCCTCATGGTCTCCTCTACGATGATAATGCCTCTATCCCAAGGGCACGAGGGGTCACTGAATGGTTTGATGGGCATGAAAATGATGTAAATCCTATGGTACAGTCTTGAATTTAGCCTGCGCTATACTTGGTTTCCTTTCACCCTGGAGAAAAGAAAAATGTTGACCCCCCGCCCCCCAAACAAGTTTCGTTGTTCAGGTATGATGAGCTGTTTGTCAAAGCCAGCTCACAGACTTTCCCCTTGTGGTTGCGCAGCGTATTTGCCCTCTGATGGTAATCTTTTGTCTCGCTTTCTCGCTGCGTCCATGTTCAGCGGCTGATGTTGACGGATATAAGATGGACGTACATGTGGTGCAGCAGGCAATTCCCAGCAGGGCCCATTATTGATTTTGCCTGACTACCTGGTTTATTAGGGTCAAGCTGAAGGCTGTGGTGGCAGAGAAGCTGCTGGTGATGGATACTTGTGTTTGGAAGTTGAATAAATCTTCCAGTTCTTCTATATCCAAGCTGGAGATTTGATCAATCGATTAACCACACAAAATAAAACCAGCACTTAGAAGAAAAAGAGTCATCTATCTCCCGCTTCAATCTCGCCCAGCAGTCTGCTAATCCAGTTAGTCTTATTAAAGTTCTCCGATACACACTCATCAATCACTCTGGTTATAGTCTCATAGTAAGCCTACGGCCTTATGTTATTCATACCTTCCTGAACCTGAAGACTAAATTTACTGTAGTTTGATCGGGCTAAAGCAAGATTTTAAATGAGCTGGGTAATCTTTTAATTGCACTTCATCTGTCAGAGAGGAAAACGGTGAGACCTGACTCAAGGAAGACATCTGTCAGATCAGGGGATCACCGAAACTAGCATGGGTTCATCTTCTGTGGATCATGAATATCTGTGAAAAATAAATTTAAAAAATCCATCATATAGTTGTTGAGATATTTCGGTCTGGAACAAAGTGGCGCACAGCTTGGCTAAAATTCATCTTATAAAATCTATGTGGATTCGTCTATGTGAAGTTTAATTTTATTCTGTTGGTATAAAAATGGGAAAAGTTTACTGCATAAATACCAACAGTATATTAATACGATAAATACAGAGTGTACACTGTGTAGTATGGCTTTGGGACATGCTGATCTCTAGTTGCTTCAATTTTGCTTTTCTTTGATCACTGTTAAATTAATATCAGTGAAACTCAACATCTTTCGCATATACTGTATATTTCACATTAAAAGTCTTCCTGGGGCTCAGTGGGAACATCAAACCCATTCCTGGCGGGCTTTTATTGTTAACAAATTGGTGGAAGGGTCGAGTGTTGAGATGGTTTTACGACCCCAAGCTGGTCTAGGGGAAAGGGGAGTAACATAAGGCAAGAGGAGGAACTCGGGGAGTCGTTTTGTTCAGGACCTCTCAAAAGGTTTTATTTCCAAAACGTGAAGCACAATATAATTTCAGATTCAACCAATTATTATGAGGAGGGAGGATCCAGATCCAGAGCTGAGGCCTACAGAGCAGCACAGTAAACAAACACTTCATTCACCTATGGGGGGAATATAACAGATGGTAATATTGATCAAAAAACAGCAAAGTGGAAAGTAGTAATTGGAATCTGTGGCTGTTGAAGGAGCTATATGAGTTAGGGTTAATTATGTTTTGCTACTGCTACATAGCTAACGTTAGCATTAACAGCTGTTTACCTACCAGTCTAAAAGAAACATTGTGAGTTCAGCATCAAACTTTATGCTTTGACTGACCAAGAGAAATCTCCAGAGGTGGAGGTACATCTATCACTTATTTTCTTGTACTGAAGTTAGCATGCTAACCAGCTACCCCTGGCTCGTCTCGCCACTTTCCGATACCGAGTCACTGTAGCTGCTCAGAGGGCATATTATAAGCTCTCGTCTTGTAAACGAAACAATGACTGAAGCTCTTGGCAAGACTGGTTAATGCTAACTATGTAGCAATAAAAACTTACAAGTAGCTCTTTTATTTGTAAATTAGGCTACAGTTTTAGCCATGCTAACCATATGGCTCAAAAAAGGCCAGTCTTTTAGGCAGTGCTCCACTTTTGTCCAGGCTGAAATATATCAACAATTCCTGGATGGATAAAATTTAAATTTGTAGAGACATTCATGGTTCCCAGAGTGTTAACCATACCAAATTTTGTAATCCCCCTGACTTTTTCTCTAGCATCAATATGAGGTTGACATTTATGGCTTTAAGTGAGCTCCTTTTAGGATGAATTATAATCCCTGATTTTTAATCCAGTGCTATCATTAGGTCAAAATTTAAATTTGTCCAACTCTTGGTTTATATGATTATATACTTGCTCCACATTGTCTGTGAGAGTGTGTTAGTAGCTCAAAGCACCACTGTGCTGCTGTGCATCCTCATAGAGCTGCTAGCATGCCATAGAATATAATCTTATTATAACATGCTTTGTTTCATGATCCAAAGCATATGAAATGCCTCTATTGTATCCTTTGTTTAAACTTTGTACACAATTTTATATTTAACATGGATCCCAGGCATGGCTAATGTGAAGTACAATCATCAGCCAACATTAGAAGCTTGCATTAGCTTGCTGTTAAGTGCCGTTTTAGAGCTACACATGGAGCATTCAGAGGAAACACTCTTAAACCTGTGAAATTGAGTGTTATTGGGAAACGGGGTCTGGCATTGTCAGAAGATGAGCAAGCTTTAAAAGAGTGTCCTGTGGCACATTTCCACCTCCCGCTCTTTTAGGTGACAGTGTAAAGCTTTGGAGGACGGGCAGTAAACAGGCTGAGAATCAAACTGAAGTGTCAGGAAGACGTTACACACTGTGCGGCATCCGTCACCCTCGGCTCGGAGTCCGATGTCGTAAAAGTAGATGCATCCTTGCAAAACACCATCCTTATGGAGAGGCTGTGCTGTTGAAAATCTCCCTGGGGACACCATAACAAGCCTTATTAAAAACAGATTCTGTTGTGTGGGGGAGGCCTCTACTGGTGCTTCATGAATTTAATCATGTTACGGATGCCCTCGCCTAGACCCAAATGGTGAATTTATAAATGAGAAATGAGTTGGGTGCTCACGGAAAATGGATCCCCGGGGTCATCATCAAGCTATCGTCAGTTACCAGCCAGCTGATGCAATACCTGGGTTTTTACGCTGCAAGTTGGAAACAGACAAGATTTGGTTCTCTGGCAGTTTTTGTAATGGAGAAAGAAACCACTTGAGAGGGAAAACCACTTGAGATTATATTATTATGAGGAACTGGCACAAGCACATAGAGATGCACTGAAGCTTGAAGGACCACAGAGCAACAGGTTTGGAACTGTAGCTCACAAAAACACCCCATGCCAGAACACAGCTCCGACCAACACTTGCATCCGTCTTTCTTAAATTTCGAATGTACCTGAATGAACATGAGTGATGAGCTGATCTGGAGCTCTTAATGATTGCCATTTACAAGAGTCATGTCTTCACAGATCGCCGATGGCAGCAGCGGTGCCATTGGTGCCATTTCTGAACAGCACATCATATTATGAAGTGTGTTCATGGTTATACCGATATACAAAATCATTTACTGAAAATATGAAATATGTCCAGTACCCAGTGCAGTATGTGCAATTTGCTCTTGGGCTGAAGTTGCCTGTAGCTGATATTTGGCTCCTTAATGGAGAAAACAATCCAAAACACAAGGGGAAAACCCTCCTGAGATTACTCCATGTGTGGGATGTGGAGAATCGTCCGAAGCATGTTCAGACACACTGACCCTTACACAGAGCGGTATTCTGTCGTCTACGGTTTGGAAACACAACCAATCAGCTCAACTGGATATTTCAATAAAAGTGGACAGATGATTTTTTATTTATCCTACCTTTTGTGTTTAATGTGCAATCAAATCCACTCCTGTTTCAAGCAAAGTACCAACTAAAATTGCTTGTTTTCTTGGCGTTTCTCTTATTGGCTGCAAAGTGAAAAAAAAGAAAAACTGGTCTAGACTGTGGTTCAAAGCCATTAACTGCGTACTTATCTTAAAAAAGGCTTCAGCAGCACAGTGACAGAACAGGGGATGTACTCAGACAGAAAAAAAAGGAAGCAAATTTTCTTCTCGTGTCATTCACACAAATTTATGTGGTTCAAATAAGTTCACCCCAAACAGACAAATGTACCAACTGTGCAGACGTTTGCTGTCCGTCTGTGTGTTGAGTTCAACCTCTGACTGAACTCTTTCCTCCAGTCTCTGAACGTTTATGAAACACATCGATAGAGTCTGGAATATCTGTGAATTTTAACAGGTACAGACACAAATCCGAGGCTTCACTGCACCGCTTCTCAGACTCATCTCACGTCCTGTCTGAATACTAGTAGTAGTGGTAGGAGTTGTAGTAATAGTGGTAGTCACAGCACCTCTGCAACTTCTCAAGTCGGTCTTTAAAAAGTAAACTTTTACAGAGACATGTCCTCACAGAGTGGTGGCAGTGTATAGCCAGAACGTGGGACAGTGTGAGACAGCAGTAAATATAACAGCAGATATATTCTAATGTCAGTTTTCCTCTCTTCATTGGATCTTTCTCTAATAAAGAATTATCACAGACTTTTAGGACATAATTTAGCTTCTTATTGATGGATGAAAGTGTGAAAGCCAATTTTTATGCCCTTATTTGATTTGGGAAAGTGGAGAGAGACAGGAAATACAGGAGAGAGCCAAAAGCCCCTTTATCAACCTATTAACATTTATAACCGTATGCAGATGACTTGCTAACTTTTACTGATGGCTTATCGTCAAATGAGAAACTCACTCTTATATTTATGACTGTATAAGTATGTGTAACTGGAGAAGTGATAGTTTATATTTTTAAAATAACATAGTAGCATTTGTATCAGCAGGCTAATTAGAAATGGAAATATGTTAACCCTTTATTAATGACACAATTTTCAATGTCTCACCAGGCAAAGTTTTTTTTTTTAACATTAATACAACCATTTTTATACCATTAAAAGAATCTATAAAGGGGAACTAATGATGTGTCTGACATGTTGTAATTAAAGTTCTTGCTGCTTCAAGGTAAAAAATACTCTTCAGACAGTCTTTTAAAAGGAGTCGAAGGCAGATAAAGATAAATTACCTCAATCAGAGGAGAACCGTTTGGCACGCTGGGCCTAAAAGAGCCACTGCCAAATGCAGGAAGCAGACATATCCAGTAGCAGGTGTCTGATATAATCTAGATGATGATACAACCTTCACTTGGCTCTACTTCTCGTGTTGTGGCTTATCTAGATACCTCCACGGTGGTTAGCAATCATTCACAGCACAAACACGTCTACCAACAGCAGCCTTGCAAGCCAGTCGATCCGAGCAAGTTGATGACTCTGCTGGAAACGGCCGGCCTCAAGCTTGATGACAGCGATTTCCCACAGGGCCGCCGCACTATTTAATGCATATTTAAACCGTTTTTATGTTCAAACTGATGTGACCATTATATGACATAGGCACAGTGCTGCTGCGAGGTTCGGCCGTAAACAACATTACGTAACTTGCCGATATATGTCACACTTCCCTGGCCCATGAGAGCAATATTTATGAATTCAGATGACTTCACTTCCTCTGCAGCAATCCCATTTAGATTGTCATGCTGTAATATGGATGACGGCACGTTGCATGCAATGGGGGAAAAACCATTGTTGCAGTGTCATCAGCCTGGAGGCTTTGCAACACTGATCTGTCTCTGAATGTGCAGAAATCTAAAGCTGGACTAGAATCAAAATTCAGGTCAAATCTGCAAATATCCTTGATGTCTGTTTCGATTTGCGCTGTCAAAATTTAAATTTGAATTCTTCTGCTGACTCTGTGGATAAGCACTAAAAATAGTTCAGCTGAGGGCAGTTAACCGGGGCTGACATTACTTTTCTCTGTCATGTTGCACATAAAAAGAGTAAATAAGCTTTAAATGGGATCTGTTCATGCATGCACTGTTTGATAAAACCACAGGATAAAACTACACCTTTTTTTTTTTGGGGCCGTGTGATTTTTCCCGTAATCTGTGCTGGTGGGCGACAGAAGTGCAAATGTCTGAATCCCTTTGACACCGCTGCACTTAATTATCAGACAAACCTCATATCCTAGACCTCTCCTCTCTGCGTGGGTTGAGTCACACTAAAGGTGAGTCACCAAAATCTGTGTTTAGCAGCGGTGGAAAGAGGCCTGGAAAACTGTTAAAATGTACTACTGAGTAAACGTTACTGCATTACAGTTTTAAAAGGGGGAAGAGGAGGGGGGGAAATATATATATGGTAATAACAGGAACATATGATTAAACTATTAAAGAACATCTTGTTCATTACATCGTTCCAAGGTGAGAACAGCAGCGAAAGCAAAAAAATTAATTCCAGTCAGGCACCATACAGCCTGTGCATACAACTGATAATTACACACAGAGTCAGTTGGCAGTTTATTAGGAACATCTAGCTAAAACTAATGCAGTCTAATACAAGATTTCTGCAGTTTTAATATTATTAATGTTGGAGGATGTAGTGTGTGGTGCTGTTGAGCTGTTGAGCTGTATTACATTATAGAGAGAGGTGTTTTGTTATTTAGCCCACCTTCTATAAATGGGACAAAACAAAACAATATCAAGCTTCATAAATCAAACAGCTGATGTTTATAGAATTAACAGCAGAATGAAGCAGCAGAAAAAAGCAGAGACGTATAAACAACATAAACTCCACAGGAGCTGCAGCTGCTTTAAAGAATTTTTAAAAATCAGTAACTTTACTTGTACTTAAGTATTTCTTAACTCAAGTATTTTACTTTGCTACTTTTAAGTTTTGTCATAATTGTGTGTTGAGTAATCGCTAAAGTGTTTTGTGAGGTCACCGTGACCTTTGATCACCAAAATCGAATCAGTTCGCCCTTGAGTCCACATGAACATTTGTGCCAAATTTGAAGACATTCCCCTCAAGGTGTTGCGGAGATATTGTGTTCATACAGCTAAAACTGTGTTTTGTGAGGTAACCACGCCTTTGACCTTTGACCCCCAAAGTCCTAGTGGATGTTTGTGCCAAAAACTTTAAGTGATCCCACCACTTAAAATTTTATTCTAATTTATTTACCCATCACGCTGGGTCAGAAAATCTAACCTCCGATTTGCTTATGAATAGTTATTATATCACATTCAAGGCCCATAAATTTTGTACTTTAACACATCATTGGCTCAATGTCTATTATTTTCAACACACAACCAGTGTGATCATGTGCATGTGTGTGTGTGTGTGTGTGCTTGTCCACCATCTTTATCAATATAACCCTGTCAGTCAATACTACAAAACACCCTGTTTGTTTATTCATTTATCTCATGACATCTCTGTAACACTGTGCGTTAAGAAAGCGCAGCTGAATGCAATCATGTCAACACGCAGCTCATGTGACATTTGAGCCCTCAGCAGCAGTTTTGATACTTTGCACAGCTCATTACCACAACCTCAACCTCTGTAACAATGCACAACATGCTTGATTGATATCCAATAGTTGCTAAAAGTGAATATCAGGTAACAGCCTTAGCTTAGCAGCAGAAAGCCTACCCTCCGTCATTAGATTGCCTTCATGCCTGCATGGCCCATTAGTCAGAGCACTCCTGCTTTCACATATGATATAGTGGACAATACAATGCACCGCCTGCTCCAAGCAACATCATGTATGTGTATTTCATCAGACTGCGCTCTTGAACACTGTCTTCATCAATACTGTACATGTAACTCATTTTGTTTATGACAATGTCCTGCTATCAGCAACTCTCTCTGCAGAGGCTAATACATCTTTAGATATGTGTATGGATAAATGCGCAGTGATAAAACTTGTTGTGTTTTTATTATCTTTATAGCTGAAATGATGGTTGTGATTGATATTATTGTAGCTTTAGAAAAAGCAGAGCTGCACAGCTTTATTTATTGATGCGTCTAAAGCCTTTGATCCTGTTGATCATGCCCCGTTGAAACAGAGCTTATTTAAAATGGGGCTGTCTGACCAAGCGCTGCAAAGGTCCACTAATTATTTCTCAGGCAGAACTCAGCGATTGAAAGTTAATGGTCTCAGATCAAACTGGTTACAGACACATTTAATGGAGTGCCCCAAGGTTCAGTGCTTGGCCCACTTCTTTTATTTTTCTCTTCTTTATTAATTATTCAGGTATTACTGTTCAAGGTTGTGTAGATAATGCAGTTTTATATGGCTGTAGATGTTTTTCCTTAGATACACTTCATCGATTAGTCCGTCTGTAAAGGAATAGATTGACATTTTGGGAAACATTATTATCTGCTCAGTTAGATGAGAAGATTAATGCCACACTCATGTCTGAATGACAATTAGCATAAAAACCTGAAGCACGAGGAAACAGCTTGCCTGGTATACACCCGTTATATCTTGTCCATCTACTCTTTTTGAAAACTAACTTTTACAGAGAGTCCCATGCTGGAACTATTTATTGACCAGGCCTGTAACTAACGGATTTAACAAATCTGCCAGGTTTGCCGTTTCCTTGCACTTCCAGTCTTTATGCTAAGCTAAGCTCACCTCCTAGCTTCATATTTAGCGTATAGCATGAGAGCGGTATTGATTTTCTCATCATACTCTGTAAGAAAGCAAAAGGAAGCAAAGTGTATGTCTCAAAAACATCTAACAAATCCTTTACTCTTTGCAGCCTTAATGCAATTCACTTAAACTTTTGTTACCCGTTATAAATATCTTGGTGATTGGCTTAATAAATATATACTATTTTTATGCCGCTGCAGCACCAACAGCCAACATTCACTTGGACTCAAAGATGAACTGATTAGCTCTTGGTAGACAAAGGTCAAAGTTCAAGGACACGGTGATCTCACGTACTGGTAAATGCAGTATATCAGGAACACCCAGAGGGAATTTCATTACTTCTTGCACACCGTGACCTCATAAAACATGTTTTTCGGCCATTTCTCAACAATTCATTCACTAAGTACGACACAATTTAACTCAAATGCCTATGAGGATAAAATGAAGTGATGACATTTTATATCCAAATGGTCAAATGTCAACTTCACCGTGACATCATAATGTTCTGCAAAAACACTTCTGGCTGTTATTCAATGCTGTAACTCAGGAAGGAGAGATTGTGACCATATTTCCTGTAACTCGGCTGGTTGGCGGAGGGATACAACCGTGAGGCGGTAACTCTAGTTCATTTAAGCAACACATCTCTTATATCAACATATTCATTTAGTCATTTTGTAAAAAAAAAAAATATCAAGGTAACTGCTCCAGGCCAGATTTCATGTCAAATGAAATCTGACTTTAGCAGGCTTCTGATTGGTCAGAGCAAAACTATAAAACAACAAGGAAGTGACAAACACAAACACGTCTGAATGAATGAAGTGAAATGAAACTGTAGTTCAGTCGGATTATCAGCTAAGCACCTCATCATTGCGTTGTATTGTGTTGAGTCACTGGTATATTCTTATTTAACGTATTGTATGGACACAGATGGAGCAAAAGACCCTTTGCTCCCTACTTTCAAAGTTTCTAATTTAAATGTCAATATGAATGACTGACACAGCACAGCAGAATAATAATAATAATGTTTCTTTAAAAAAGTCAGTAATGTCTTTTGACTTCTGAGTCTTAACTGCACACATTGCCAACAATGATCCCAAACACACATGGGAGAGAGAAAAAAATAAGAAAAAACTAATTTCTCAACACAGTGGCAGTGGAGTGGAACAAGCTGCTTACTGAAATGAAAACTCCTCAGAGTCCAGCAGGTATTCAGACAGCAGCTGGAACCGCGTTAAAAATGTCTCTTGAGCAAAAAAGCAATGCAAACCTGGAGGTGTCTGTGCAAGGTGGTTATTTTACGTATTGTCCCATCGTCCCATCTGTGTGTGTTCTGTTATTATTGTGCATGCTATCAAAGCAGTTTTGTCTCCATCTTTAGAGACAGAATTAATTTGTTTGCTTGTTTACATATTTTTGCCCTCCCATCTGCGTATAATGGCAAAAAGCTTTTCTATTGACCGTGTCTGTTGCAAAGAACTGTGACAGCCATTAAACACATTTGTTTTTGACTTGAAAGCCTCTTATCTAGAGCAAAAAAGGGTTCAGCTCTCCTTCAAGGCTAACAAGCCAAGCTGTGCTCCTGCGCCAGACTCTTGTTACTGTGCAAGCTGGGTTTTTTTTTTGCTTAAGCTCATTGTCATACTGTGGACCATTAGACACCCAACCAAGCCTGACTGTCGACAGATGTTCCCATCCACAGAAACCACCAGTTAGAAAAAGGTTAGTCAAAGTTTTCTGACATTGCTGGGTGCCTAACGTTATTTAAGTTGCAACTCTTTGACCTTCCGGGACACAATTGGCCTTTATCTGGACGGATGGGAACAGTCATGACATTTTAGCATTTTTTAATGGTGAAGTTAGAGAACTCCAGGACTCTCGAGTCTGCGCTGCATCAGCTTTTCATAGCAGAAAGCTACTTGACAGAACATTAAGTTAAAACACACCCTGCACCAGTCAGTTATTTTGTATGGACAGTGGGTTAAATGAGAAGAGTAATGTGAAATTCATAATAATAATAATAATAATAATAATAATAATAAACAAAGCTCCCTGTCAGCTACAGCCACAAAGAGAATCTAATTCTGTGGGAAACACTGCATTCATTTTATAGAGTGTGAGCTCAGTATTCAGACTGGACAGTACTGCAGTAATTACAACATATTTTAATTTTAGAAGTTTTTATTACTTTATTGGATTTCTGTAATGAAATTCTGTCTTAATTTAGCATATTAAAATTTCTGATAAAGCCAGGGAAGAAAATGAAGCTGTACAACATTATCGTGACACTGGACTCACTGCGAGCGGTGGTCCTGTCTGTTGTAATAAAAAGTAATAACTATACCCTGTCAGTAATAAACAGTTTATACATAGTTGATAGTTAAAGGCCATTTATAATTACAGTGAATTATGTTCAGAATTGTAATTGGATTATTGCACCAAAATGTTAATTGCACGTTTTTTTCTGGATTTTAAGTGAGTCAGCGGCTCAGTCTGCTGCCGCCTCAGTGTTAAAACACTGATAAAGATACAAACACATAAACCATAAATGGTCTCTCTCTCTCTCTCTCTCTCTCTCTCTCTCTCTCTCTCTCTCTCTCTCTCTCTCTCTCTCTTTATTTGTTTCTTCACTAAAAGCTGTGAAGTTGAATAAGTCATAAGAAATACTTGCAGAAGTCGTCAGAGTTTGTTTAAACAACAGTAGGTAATTATAAAGTCACATTTGTTTGTTGCGGTGTTCTGCTCCATAGTAGGTAAGAAACAGAAATAACAAAAACAAAATATCAATGCAGCTTCAATTACCATGCATGTTTTGACACTCTTGAATTACATATATTACATCAAATACACCCAGAACTGACAGAGGAAAAGCCTTTTTCTGCTCACTGTCAATGTCTGACGGTTATTAACTATTCCTACAATTCCCAGTAGTCACCGCAAGCGCTGGCAACCCCAGGGCGATCCAGGAAGTTGCTGCCTTTTATTCTGCATATTCACAGCAGGGGCTGCAACATTTGGTCGACCTAATGAAGCACTTTATAGATATCCACGATTGATTTTCTTGATCTTCATCGATATGTTTTCATGTTTACCTTCATTGGGCTAATTTGTTAACATCTACATGTGTCATGTTTTATGAGTCCGGTTAGTGATGTTCCTCCTTCCTTGGAAAACCTGCTTCCACCACACAAGGAGGACTTGTGATGTTTTCTACAAACTCTTTTTTTTTTTTCTTACATATGCATCAGGAGTATTTACCTAACCTCCAGGCTACAACCAATCAATCAAGTCTCATTTGCTTTTGAGTTTTTTCAGTGACGGACAGTTATTGATTGGAGAATCACATCACTGCTGGTGATTGTTTTAGTTCCGACGCTGCTACTGTTTTCCGAGTTAACAAAGACGGCACACATTTTCATTAGATATTTGGACTCAGTTAAAATTAGTTTCTTGTATTCACTCATCAGGCACTGTTGACACAAACGTCTGGGCTGTGTTAGGTTCAGGTGCAACAGGAAAAAATGTGGGCTCTTCTGTGACAAGTCTGATCTATGAGACTATGAGATGTGTTTCTCTGCAGTTAGGGACTTCATACTTCGTATATCTACATATTTACATAGAGCAATGTTAGCATTCATTTGGAGTCATGTGTCTGGTCACATGACAAAAACCTTTAGCCAGTCAGCTGCACAACGCGCTACTATGTTCACAAGCTAGTTGCTAACTTTGTACATCTGTGGTTTGGTTCTGAGCAGGTTGAAAACAGCTGGGTGGGTCATTTTAAACATTGTTAATATGAACATCAGCATCAATATGACAAAGTCTATGGCCAGGTTTTGCTGATAACTTCCACTTCTAGCCTGAGAAAACAGACAAAGGCGAGAGTCACGTCTTTGATCATGTTCTCTCCGATGGCGCCGGTGGCCCGAGGCCGTGCAGTGCAGTCACGGTGGCCCAGGGCCAGCATGTGTCTGTTTTCCCTCCAGTGCTCTGAAACACACCAGGGCTGCAGCAGGTCATACAAGTTACTGACACCAGAGTGATCGATGCTGATTTACAGCCTTCCTGCACCGCACCATGCCGTGGGAGCTGGAGATCTCCACTCAGTCAATTTCAGGACAGTTTGATGTAATAAGGAAAGATCTCAGAGAACATCACTGCTTCCATTTAGACATTAATCATAGAAATAACGTGCATGTCAGTGAAAGTGGAATTACTAATAGTTTCTGTGATACCAATGATCTAAAGTGAAAGCTTTCTGACTGTTGTAAGTTTTATGATACTGTATGTTCTCTCCACTGGTACAACTTGAAATAAACTTCATGCATCACCAAATATTATTTTTATTTAGCAGTGGCGAAACCACATGGGCCTTGAACTCAACACTAACCACCCTATGGATATGCTTGTTTTTAATTGTCTGCCTACAAATTGGAAGTGTACCCACAATGCTCTGTTGGAAGCGAGCGCAGACGGCGAGCGCACCTATTCAGAGAAAGCAGATGAAACGTGGAGCCATAAGAAGACGTTTCTGTGGTTTTAAGAACCGAAAACTATCTCATCGCTTTGATACTTTCACTGTATCAATAAAGAACCTAAAATAAACTTTATTATCAAACAACACATGGACAGAGACCTTTACATTATATGGGAATTCATCTGACACTTTAAACTCTCAGGCCTTCTGTCCCGGTAATGAAGTCCTAACCAATGAGTGAGCCAGCTGACCTTTTCTCTGCCTACAGACAACAAATAAAGAAAAAGTCTGACTGGATAACTCTACTTTCATGGCTTTAGGACAGTAACCCATAACCCTTTAATTCCTGAAGCAAAGTTAATAGAAATTAGGCTAAAATTTGCATTAAAAGAGAAAAATTATTACATTTAAGAGATTAAATATTACATTCAAAATTTCCCCACTGTTATCTAAGTGTGCCGCTATAATTGCTTTGTCGCTACTTTTGCCTGAAGGTGGAAAAGGAACTGTGTGTTATAAAAGAGCATGAATCTACAGCACATGTTTTGTCTTAAGCCCGAGGCTTAAGTGGTGTTCCCTTCGGCTGCCTTGACTAATGAAATGAGCAGAGACCCTTAGCAGCCATTCAATATGTATGGGTTCCTGTTCCCATTAAGGAGCAGAATCACTGAGCCGAGGTGTCTGGGATGCAGCCCTTAGCTCTGCTGAGGCTCATTTCTAACTGTGGAGAAATTTAGTTTCATACAACGTGTATCTTTATTTTGGTAGTTCTGGTCTTCACCTGTCTCAGTATTAATAACACTGTACTGGAGTGGTGAGTGGAACTGATGGTGGGACAACAAACACTAGACGATCCGTCAGGGTTTTAAACAGTTTAGATGAACTCAGTTGGAAAGGAAAACAAAGGTGACAACTGTTAAACATCCATTCTTTGCCCTTTGTGTCCTAATTCCATACTACTAATTCTTAACAGGCTGTAGTTTATATAATGTGTGACACTGGAAAGCAGCAACACACACACACAAGAAAGACCGAGTCATTAGGAACATCTTCCATTCAGCTTTCTGCTTCTTTTTCCAATAAAACAATACGTTTTGTTTTTTTTGTCATTGCTGTATTTTGATGCCATCAGCTGCTTCTCCACTAAACAGACATCAGTTGTTTTGTTGTTATGTCCGCCAGTCCTTGACACTGCCAGCTGGCGGATACGCCACAATGTGCTGTCTGTTGCTAGCTTGCGTTGCAGCTCAGGAGATGATAAGCTTCAGCCTTCCCTCTGTGTTGCAGTCGCTGGGGAGATTGTTGTCACTTAATTGCCAGCTGTCAGGAGTGACAGTTAATGTCCACTTACTTTTCTGTGCTGCTGTACAGCCTAAATCATTTCTGCAGATGGTGGCGAGGCAGCGGCAGAAAGATCCGAGTCTTACATTTTTGCAAAAAACACTTTCTATTGCTTTTAAGTTTAATTGGCATTCCTCCAGGGTTGCAGTGACATTGAAATCTGTCAACACACTTAATGTATAATTTTCTGTTTTGACAAAACAAAGTTCATTATGTTCCTGGTTTTGCACATTAATTGAAAAACACAGTGTAGTCTGACAGTAAGTAATTAACTCGTATTGTAAGTTATGAGTTTTCAAAGTCGGACATTACGCACAACTACAGCTCCCATGATGCAAAGACAACGAGAAGAGAAAAGAGAAAGTATAATGTTGCTGTGGATTCAGTGAATTATGACGTGGGCTACAACTTGACCATTAAAAGAATGCCGAATTAGCACTTAGCACTTCCTGTCTGTAATGCACCTGTGGATGTCCAACAACTAGCAGTCGATCAAATCTGATACTGAAGAAAACTTAAAATAACATGACGATTCTCGGGCAAGTTCAGCAGTCATGAGGAGCATCTTTAACCACTGCTACGTTTGTTCACTAACTTCAACATATTATTATTTTTATTATTATTATTATTATTATTATTAGTATTATTATTATTATAACCATGACAACAAAGGTCGTCTAACCTTAACGAAGCAGTAATTTCAACCCAAAACATGGTGTTTCTTCAACCTACTTCAGTGTGTTCTTCTAGAGGAAACAGACAAACAACATATATTGTTGTTTAAATTGGAGAATCTGTTGCATTTCTTTGAGATAATACAATCACTGAGCACTTAATTAGGAACACCACACTAACACTGGGTAGGGACTCCCTCTGCCTCAGTTCTTCGTGACATGGATTCAGAAAATAAAAAATAAAAATGTTGGAAACTTTCCTTTGAGATTCTGCTCCATGTTGACACGATTGCATCACATGATTTATGCAGATTTGTCTTTGTTCTGCTGGATTCAGATCTGGTGAGTGAACTGAAGTTCCCTGAACTCACTGTCAGGTTTGAGGCGACTTTTGCTTTATGGCACGGCGCACTATCCTGCTGGAGGGAGCCATCAGAAGATGGTAAATTGATGAGATGCACAACAACATTCAGACATTCAAACGATGGATCGATTGATATTGAGGGGCTCAAAGTGTGTCAAGAAAATATTCCCACACACCATTACACCACCAGCAGCCTGGCCCTCTTTACCTGTATGTTGTTCACTGTTGATTCTTTTTAAAGTTAAAATGCCCCTGAAGCTCTGGCACTGGCATTCGAGTCATCTTGCACAACCTCAGAGAAGTGCCATGGGTTAAGGGAACCTGACCACTTCACTCCCTGCAAAAATCAATCATTAATATTACGTTGTGTTTCAGTTTTCAGACACTTCCCGCCTGCATTAGAGTTATTTGTATTCAGCCCCGTGTTGTCCCCATTAGCAGTGTCTGCTGCACTTCGTCTACCCTGCGTTTAAAAACAATGGCATAACCAGATTTGTCTGGTTCCGGTGCGTGGGAGCTGTCATGCCTCTCCATCTTCTGATCTGTCAGCCTGCATGTGTAACCTGTCTGGCATTCTGCTCAGCTCGGGGGCTCACGCTGCATCTGACATGACATATGTAGGATGTGACATATTAGGCGTAAACAGGGTTTAATGTCCTATGGACCTTGAAAACTACTCCTGTCTTAATCCGGATAAATTATCAGACATAGCCTTTGATTTATAAAAACTGCGCTATTCTCTAATGCACAGTGCTTGTAATGCAGATTTTGCACTGTGCTGCCCTGTGGCAGAACTTGAGCTACTCTGCAGACACAATTATGTGACACTAATACCCTTTTTACACCTAAATTACTGGGTATAAGCAGCACACACACACACACACACACACACACACACACACACAGAGGAGAAAGATTGAGCTTTTAGCTGCTGTGCAGACTGGAAAAATAGCTCCGTCACGTGTCATCCCCGGGTTGGTGCGCCTGTATGTGTGTTTTTGAAACTTATAATTTCAGGGTTGCAGTTCACTCTTCCATCCCTGAGCGCAGTGTAGCTGCAGGGTTTCTGGTTTGACAGCACCATACCGGGCAGGAGTCAGGTCTGTCTACGGGGTGTGTGCTTTGAGAGAAGTCACAGCACGGGAAAGGGGTGAAAATTAGCGTGTTCATACAGCAGATAAATGCTCACGTCTACTGCAGAGTCACTTGACCATAGACATTATCTGCAGCTACAGTCTTCACTTACACTCTGCAGGCACGCAGCCGGTTGTGACGTGGGGGCGATCAAAACTCAATGACAGGACGTCTAATGCCAACGCCAACTGAACATAGAACACTGACGTTGACATCGTCTTGTTAAGTTACCAAAATCCATCATCTTCCCGATGTCTCATCCCAACGCCACCTTGACAGTTGCGAGCAAAACCGATCGCCGCCTAAACATCACAATGTCAATTAACCTGATTTTCATTTCCGACTTTCTGACATTAGAGTCACTGGAGTCCAACGTCTTTCTGACATTACATTTACATCCGGAGCCAGCTGGGTGAGTTTTTCCATGAACGGCTGCTCCGTCACTTGTTGTTTAGTCTCTGCAGTTCGTTTGTGACGGTAAAGATACGCGGCCCTGACTTGAATTGAGACGCTCTTTTCAGAAAGCCTGTCTACTTTAACACCCACCATCCAGCCGCTGAAAGCTACTCTGCAGATTGGAATATTTCACTGATGATTTGTGAAAAACTTTTTCCAGTCTGTTTACCATTTCACTCACAATTTGAATAAATGAATTCTTTATTCTTTAGTCTTTATTTTGGCATAATTGTATTTGCACAAACTGAACCTTTTTTTTTTTTTTTTGCTCATATCCTATTTAATGTCAGCTTTTATTCTGCCAGGAGGAACCAGACCCAATTTTCACACACACACAAAATATCAGACTCAGAGTTTAACAAAAAATAAAAAATAAACACACAAGCCCTAATGCATCTTTAATTCTTCCTGCTCTCTCTCTCTCTCTCTCCCTCTCAGGTATACAGCTCTCCATACAGGGTCTAGTTATCACATTACACTAGGCTCACTGCCCAGAAGAGTGTGATTAAGTTGCTAATGTGAGTCAACATGAAAGAATAAATCAATCAGAGATCAAAGGGTAAATCTGCACTGAAGCACTTAGTGCCGTGAACTTCTGCTGCACAGCTCTTTATTCAACCTTCTGGACATGTTGAACTTCTACAACTAGTTGCACCAGGTATGTGTAGGTTCAAACTTTGCCTTGTTATATTGTGAAAATTAAAACAGCTCACACTACACACACACACACACACACACACACACAAACACAAACACACCACATTTGAACCAAATGACAAAACCTGGTTGCTAATGCATGACCTGTTTAAAGTTTAAGGAGGTAAAAGGAGGTAAAAGGAGGTAAAGTATGCAGGATCAGCTGTCAGACTAATGAGTGTCAGTGTTCACACATTGTCTGCTGCGGATGATGTGCGATGAGAAACAGTAAAGTTGTGGGCCATTAAAACCAAAACCCTCAGTGGAGCTGAGAGGAACTGCAGAGTTGCCGATAATTTTTTTTTTTTTTTTTAATAGGTTTTTCACTATGAGCTACATATTTCACCTTAAACATGATAACCTGCCCTAATCCTAATATAATAGCACTGATGCAGCTAGTGCAACTTTAATTAACCAACAACATCAGAGACTTTATGGCCAGATAATAAAAAACCAAACAAAACACAGTATTATTCCTCTACAAAATAAAGCAATATAACTGAAATTACAAAATGTTTTGCCCATAGCTTGGTTGCATAATCTCACTCACTATGAATACTATTTCCACACAAAGTAAAAACATACCTTCTCTACATTAGACTGAAGGTTAAAGGGTATTTGTGAGGTTATAATACGTCCTCTGAGCAGCGCTACGTCTTCAGGGCAGACTGGAGGCTACAGTGACTCGGTATCAGAAAGTGACGAGACGGGCCGGAGCTAGCTGGTTAGCGTGCTAACTATAGTAGAAGAAGAGACGCGATAGAGACCAGAGTTAACTTTCCACCTATGCTGAGTTTTAGGAATTTCTCCAGTTATTTCACAGATTTGTTGGTTCAGTTCTACATGTTACACAATTTATTCAGCTGATAATTTATTTCATAATGTGTTCTTTTTAATTCCCCTAATATTGAACACTCTGGGCCTCCTGTGCTGAAATCATCAAATACCATTCCAGTCATATTTAACAAGATAAACAGCTTCTTTTTTCTTTTTTTGTTGCGATGTCATTTTCTTGTTTAAGACCAAAATGTAAGACGAAGCTTAATTCAACCGTAAATATAAAGACTGATTCAAATTCACATGGTTATTACCAAAGTGTCTTTGTGCAGTTCATCATCAGATTTATAGAATCAATGCCGTTTCATTTAAAGTGCCTCGCCTGCTGCTTTGTTGGGCTTGTTCTGTCCACACGTGTCATTCCTGCTTTGACTGATTAGAATTACTGAGCCGTAAAACGACCTATCTCTCACACTGTGACAGCGAACCAATTTACGCACCACGCCACAACACAGCTTCACTGACTGACACCGACACAGACATGCTGATTCATAGAGAGACACGTGACCCTCGTCACAGCTCATGACAAGTTGTCAGGATTCACGTCAGGACAACCTGTAATATACCTGTTGTACCAAAGTGTTACCACACACACCGAGCTGGACACCATACTGCTCTTAAACTGACTGTTTTTACTGTAATCGAAGCTCTGATTCCCATGGTCAACGCACACACCGCTCAGACACGCATGTGTGTTGCTCTCTTGGTTAAAATAGGCCATGTTTTCCTCTGATTTGTTGCCAAAGCCAGCCTTCAGCGAGAGACCTCAATCATCACAAAGCAGGAAAGTAGAACACGGTCAGCGGCGATTGCCCAGGGACAGCCCAGAGTCCGGTCCAGACGTCCACAAAAAACATCTTCCACGTTCAAGAATGTGTAAAAGTTCCTGTCTGCTGAGAGCTGATATACTGTGTGTCTCCATTTCTTCTAGTTTTTGCTGCTGGTGATGTTTTAGTTCACAAAACAACTCTGCAGAAGAGAGTTTTGGAAGCAGACGTGCCTGAAACTACATTATTCAAAAGTGTGCACCACTTTTCATGTTTCAAATGTACATCCTGAGTGTACTATCAAGAGTTATATCAAAAAGGACTCCACATTCCCATAAATTGTAATTCTAGCTATCTTCCAGTTCTAAGAGGGGCCTTACAAAGAAAACAAAATTGCAGGCTTTCAAAATAATGTTCCTCGCTGCGATGCGACAGCATTTCCCCCATCCCGCTTTATCGTCCCCGTGCTTCCTCTGACTTTGATGCGACTGACCTACAGTATATGGCGAGGGTCAGAAGCTTAGTAATTGCTTGTCTGAGGTCTCACTTCCCTGACACATAAAGCCAGGAACACACAGGATGCGTGGCATGTGTGTGTGTGTGTGTGTGTGTGTGTGTGGGTGGGTGGCTGCAAAACAACTTGGGTTTTCATGTCGGCGCCGGGTTCGAGAGGACACACACCACCTGTGTTGCGTGATGTACAGTTTTGGCGACTTGCCCATTGCACACACAGTAAAAATAGACAGAGAAAAGACCTGATGATGTCATGTTGACATCATACCAGCAATATTACATAAACGGACACCTTTCACTATAGTTGTCAATGTCTTGGCTTTGGAAGAATGTAACTCTGCCGGCGTGAGGCTCTTAAAATCTACTTCAAACCAAGTGTGTCTTACATGTGACGTTACAAATAACCACCACATGCTACCACTACATTTTGTATGACGGTACGTGCTGTTACATGTGACATTAAAAAATTGTGTTAGATAAAGTAAAAAATACAGGAATAAATGAAGAATCATGAGTTTTTACTGGCTCTTGTTTCACTTGCAGGACCAGAAGTTTCTTCTTTACCAGCCAAACTGCCAGACAGGAATTCTGGATTCGAACCTGCAACACCGTGGTAAGGACTGAGCGTGAATGCTATGCAGTCTGCTAACTAAGGCACAGGGGCGGTCATGTATGTCCTTATAGAATACTTACTGCAAAGCTTCGTACAGAAAGGTCATGGGAGGACTTGCAGAAAATTGAGACAATCTAATACATCTATCAGCTTGGCATTTTTAAAGTCAACCACCCTGAAAATATGAGGCTTTCACCCAGCTACGGCCATTTATCATTCGCCTGATATGCAAACAAAACTGGACACGCTGTTGAGTCGCATTCAATAAAAGAGCTCAATTAAAGCAGTGAACGAGAGAAACCATCGTTGGCGTCAAGGCGTTTTCAGCAGCAATTTATAATCTAGATTCGATGAGGAGATTGGCTCTAAATTACTCGTCTAAACTGTAAAGTAGACGTGAAACATCCACCTCAACAAACACACACGCAACAACTGACTGGATCTAGTTAAGGTAATTAATTATAATCAATTGGTCACTTTAAAGTCACAAAAATACACTTTCTTAGTTCAGCTAAAAATATATTGGAAGGAAATTAAACCAGATTACCCGCCAACAAGCATAAATAATAATGACAGTACAAAAACCCTTGTACACATTCAATGCTTCTCTTTTAACCTTGTTGACCCAAAACAAGCAAAAACAGGTAAATACAAAACACGGAGATCTCAGTAACCCCTTCAAAGTTCAACGAATAAGCAAATAAAATGAAAATAAATGAGTGCACTCATAATGTCCTACCCGCTTTGAGCTGATGACTGATGGCTGAGTGGAGATGGAGGCTTCCTGGGAGGACGGTGAGACGGCAGTTGAGATGGATATGTGGATGGACGACAGAAGATCTCTTCAAAAGCAGCCTACACAACCTGCAGGAAAATGATTCACAAGTCCTCAATAATTATCTGAGAGATCTGCTTCAATAAAGTCACTGCTGTTTTTTCATTAACTCAAACAAATGTAACATAATACAACTCAAAGTAAAGAACATTAACTCAAACTATTTAATGTAGTCAAACATGCTTTCAGCAGACTTCATACATAGCTCACATACAGAAAGCTTAGCAGCATGAAAGGTTATGCTAGCCTCAATGCTAGCACACCACATCAAGTGGTGCACTCCATTAAGCTCAAGAGACACCACAATTTACCTGAATAATGTCTGAACAGGAGTCATAAAACACACGAAACAATTATCTCACACTCATGACAAAAGTTTTATCCCCTTTTATAATCACCCCGAGCTTTTATTTTACTCTTTTCATCTGCACGCATCATTTCCTGCTAAAGCAGCAGACAATGAGTTACAAACGCGAACTCACCTGGGTATCAAATGTTCGCAGCTCTAAGCGTCCATAGGTGACGTCACAGCTCCTTCATCAACTCCTGTTGTGCTCAGCATCAAACATAAACTTACAATTTATTTGTCATCGAGCTCTAGCTTTGGCTAAATCCAGCAGGTAGCTCCTTATCTTTTGCAGGGCTGCATCTCATGGAGGGAAGAAGAACAACAACAACAACATCAACAAAAAAAAAAAAAAAAAGATGTTTATTTTAGAGTAAGAGTGCCACTCTGCGCACTTTTTTGCGCACTGAGCAGAGCGCTACAATCTATCAAACCCATTTAAAGGGACAGTAACATAATAGCAATCTGGGGTTTAACTACCCTGGTTACACCTGCACATGAAGCTCTTTTCTACCAAACACATTCACATTCACACACCAATGATACATGACCGCAAAAAATACAATGGATACGAATCAATACATAAAATTGCATGACACTGGCAAATTGAAATACAATCGTTTAAAAGTCTCGCTGTTGTGAAAGAAAAGAAAAATTCATGTCCATGTACAGTTATCAATCGATTGCAGTGAGACCAGGTTGCATATGCAGTATACTAAAGGAAAAAAGATTGAAGTAGGGTAAAGAAAAAAAAAGATTGGTGAGGTAAGTGTCTGATAAGCAATTGATTAATCTATTACTCGTTCCCATCCCCAGTTTGGAGATACGTTCTTTGGACTACAAACCGTGCGTACCACAAACTTGAGAGAAAACAACTTGTGAAACAAAGCTGTTGTGTTTAAAGTAGCTTATTATTGGCAGCTGGTAAAATGACTGTTCTTATGTGACTCAGTGGTGCATCAGAGATCAGTGTGGCTGAGAGGTATTTGCACTCTGCTGCTAGATAAAAGGGCTGCCTCCTTCACTGCAGGCCAACAGGGCTTGAAGAAAACCTCCCATTTCTACCTGAGATAAAGTGACCACTATAGTGACCACAAAGAGCAGCGCTTGAATGCAAGGTTCTCAGCTTGTATAGCAGTAGCCACTCAGGGAATTCACTGTGAAATGCAAACTTCACAGTTGGGGTTTTTTGGAGCATAAAAATGGTAGCCGGAGGAAAATCATATCAAAAACAATGGCTGAAGAGAACAAAGGCAGGATGGCTGCTTAAAATGACAATGAAAAAACAAAGTCAAAGAAGAGGAAGTGGGTAAAAAAGCTTAAAGCCCAAAAGAGAAAATTGCCTGAGGAGATAAAGGTGGATCACAGATGAATATAAAAGAGGTCAGGTTGGCAGACAGACAGTAAATTCTGGTCTGGCACTCTTTCTGAAAGTGTTGAGTGGAAGAAAGTGATTTAAAAAGAGAGACATGGCGAAGGCTTGTCTTCAGTTCAATAAATCAGTCCTGTGGAAGACTTAGGAGGGAGACACGGCATGACAGCTCATTCACACCAGTGTCTTCTCTGCCCATCATCTTATTGTGGTGATTTTTTATCATCATTTAATGCAGCATATGTATGGGCCAATAAAAAGAAGAGCTCAGGACGTTTTGGAAAGTGGTCAAAGAACGTGTTTTTTGTGTTTTAAATCATCATTAATCTGAGCTGATTTGTCGATGTTTCTACTCTTGCTCTTTTCAAAGCAATTTTCTTTATACAAGAGAGCTGTGCCTCTAATCAACATACACTTCAGACGGACATTAGCTCCTCCTCTTTCAGCCACGCTACCGTCATTTATATATATACTACATGATGTCAGTGTTGGTGGGTGTCAGCAGCTGGTTCGCCGCTTTGTTTCCAGACTGAAATATCTCAGTAATCATTGGACGGATTGCACAGAAATTTTGTTCAGACATTCGTAGTCCACCACAGATGAATGCTGCAGACTCTGGTGATGCCCTGAGTTTTACTTTACTCACAGGGCCACCATGACATTTACATTTTTGGGTTTGGTATTCAATGACTGCAAAACTAATGACATTCCTACTGGCCTGTGTGTTTATGGCTAACTAGCATTAGTTAGCATGATAATAAGTGTTTGAGCCAAAATGTGGATGACCTACACTTATCATATGTTAACACAATATGTTCAAATATAAGTTAGTGATAATTAAACTCAATTCAACACAATTAAATTTTTCGCTGTAACGGCAGTAGCTCGCCACCAAGATCAACAGATACACACTGGTGAAAGGGAGAAACAGAAATCACAGCTGAACTCAAGCTAAAACATTCAAAAGCTATGAGCTAAAACTAAATATGGAACACATTAATCAATAAATCTTAATATCCAAACAATAATCTACAGAGATACACATGGTAATAAGGCTGTACAAAGGCATAAGCATTTGCAAACGCCATGAGGAATTAAAGAAGCAAGACAGCAGGGGGCGACAGAGAACTTGGAGTAAGGATTAGTTTTACAGGTGCAGCAGCAACGTCCTGAAGGCAGCCATGAGAATTCACCTGCACGAGACGTGCTCAGGTAGATTCACTACGCTTGTTGAAAAATCTTATAGTGTGAGACGCAAAACTCTGTGGCTTAAAAACACATTGTCTTCAGATGTGAGAGGGTGTCAGAGTGTGAAATCAGTCCTCGGTTTTGGATTCATTCAACTCACAAAAAAATAAAATATAAATTAATAAAAAGTGACCACACCACTTCACGAACGTGGGAAGACAGCAGCGCAGCGTCAGCAGTGTATATGATAAGACAGTTCCAGATAAATAACTTCACACAAGCCCTCTGCTAAAATCCATAACGTAAGTTCATAAGACGAATTAAAATCAGAAATCATCTTTCAAGTCAGCAAACAAAAGCCTCACACGGACCGTAGGCTTCTCACGATTACATGTAGATGATAGTGAGGGGGGAAGAATGAAGAGGAAGGATTGTGGTAGGAGATGTCATTAGTTTTCCAACAGATTGATAGGGTTGTGTTGATAATTGGATAAGTGAAGCTGTGTATTGATGGTTTGATCAATGAAGGAAAAATATCCGTTATGCATATTTTTAATTGCTGATGACTGATCGTAGTTGTTTAACCACTGTTCTGAAACAATGCTGCGTTCAATACTCTGAGAGATTCAGGTTTTTGTCGAGACTGCAGAAACAGAATGAAGAAGGGAGGGTGGAAAAAAAAAAAAACATGGACATGAAATCCAAAACCTGATGGAACAGTCTGCTGCAGTAAAGAAAATATTCAACATCCCAGAGCACACAGAGCATGTAAGTCTTTAGCTGTTCCGCCTCCCCGCTCCATGTCCAGGATTGGCCACTGCTTTCAAATCATCACCCTCCATCTATTGATCTTTTTCTATTGATGATTTTTCTGCTCAACTTCACACTGTTTGCTTCCGTGTGGTCAGGCCTGCGGCGTCTGCTGGAGGGTGATCAATCGATCCCCTCAGACAACCCACCACCCCCTCCTCCACACCGCATCTCACCCCACATCCTTCAAGATTCACTTTATTGTCCAACACTGCAGGAAACCTTGCTCACCCCTCCACCCCCCCACCCTTCCACCTCCGCCACCATGCTGCATCCAAAAAGAAACTCACCATAGGGAAGATGCTCTCTCAGCACCTGACTGCAGGACTTTTAACTTCCCTGTTTTATGCGGTGAAACGCTCACAAATCCTGACTTATTGATGAATCTAAAACCACAAGCTCCACAACTCAGTATTTCAGTAGGAAGGAGTTGTTGATCACTTTCATGCATATACGTCCAACCTACTGCTACAGCAGGATAAAAAAAAAAATGGCTCATAACTCCTACATGCTGTCAAATTGATTAATCAACTACTTAAAGAAACGTAAATCAGTTTTGAGGGATTGGCCTTTTGGTCAATTTAACTGTCAAGTGATGAAATTCTTTGAAATCTGTGAAATGAGCATGGCCTTTAAAAGATACATGTTTACACCATGTTGCTGTGATTCCTGCCAAACAGGATTCTCATTTCTAGCTATAACAACTTAAATAATGACAGCTGTTGCAAGCAGCTGAAATTAGCTTTCTGATGCTAACTCTGGGAAAAACTTGACAGAAAACACGAACTGAATTTTTAAATGTTCCATATTGTATAAAGGTAGATTTCCATGTGTAGTGTGATTATAGATCAGGTCTAGCTTCTATATTAATACTGTGAAAGTATCAAAGCCTCAGTCCACAGAGAAATGCACACAGCCTGTATTCAGAAACTGAGCCTTAAAACCAGCCGTCAGGACTTCTGGTACTTTGTGATGTCACAACTAAGCAGTCACTGCCCTCAGCCATGCCCCAAGCCCCGCCCACCTGGACCCATCATCCAACCGTGCAGGATTTGTTTGTGTTTTACCTGAAATCTGCTTTATTCTTATTGTTTCACTCAGAAAACAGCTTGAGAGAAGCCTAAGAGAGGAGATGTAAAACTACATTGAGATGTTTTTTTTAACTTAAAACCATAATAATAATAATAATAATAATAAAGTTTATTTATAGAGTAATTTTCATACAAGAAATGTAGCTCAAAGTGAAGTGCTTTACAATAGCAAATTAAATAGTACAATACAATAAGGGCGAGTAGAGGGACAATGAAATTAGACAATAGAAAGAAAATAGATGATAAAAAAATTTGTAAATGAAAATAAAAACAGACACCAGTGAGAATAGTTAAATATGAGAACATTAATTAAAAGTTAAATTAAATAAATAGGTTTTCAGCTGTCATTTAAAAATGTTCACAGAGCCCACATTTCTTCTTATGGGTATCAAAACTTCAAATGAGACACCAGAATAGTGTAAAATATGGGACCTTTAAAGTTAAAAGTTGATGACAATATCCGTATGATAACTGACGAAACTGTAGCTAAAAGTTCCTGGCAACAACTCAGCATCCTCATCAGTTGATGGTCTATTCAGAAGACATAAGAGCAGCATTTTGTCTGGCCCTAAGACTATAATCCTGTAAAACATGAAAGAAAAGAAACTTTCACAGTGAGACTCATAAAGAGTCAAAAAAAAATCTGGTCATCCTCTATACTACCTGATCCCCAAATGTACATTTACAGTCTCTGCATGTAATGGTTGTAAACTCATATCTCATAGCAAACTTGCAGAGCATTCCCCTGAGCAGGAAGCTACATCTCTAACATGTCAGATGTTACTTATAGGCAGCACACTCTCCAGTATTGGATTGTGTTATAACCTGAGTGTGCAGCACAGAGGTTAACGGCTCAGTGCTTAAGTAATATCTGAAGTTATAGCTGTACCTGGAACGGGGAGAAAATCAAATCAAAACTCAATATATCACCAAGCAAAGGTGAGATTCTGTGCAGCTTTTTCTCAGGTCTTTCCACACACTGGATCCTAATGTTGTATTTTTCCTCTTTCCTTTTCTTTTTTTAACGCCTCAATATTTCACCTTTCTCTGAAATTGTAGTAGTAAATCAGGTTGTCAACAGCACTGTTACAGACACTTCTTAAAGAGGACCTATTATGGCCATTTTCAGTGTTAATTATTTCATTCTTGGCGTCTACTAAAATAATTGATTAATGTTCTGAAACGACTTAATTTTTCCTCTTCTGTACATCTTTTACTGTCTTCTATTCACCCTCTGTCTGAAACGCTCTGTTCCCTCTGAAGCTAAACAATCAGCGGCCAGTGTGCTCTGATTGGTCAGTTTGCCTGCAACTACCATGGCAACGATACCTTCCGCACATCTTGTGCAAACAAATGGTTGTGGTGGCTTTAGTCCTGTTTATAGTTTTGAGCAAGAGTCTGATTCTGAACCAGAAGACAGACGGACCTGTTCCACCTTCACAAGCTGGACTGGAGCATAAAACAAGCGTACCCAGTGTCAGGCAGCCGGAAGGAGAGAGAAATATGAAGAGTGCTGTGAATCAAGACACTGGACAGTCTGCAAAGACTTTAGATGACATTATTCATAACTTGGAATACTTTTATGAGAAACCCTGTTGATTTTTCAAGTGTGGACACTTCCAGACTAAAGGAATATAAATAATGGAGGAACAGGTGGGTCGACAGGTGGGGAGTCTCCGCCGCTTCATCTCCTGCTGGTTTACGATGCTTGTAAATCTGAATGAATTAAACTTAAGTGAGCATTGTTACAAAGCATAGTTACTGAAAAACTAACTCAGCGGTTAAACTGTGGATAATTTATCTGAGCTAACGAGGTACAGCATGTCAACACTGACAAACGTTCAAGCATTTATATCTTCGCTTTGCTGCTTTTTACTAACGTGATCAGGTCGCAGTAACGTGGTTAACATCACAAATCCACAATAACAATGCGGACTGACAGACTGTGAGCCTGAGTGTGAAGTGTGAATTACAGAAATAACCGTTGGGAAAATGAAGCATCAAGCGTATTGACGTCGATAGGACAAGGAAGTAATGGCTGGACTCCCAACGAGGTCTTTCATACAAAGGAGAAAATCTGTTTTTTATCCTGACAGTTTCTCCCTTTGGTGTAAACAGTGATCCCTGTGACTCTGGAGACCATTTACATGCACAAAAAACCTATATAACACACTATAAGAATTAAAAAACTCAGAAAAGCATAATAGGTCCTCTTTAATGGGAATGGGAAGATAAATTGGGTAATAACTATCAGTGCTAAACAGCATTTTAATACTGTAACAAAAAGAAAAGGTTCAGCGAATGATGTTTGATGCTTCAAACACAAGACAGGACAAGCTGTGATGCCCTGAGACTGCATGCCAACACAGCAAATCAAAACCAGGTCTAACTGGAGTCAACTGTCTTTTATTACAGTGAACCTTTTCTATGTTAGTTTGACATTTTGGGAATGACGCTTTTTATCTTCTCTGTGAAAAGGCTGAGACGATGAGTAAATATGAAGCTACAGCCAGGAGACAGCTAGCTTTGCTTAGCAGAAAGATTGGAAGCAGCAGGCGAAATGGCTATTGTATATAGTGACTGACAAGTTGTGGTTTTGTGGGCAGTTATGTGCTAGACCTTCTCTTGGCCAGGTAACTGTATCTGGCCGCAGCTTCTCATTTAATGGACAGACATGACAGATAGAGCAACACTATCATTTATTTGGAGTTGTGTTTCTGGCCACCTGCCAAAAGACAATGAGCTGAAACCTCCATGTAGCTCATGGGAGAGTCAGGCCGTAATTCTCTGTCACATTATCGCATTGTTTTCACATTATCATTTCATACATTGTTTCTATAAAAAGTATTGATTATTTCCATGGGTTTATAATATTTATCAAAACGACCAAGTATAATGCGAAAGGCTTGCTCGCAGCATCAGAACCCATGAGAATTAAATGGCTCATACATTTACTGTCTGATTGAGTCTTGTGCTCTTAATGCAGTTTCTTTGGAAATGTGCTGCAGGACAGTTTGTACAGTTAGTACGGTGGCTTTTTTTTGGTGCAAAATACCGATGCCATAAACAGTTCAGCTGTCAAATTTGTGCACCAAGCCAAGACCTTCTACCCAACACCAGACAGCAGAGAGACACAGAAGAAGAAAGTGTAAAGCAAGGGGGGAAAAAAGATGTTTAAACTGGGTTATATGTTAAATGTGAAGGGCAGGGTGATGACAAGACTCCAGGCGAGCGGTCTCCCCCCTGCTGAAATAATCATCTCTTTGCTGTAGCTTGATTTTTAGACAGATTTGAGAGTGTGGTATCAAACTAATCAACAACTTTCTGCGAGAAAAGAAATAAGCATATTTCTCAAAATTCTTTCAACTAATATTTTTGATGACATTTTCTCAACCGACCATGAAAATTAACTTGTTTTATTTTACGTAAATTCTTTCTACATTCTCACATTTTACAACATTTAATATTTGTTAGTCTTTAAAAGAAAAAAAAAAACACTCTCCAGGACTCATACGCCACATTGCACAATGACATTTCTACAGTAGAGGGATACAAGGTTCTCAGACTCAAAATGTTCTCAGGAGGGTAAAATGATCCTTAATTAAAAGCTCTAACCTTTATGGTAAATGGATAAAACTGTGGAGAGCGAGAGAAACAAAAACTGACCAGTGGCTTATGAATTATTTGACTCTAACTCTCTTATTCCTTGTGTGTTTTCATTTTTTTTGTTCACTATGTTGCCAGACTGCACAGTTACTGGTGTAAATTCAAGATGAATTCCTACCTACTTATCTTGCAAATGTAATAATCTGAATCTGCAATTTAATAATAGATGCAGCCCACGGAATACAGTAAAGCATTTTGTGGAGATGCTGATGAGAAGGAAGCAGCGATGTGGCTGCTGCACAGTCGGCAGGTCAAAACAGAGAACTGCCAAAGTGAAATACTGTTGACTAATCAGAGCAACTCACTACTTGATTGTTTCTTACGAGAGTCTATGAAAAAAATATTCTTGATTTGATATCCATCATCTGGCTGTGGCTGAATCTTTCAGTCACATCTCAAGTGTGTCTTCATCATTTTGTAAAACTTCACAATGAAGATCAGGTTTAGACTCATGAAAACAGCTGTATTTGAATCCATGTCATAATAATCAGGAGTGCTCTAATTGCAAATCAAGAATCCCCAACAATTAATGTTTAATTCAATACTCTGAATACAAGAACATTTACTCCAATTATTCTATATTTCTTATCAGGTAACAACAAAGCGTGAACAACATGAGCATAAATTATTATCTTACAGCTTTTTATTTGATCTGTTCTCTTTTTTTCTTCTCCCACTCTCTCACTCTACTCGTCCCTGGAAACGTCTTTGACTGAAAGAAGAAAATATAAAACAAAAAAGTAATAAGATTTCGAATCATTCACTGAAGTTATAAAGAAGATTAAAAGCATGTCTTGTCATCTTACATCTGCTCCTCTGCTTCTGTACTTCTCTGCTGTTCTCTTTTTTTCACTCCTTTCTCATCAACACATTTTCTTCTCTTGTTCTTCTTCGTCTTTACCTGCTGGTTTCCTATTCTCCCCTTTATTCTTTTACTGACTTTTCTCTTTTACTCCTCTTCTCTTGTCCTCACTCCTGAAGTCCAGACTTCCACTCCTCTCCTCTCCTCACCAATTCTCCACTCCTCTCCTCATCACACATTTCTCTCCTGAACGAAGCCCAGTGCTGATGGTGTACGCCGAAAATGACATCTTGACATCTTGAAGTTGTCTTGCGGACCTATATTTATAGATATATATAGCTATATTTCCACAGTAATAGAGCTCCATTGATTTGCCGGTCCAGTCAGAGAGACTGAGGGGAAATGACACAAAGTTGAAGTTATTTTAAAAGTCTGAAAGATTTGGGGCTTTAGCAGGGAAAACATCTGGGGCTAAAGCCACATAACCCAAGATCTCAATTTACTTCTCACTACTGAGTGTCTGTTATGTAGGGAACAGTGGATGAGTGAGGGGGAGAGTGGTTTTAGAAACAGCCTGCAGTCATGGGGCTCTGTTATGCTTTATTATATCTCACTGGATCAGGGACAACTTTATGTTGCTGGTGACGGTAGATGAAACATCACAGGAGCATCAAAGTCACACGGCTTCATCCTCTGGGCACCATGAATGTCTGTACAAAATTCCATCAGATGGTTGTTGAGCTGTTTCAGTCTGAACCAAGGTGGTAGACTGACCAGTCGACACCGTGAGCTACGTTGCTAGCTTAGCTAAAAGAAACAAATTTCAGATTTAATTCATTTCATTAATTCAGGATATTTTTTATAAATCAAACATTCAATATATGTTTGACAAGACTGAAACAGGACAGGCTGAAAATTTATATTGTATTGATGAGTAATAAACCTCAAAGAAAAAATAGGGGCCCAGAATTGAGCCCTGGTGAACCCCACAAGAAAGGGAGAGACCTCTCCTAAAACAGTGAAAAAAAAAGGCAAAATAAACCCAGAGATAACTGATATCAGCGCAACTGATAGTTAATAAAAAATATTGTGGCTCATCATGTCTAAAGATTAGCTTAGATCAAGGAGAATTTGACTGAACAATGATGAGATTCATGAAATAAGATGAAAAAGACGCTGGACTAGACTATGCACTAAGAATTGAAGTAGCCTTGATGAGACTGAGCGTTTGGGCTCAGAGGAGGTGGTCTGTATGGGGATGCAGACTTCAAAGGTTTGTTGCACAGATAAGCAAGGTCAAGAGAAAGGAAGTATTGTAGGCCCCTTTGGCTCAAGATATAAATGTCGCCTGTTCCTGTCAATTTCATCAGCAGTAACGTGGGGGAGCTGTGCTGGATGGTACAGATCACAGAGAGAAGTTCTCTTGTGACCCTGGGTAGAAAAGTGCAATAAATAGAAATGTCTTGCCTCATTTAGAGTGACAAGCAGACATCTGGCTCTCAGAATGTTTAAGGACACTGCAAGATAATCTTTTTCTACACAGCCTTGGTCTTTTTAAGCCTCTGATGTGGTCGTTAAATAGGCACAGGGAGAGTCTTTTTTTAATCTGAAGAAATAAACTCTAAAAGATCCTCATTCCAAAGGTCATTGAAAATGAGGAATCCCAAGGAAGACAGAAACTCTGGAGGAATCAATGAACAGAAGGTTCTGAGAAAGGTTTTATGCAAAATGACTTAATCTACATAAAAGCCATAAGAGAGAACAAAGGTAAGGACATGGCCCTTGAAGTGTTTTTTAGATTAAATTTAGTAAGAAAAAAGGAGGGCTGTAGGACCCAGACATGGATATTCAACACCATAATGGGAACTGTGTCATATTGGATCATAAGTGCTGATAGGCCTTAAATATCCAGAATGAGAACAGTTTTAAATTCTGTTAAAAAATTAGTAAATGGGAGTCAGAATTAAATAATTTCAGTGGTAAAAAGCGACCAAGTGATTAAGAGGAGCAGATGTCTCTGTAAAAACAGAGATCATATAAATAAGAGCGGCCGACATTTATGGCCAAGATTGGTGAGATTGCTTCACAGGATGCTGATACTGCAACATCACTGTGATCCAAATGCTCCCTCACAGCCGCCATGTCTTCTTCTTTCATCAGCAACAAGTCAGTTGTCATCAGTTTTATAGACACACGGACGATGGCAACAGTGCTCATACTGAACGTATTATAACCTGGTTTAGTTACTAGTTAGTTTGCAGATTCAGTTTGTTAATCAGAATATTACTAACAAATGAATAATGATGTACTATCATTGATTAAGCTAGAAGTAAAAAGGTACATACTTTAATGAATGACTAACTTCTAACAGAGCATTTCTACACTAAGGACTAAGTGAGTTACAGGATACTCGACCTGCGTTGTGTGTACATGGCGGCTGCGGCACATTCATTTTGGTGCCCATGGTAACAGATGAGAGCGTCCACTGTGTAAGACGGGCATCTAGAGATTCATATTTCACATGTGATGCCCTATGAAGCACAAAAAATGTCATAAGTATAAATAAATGCAAAATAAATACAACATTTTTTACTTTTATATTTTAGTTATTTATTTATGCATTTCTACACTTATATATCTCTACATTTCTACATAGATTCATTCATCTATTGATTTATTTCTACATTTATTTATGTATTTCTCTGTCCGTATGTTAATTGGGTAGGTGGTCCTAACTCAGTCTAAAGCTGGATTGGTGTGATTGATTGGATGGATCTACTACTACTACCTTGACTAGATTTAGCAACTTTTCACCTTGAGCAACGTTTTTCTTTTTTTTTTTTAGGGAATCTAGCGAAATAAGAAAATAAATAAATGTAGAAATGCATATATATGTAACCATTTCTACTTTGATAGTCACACTGACATGATATCAGCAACATTACATTAAACCTTTCACTAGTTTCTATGTTAAGGCTGAATCTATATAATCTAATATAATATATTTTGTGGTATTTTTCTGGTGCACTGTGTGTATGTGTGTGTGTGTGTGTGTGTGTGTGTGTGTGTGCGTGTGTGTGTTCGCTCTTAGCAAGTATATGAAATCTTTTCTCCCTTTAACTAACTCATTCAGAGTAAATGGAGAAGCTGCAGCTTTGCATCTGCACCAGAAGTAGAGTATTTAGTGATTTACTGGTGAAGTAAATTACTAAATACACTAATTGTTTGATTCATAGTGATCATATAAACCAGCAGTAGTGTGGATGGTTTCTAGTTGATATGCTTTTGAGCATGTTTTTTTTCTTTTTAGTGCTGTATCCAAACACTACAGCTCTCAACCTTCACAAGTTTTTTTTTTGAGTTTTTGGAAGAATTTCTGTTATATATTCCTTTAAAACTGTGCGAAATCCACAAAATATTTTAAAAAAAAACTTGAACCTAGTAATGAGAAAAAAGGAGTGACTACTTGCACAAGCACTGATGAGCACCCTTGTTATTCTGTTTAACAACTCATTAAAGCCGTTCTGACGCAGTCCTCCTTGAAACTGCTTTTTTAAAGAGCCTTAAAAAGAATGTAACTCAGTCGACATTAAAGTCAAGTAGTTTACTCTGTCTTGTTCCAACAGCAGCTGATCTTATGGTTCAAATTCTGAGAAGTGAGTGTTCTCCCAAGGTGTGTTTATTAATTCAAAAGGTCCTTTTCACTTTTTAATGTGTGAACTGATTTTTAGTGACTTCATGAAACAGCATTCCATCAGGAAAGGCCGTCAGTGGATCCGTGTTTTATCTTTAATCTTTGGCATGTTGAGTTTAGAAACACATGCAGTGATATTAGATATAGTATAATCTATACATAGAGTGTGTGTATATATAATCTGCTACCTACTGCCCCCCCAACATCTGCCTCAGAGGACTCATCTGGTTGTTTTTTGTGCTGCTTGCTGCCTCGATTTGTGTTGGTGTTTTGTCAAGCCTGTGAAATGTTGGGTGACAGCTCCAACACTCAATCCTGCCAAATAAATCTTGGAAACCTGCAATAAAACCCCTCATTAAACCTTCTTACTCAACCTCAGTTTGGTGGTGATGTTCCATTGTTTGTACACAATATTTGCAGAATAATTCCTGCCTTAACATCTGTCTGCACAGACTCTGCTGTGTGTTGTTTTGTTTTGATCAGGACAGATGAGACATGGATGTTGCCATAAATTAGGCGTGACGTGTCGGTAGTCTGCGTATGGATGCATCGTGTTGGAACAGCATCAGTCTGAATTCTCCTGTTTGCATAGGCATGATGTTACAATCAGCCAACAGCACGTGGATTTTGACCACGTTGAAATCATTTTGTATTAATGTGAAACATGCATCAGTTTGTTTGCAGCAATTTACAATGTTTATTCCATCTGGGTTTAGATTACGTACAGTGCCAGGACTGCAGGGCTTCAAACCCTTTGTGCTGCCGCATGTTATCATTTATAGACCGAGTAGAAACAACCTACCATGGTTTAACTCATGAGTCACAACAAATGATGCAATGTGCACTTGTATTTATAGAACGGACTAAAGTACTGAAAACAAGAAGAGTAGTGTGTGGTCTCACATGGCAGGAAGGTAATCAGATAACTTTTTCAGATTAAACACATTTCGGGCTAAGGAGCATTTAAGAAATTTGCATTCGTAGAAACAAAATGTTTTAAGCTGCAACAATTATAATAATTTAAACAATGGATCAAATGACTTTAGTGTGAAGAGGTTTGCTCACAATGTGAAATTGTGAAGTAAAACACAAAAACAAAAAACCATTCAAATGAGGTGGTTTCTCAGACTATTCGTCAAAGCAATACTTTGCTAAAGTGGAATGGAAACACTTTTTCCACATTTCAGTCACATGCTTTGGAGCAAATGGAAAACGCTGAAGCAGTGCTCGGACCTAAAAGTCACACAACATGCAGCCACCACTGTTGGCATGAGACTCTGGTCCATG
The DNA here is from genome assembly GCF_002814215.2 of Seriola lalandi dorsalis. Classification (NCBI taxonomy): domain Eukaryota; kingdom Metazoa; phylum Chordata; class Actinopteri; order Carangiformes; family Carangidae; genus Seriola; species Seriola lalandi. The sequence continues at coordinate 290,056 of NW_019525058.1, read as the reverse complement.
CCGGACTTCTCGGCAAGGACCACGTGTCCAAACGTGTGCTCAACTTTTACATGGATGGCACTGAGGTGTTCGTTAAAAACCGTCTGTGTTGCTGTTAAATTGGAACCAGAGAAGCCCTTCATGACCCGGGGTAGGGGTGGGGATGTAGGGTCTCCGGTGAGGAGTAGAGGCACCAGGACTCCCTCTATTACCATGGTTGTTTGCGGGTGTTTAGCTGGATATTTTCAAAGGAGCACACACATATCATACTGTATGCTGTGGCTTAAAAAATGTAAAATATTCTGTGTGTGTGTGTGTGTGTGTGTGTGGAGGGAGGGGGGTAAGATGCGTTTCATATGGTTTCAGATGAGTGCCGTTTATTGAATTCATCCATTCCCAAAAATCCCTGATACGTGGCCACTGCCAGATTGAAGCGGTTTGCCTTTTTCTCCGTTACAAGCACCAGATTCCTTCGTCGCCTTCTGTTAAATATTAAATCGGCTATTGCAGTTGATGCAACTGAAACTTCGTCCCAACCCTTAGCAGATGCTGGAAATCCATCGTCATGTTCAGATTTATTCACATAATGTCATTCAATGGAAACAAAAAACATTTGCAAATGTGTTTTGTTGGCTTTTGTAAAAAAAAAAAAAAAATTAAAAAAACGCTTCTATTTTGCGAAATTAATGCTTATTACGCTGAATGTGTTAACGGCTTATAAATAAATAAATAAATGAAAAAAAAAAATGTAAGGTAATCCTACTACTTACTACTCCTACTAATTAGGATAATGATTCGAGAGTAAAGTCATTTAAGTCTTTCAGGATTTATCTTTTACTCTGAAAGGGGCTATTTGTAAGTTTTCTTTGCTGCCAAATATGGTTTCTGGCCGGGAGCGGGAAGAGGTTATTGTTGCTTGTCAAGAGCTTCGGCAATTGTTGCGTTTACAAGACAAGAGGTTATAATTCGTCCTCTGAGCAGCGCTACATCTTCAGGGCAGATTGGAGGCTACAGTGAGTCGCTATCAGAAAGTGACTAGACAGGCTGGGCTAGCTGGTTGGCATGCTAACCTCAGAGTTAACATTTGTGTTGCTTTTCACCTATTGCTGTTGGCGAGTAAAGGAATGAAGTTTGATGCTGAACTCGCAATGTTTCTTCTAGACTGCTAAGTAAACAGCCGCTAATGCTAACGCTGGCTATATAGCAATAGCAAAACTTACATAGCGTAGCTTAAATTTGATTTTAGGCGACCCAGACGCGGTTTCCCAACAAGTTTAAGTAAAGTGACATGTTTGATGTGGAGAATACAATGATAACATTAAATATCCATTGTTGTTGAAACTGATTGATCGGGTAAGTGGAGCAGTTTCCAACGTAACACCTCTGTCCAGCCGCTCTGCTTCCTCATTTTGACCCTTGTTTGCTCTTGTACTCTGCTAGGAGCTCATGTGTAATAAAACTGCCCTTCACAGTTGCACACCCCTTCACACATTTCCTGCAATGCGTGATGCAACAATAACAAGCACTGAGAGGTGGAATATTGGTGACTGCTGGGTGTAAAATTAAAAACAGGGAGTGTTTCTAATGCATTAGCTTACTCCTGTGAGACCTGATGAAAGAAAAAGTTACATTCATATATTATCCTTCATGTTATCGCTTATCTAAATATTATAACTCTTCAATTTAAAAACCCCTTCAGTTTATTCAGAAACTACTAATTTATCCTGAACCTGTCAGAAAACGAGACACCTTCATTAATATTGAAAGTTTGGTTGTTAGCTGAGAGCACTCAGTTCCAGTTACATTTCCATGTACTGGATTATTTTGTGTCCTATATTTTATGCCCCAATATACTTGCGTAACACAAGTCCCTTTAAAAGCTGTTACATTATGCATGCCTCTTTTAGACACCGACAGGGACTCATATTTTCCAACAGGCAATGACCTTTTCATCGAGAATGAACAACAAGGCTTCAGAGTGGGCTGCTCAAATTAGGCGGGACCAATCCTATCTAACCAAATGCTAACATTTGGTGCCTTTGAACATGTTAATTATTTTGGCATTTACTTAAATTCTACTTCTTCTTCTTCTCTCCTTCATCTTCATTTCTTATTCACTTTGTGCTTCCTCGACTTGTGGCGATGATTTGGAATGGATAAAGCCGAAGTCTGGATTCTGTGTTTTTCATGAAAAGGATTGAAGTGTTAGTTAGCCGGCCTAAACTCATACAACTTACTGGTAGAATAATTTTTGCTTGTTAACAAACAGCTGTCTGCTGCTGGAGCCAGGGTCGATTATAGAAACGTGGTTGACTTACAATCTGTCTGACTGCAAAGTCGCCACATCCCCAAGAGTCAGCAGTATGCATGATGGTCGAAATATACAATATTTTCTATTTGTTTCACTTAATCCTTTCTTTAATCAGGCAGTCTTATTGATTACTGTCTCTTTTTCAGCGCAGACCTGTGTACACTGTCATTGATAACCCCCACCACTGTGACCCTGCAAGATAAACAGGGATAAATAAGTGGATGGGAGTTTTTCCATTTTTTAAATGTCCTGACATTTACAATGAAATCAATAAATTTAAATAATTGACCTTTATTTAAATGGCCCAAGTTATTTGTAACTATATGGAGAGTGGAGTACCTCTAAAAGGGAACTTGACTCTGAGCAGGTGCATTTATGTTTTTCATCTAATTGACCCAAAATCCAAACATGAAACTGAACTTACCAGACTCCATCCTTACAAACACAGACCACCCTGTTTAGTCAGGTTTGGAGGCAACAGGGCGGCAGAACAGACGGCCTTTCCGTCTTCCAACTTTCCTGTAAACACAAGTCCATCTGGGGAAATCTAACCCCTCCAGCCTGAAACACTTCGTCTTTACACTGAGGTCCTCGATGATTGCTGAGCTCCTCACCCCGTCACATCTCCAGTGTGCTCCGGAGACGTTTGCACCTCTGTGTAACGCTCTGGCAGTGAAGTTCAGCACAGGTCTGAGGCCACATGGTAAGGCGTTGTTAATAAACCTAATCACCAGCTGGCTACTTTTAGACGTTTTCCCTTCAAAACTCTTCAGAATATTTTGTCATAGGTTAAGAAAACCAAAGCTGCTGTCAGGTATTTGTCTAATCACTATAAAAAGAGTGTGCAGTGCAACAGGTGAGCCGCAGACCCCAGCTGGTAAATTTGCCATGCGTGTAGTGATATGTGACATTTATACGGCCGTGGCAGTACATAACTCTGAAAATGGCTGGCTCTGCTTAAACATGCAATTCTTACTTATACTTATTTGTGTAATTCTGCCTTAAATCAAACAGAATCCAAGTATCTGATTCCAACAGAAAGCAGCTAATGACTGTTGATATCCACAGATCCTATGTCACAATAATCACAATAATGTTATTATATGTTAGCTAAGAAATTATGAAAAAATACAATCAGCGCAACCTTCTGTTTCTTACTTCAAAGCAGTAACCTCATGGGATTGTTATAGCTAACGTGCTAACATGTTAGCAAACACACAACATCAGGTTCAGAAAAAGAGGTGGGACCGCTGATAACTGAATTAATTACTTTAAAGATTTCATTTTAAGATATCAATTAAGAAAAGAAAGCTGATCCTTAACTGCTTTCTGGTAAATCGCCCTTCAGTTTTTAAGTGCAACATGTGTTAATTCAGACTTATTAATCTTCCCCTGGCGTCAGAGTCTTTTAAGGGCTGGAGTGTGATTTGTTTCCCAGTTTTAAACAGTGCAGTTTGGTCGAGGATGGATGGGCATTGATCGTTAAATGAAGTTAACAGAGCATCTGGACGGAGGGGAGAGATAATGGAATTAAGAGAAGATGAATTAAAAGCTTCACAGAATTTGGCAGCGGAACCAGCATTGAGGATGTGAGAGCACGTTGTAGGGTAGGGACTATAAAGTGGAAAGCGGTAGTGGGACGTTAAAGACAATAGCTTTATGGACAGTCACAAACATATCCACCGAGTTAAGAGCCTCAGGAGAGAAACCACAGACCTGAAACAGAAACAGATGGAAAAGGGTTCAAAGAGTTTATAAGATCTGAAAAGTCACCAACAATAAGCACCCTGTGAAATTTAGGCGTGACAACGGATAAAAGCTGAGAAAATTTCAGAAGTAAAACTAACTGATTTAGGGCGCCTATAAATTAAAATACAGAGTAAAGCAAGAGGGATTAAGAGGCTTAACATTTCAAAAGAATTTAAATTGCCAAAAGTGAGAGTATGGCATTTAAGACCAGATTTATAAAAAATATAATATATAAAAAAGCATCAACACTATCAGGAATCCTGTCAGATTAAAAAATCTTTGTTCAATTAAAATGAAACAGTTATGTTGGTATTTAATGTGATAAACTGCCCCCTTGTCTGAAGCTCTGTTTTAAAACCAGAGTGGACACATGGAAAGACTCAAACAGCAAAATGATTTGACTGATTTATGAAAATATCTACTGCTCATTATTAATTATGAGGTAGTTGTACATTTTGCTATCGCTACATAGCCAATGTTAGCATTAGCAGCTGTTTACTTACCATTCTAGGAGATACGTTGTGAGTTCAGCATCAAACTTTATTCCTTTACTCACCAAGAACCGTCTCCTGAGAAGCAACGGCAATGTTAACTCTCGACTCTGTCACGTCTTCTTTACTTCGGCTGAAGTTAGCACGCTAACAAGCTAGCCCCGGCCCGTCTCGTGAGTTTCCGATAGTGACGCAATGTAGTCACCAATCTGCCAGTTTTTCCAGTAATCTGATTGGTCAGTAGTTGGGCTGTTGACAGGTTTTGATCTGTGGTTAACTTGCTCTGGATCATAAGTTACCATGGTGATTTACCCCGGTAACGAGTGAACCACCATCGTAGGACTGAAAACCTGAAGTTACCTCATTAACCTCAAATCCTGCTTACAGGCCTCAGGTATCTGTGTACTCTTAAACTCTCACATTGACTCTGATGATGATGATGGACCTGAGGAGAAATGAAATCATTCCAGAGACCAAACTCCACTGTTTAGTTCAGTCAGAGAGGAAAAAAAAAAACTGCTTTAGAAAGTGAAGTAAACAAAAAACAAAGCCAGTAGCTGGAAGACAGGAGTGCCACTGGAGATACTCACTGTTTATTTCTTTCATATAACAGAACATTTACCAACAAATCAGACTGTTATATATGAAGTTCGGAAAGCAATTTAGAAAGAAGTAAATTGTGTATTGCTGTTTTTGAAGCGTATTCTTGTTTTTTATTTTATTCTTGCAAATTTGCATGTAACATGTAGCGTCCACAGTTTAACGTGAAAAGAACATGATTACACCCACCTGTCCCATTTTCACTGATGTCCACATGTGTAAACAGAGCAATTTCAAGTGATTATACACTCAAATCAAAGCAGAGGAGCAGTACAATTGTACAGTAGACTACTATAACAGGCTAATATTGAGCCCTGGTGTGTACCTTTAGAGGAGCAAACAAGTTGCTGATAGTTAAAGGTACAATTTGGAACCAATTTATTCTCAAAAAAAGTTGCAGCAGCATTTTCGGTTAGTAAAGGCAATTGTGATTATAAGCAATGATATTGTTGTAATAACACAGTCACTCATTAACTTTGCACCTGCTTTGTCAGTCAATATTTTGTTAAGCGAACCCCTTTGAGTACTGTAGCCTGTTTTTGTGATTTGATACAAGAGGTTCTACGGAGTATTTATATACACAGGATAGTTTATTGTGAAATCTGAATACTTAATACTTAATGATAATCAAAGTAGGACACTATTTAGGGCCCCTGAGTGGTGCGCTGGAAAAAGAAAGCACTCAGCAGAGTTTACTGCTTGGCTTGGTCCTGGAAATAAAACTTCCAGCTAACGTTTTAAGCATTATTGTGAGCTCAAGCTAAGATAATGATGCATTTGAGTTCATATGCAAATTTGTCATTAATCAAATTGGTGAATTTGGTCTTTGGTTCCTCTGAGGATCTGGAGCCCATTGGCCTGACCCCACTTTGCACATCCAGTTCTGCTATGCTCTTTTTGAGTGTGCCTTCTTTGCATGATAATGTCTCTTCACATTAATTTTTACATCACTAACTGACCGACCCATGTCTCTCTTTTTAAATATAGTGGCCCATTTATCAACAGAGTGAGCAGTGATAGCAGCAGTGGCTGTGACACGCAGCTCACAATTTGCATAATTTTATGAGCCCTAACTCAATTAAATATGAACACACAGACATTACACATATTTTTAGATTCAATGAGACTTACACTTTCATCATAATTTCTGAAGTCCATCACAAATAAATGTAAATCTGTTTAGAAACCAGAGAAAAAGACACTCCTTATAAATCTAGAATCATCACTTTTTTTTATTCACTATCGAAGTATCCAGTTGTAGGTGTGTGCACATATTAATTAGGCGCTAGGCGACATCTAGTGGCCATAGTATTTAGGACAGGACGAAGGAAGAAGTCTGGTGACGTAGTATAAAGAGCGACAAACTCCGCTGGAGGTTGCGGTTGTCAACAAAATACAGAAATATGACACAGGATAGCGGTGCTCGACTCCCATGTGAAAAGTAGCAGCTCATGTACAACAACACTATTATTCATACTATTGTAACCATGACAACAAAGATCGACTAATATTAACGGAAGTAGCAGTAGTAATCCAAACCACGACCTTTTCATAAACCTAACCAATCCATCACTGTTTACTACTGTAACCATGGTGACGAAGGTTCGGTATTGCCGATGTCAGTGCAGTCCGCGTGTTTCTTATTGTAACCATGACAACAAAGTTCGTCTAATGTTAAGGAAGTTCCTATTTTAACCCAAACCACGATCTTTTCCTAAACCTAACCTAGCCGTGACCCTTCATTATTGTAACCATGACAACCACTAGGGGCGCTGTTTCGGGAGACACTCCTCGGGGTTGTATCTGAGGACAGCGGTTGTTCAGGTTGGAGGACTTGTTGAGTGGTCACCTTGTTTTGAGTTTGCCTGACTTGTAGCTTAGAAAAACAAACTGGCATCTTGTTAAAGTTATTTAGATGGATTTGTTCCGTGCTATAATGCGCCCTCTGAAGTCACAGTCACATCTCTCTTCTGAAATACTGTTTAAAGGCAAAGAAGAGACGGAGAAGCAGATTGGATATTTCATACATTAAGGCATTAAGGCATTTAAATTATGTTGTCACTTATATATGTGGGATTGAAGTGATGCAGTCTGTCCGCGGTACTTAGAGGGAACACAGGTGTTGTTTTGATGCCACGGCAGTCAGGTATGTTCTCGTGCGCTGCAACATTTGATAAGTTGGCTTCAGTAATAATCACACAGGGCACATTGGGTCCTCGGAGTATTAGCAATCTTTCCACTGTTTGTGTCTCATGAATTTAAAATTTTTCATTTTCAAGTCTGCCGTATAAAGAATGAATATAATTCATTTTATCTCACTAAGAAGTATCTCTAAGGTCACACCAGCAGCTCACAGAAAGAATTTTTTGGTTTTTACTGTATTCAGAATGAGGCAAGACTGACTGTTACACATTAGGACACCCAGCATTTTCTTCTCACTGTTAATTGAATTCTGGCAAATGGATCAGAAACCATCTGCAGGCGGAGCAGCGAGAAGCCAGGCATATTTTCTTCTGACAAATATCATTCTGAATACATTTTCTCTGCTGGTAAAATGAAAACAACCGTAAATTGTCAGTGATTTGGCTTCATTTGCATACACTTATTTAACTGGGAGTTCAAATGTTTGTGTATGAGGCAAAGCCAGTGTCTGACTAGAGCTGCACGTTTATTATCTGAACATCCTGATGACTGTAGTGCTGCTGAGAACACCACAATGCAGTGTGCTCTCTCTCTGCCCGGTCTTATCAAAGTGGACGTTTGCATGCTGAGAACTGTCTGCTGTCTGCATGTCTTGCATCAGGTCACTTTTCAAAGCCAACAGAAACCTCAGTGGTTTTGTGGAAGTTTGATTGATCCTGTAAATGAATATTTGAGACCTGCTTGCATTTTCATTCAACAACACAGCGTGTTGAAAGCCGTTTTCTGAGCTATGACATTAAGCATGTATAGAATCATTATAATGTAGCGTCTGTGCAAACATAACATGATTCTGTATTGTCTCCATGACATATATCAACAAGGTTAATCTATGCAGGAGCACAAGGATAGCATAACATGTAAAATAAAGTTTGAAAAACAGCATATTATTTTTGTGATGTCAGGTTTTGGCTCTCCAGTGTATGGATATCAGGCTGTGCTGTAGCACTTTATTAGGAACATTATAATAATGCTTGATAGTGCCTCCCATTGCTCTTAAAGTAGCTAGTTCTTCATGGCACCGTTCCACAAGATGTTGGAAACATTCGATATTCTGCTCCAGATTGACATTTCTGCATATTTGTCAGTTCAAGGTGACCAGATGTTCCTGTTTTCTAGCCGTTTTTTGTTGTTGTCTCTAGGGAGATAAAAGGTTAGCTGGCTCACTCATTAGTAAGGAGCAGCATCACTGGCCAGTAAACTGACGAAATCAAACATACCCAAAGCCCAGGAGCCAGAACTTGAAAAAATCTTTTTCATGTTGGAAGAAGTGAAGAAGAATAAGTTGCCCGACAGTCTGCAATGGACTTCACACGACAATATTCACAACCTAGAATACTGAATATGAAAAACCCTTTTAAAGCTTGTGATCTGTGGACCCTTACAAACTAAAGAAACGTAACTAATCAAGGGACAGACAATCGGACTTAACCACAGCTTCAAAGGTAGGGAGTCATCATTTTATCAGTCGTCCTTCACCATAGTTTATTACAGTGCAACAGTTAGCATGGTCAGAATACATATAACCAAGTAAAAACATTGTATATTTTAATGATATATTGACCCTCAAACTGAAAATGTTCCTGGTTTTCATTTCAGAAATATATATGTATGGATACCTTATGTCATATAATATAGCTCAACAATTTATCTCGTGGTCATCTATAAAGACTGAGAATACAAACCTATATACATACCTCCTAAAAGCCAACATGGCCTAGTTAAGTACAGAGGTGATCAAATATCTATATATTGACGAGGCTATTTTGATTTGATCACTAAGGTTAAGGTGAGTTACTATGCTGCAGCACAGCATTTCATTCTCTCTCAGATCAAAGCCCACTCTTTGTGTCCAGACTCAAAGACTGCAAAGAAATATTCCTCAGCTTGAACAAGACAACTGCCATAATAAATAAATGTGTAGCCCCATAACTAATGGATGAGCTGGCAAGGAATCTCGCCAACCAGCCCTCCTCGCATGGCCACTGATGGGCCCAGTGATACAGGTGTGGAAGTATGAAATCTAGTCCAAAGGCAATGTCAGGCACAGATGCTCAGCGGTACTGCCAACTAGTATTATGCTGGTGTGTGGGCCGGAGTGTTTTCCACACCCCTGGACAAGTCATGGTCCATCAGAGGGGCTAATTCATTTAAACAGACAAATACATCAGGTCGATTTACAGTCTCTGGTTGATCTAATCTACACATAGACATCAGGAGAAGATACAATCTCCACACAGAAAACCCACAGCCAGCACCACTCAGGCTTGAATCCAGAGCATAGGGCATCTCCCTTATATGTGCAACTAATGCTGCAGTGCTACAAATAAAACATTTTCAGAGGAACTGATTATTTCTGCTGTACTCATTAAAAATGACTGGGCTGTGAAATGCATCAGCAAAACTATTCAAATGAGTTTCTTTGTCTTGTTACAGGCTGACCTTTTCCCATTAGCTGCCAATGGTTCACAGTTACAGGAACACACAGGAAGCATCAGGTCAGTCCTGCAAGATTTTCAGACACTGCAGGGTGTTTTGATTCAGACCAGTACCAGACCATTGTTCATTTTTGCCTCCAATTAGTTAAGGCAAGTCCATTGTAAAAAGATATAGCTGCTACAGCTGCAGGGCGTCACCATCTGTACAACCCAACTTCTATTTGACCCTTGAATTTAGTTGATTTAGTTTATTTTGATGTAATGTAAATTAGTTTTTGCAAATTTTTGTCACTTGGTTTTTGCTAGATTTAGTCAATAAAAACTTAACACTTGTTTTCCTCAGTGGATTTTTTTTGTGATTTTAGAATTATGTTTAGAAAAGATGTTTTAATAACAAAAACTAATTTAAAAAAACCAATCCAAAATGACAGTGAACACAGGAGCACGACAAAGGAAACTTCATGAAGGCAAACAGAAGCGTAGAGACTAAATACACACAAGGGAGGAAAGGGTAATTGAACACAGGTGAAACACGTTAGGGTTGGGCAGACAATAATTAAGGAGGGAAACGGGACAAAGACAGGAAGTAAAATAACAACGAGACACACAAGGAAAGTAATTTCAAAATAAAACAGGAAATCAACCAAAAGGCCAAACACAGAATCAACAGATAAAGTCCATTTAGGGGGGACCATGACAGGAAAATATATGCTAATTCAAAGGTTATTAACTGAGATTAGAAAGCAAAATGTTACATGTGCTGATAATGTGATGAATGAATTATTCAGCAAAAATACTGCATTACAGGTTTTAGACATTTGAGCAGACAGCACTAAATTCACAGCAGTGTCCAGACTGATAAAGTGGATATAAAAAGCCACTCTCTGTAGCTTCAGAGGAGCGGAGCACTCTGTTCCTCTATTCTTCTATCCGGCACCCAGTGGATTTACTCTCTCGGCTCAGAATTAATTCTGGTGTATGTAATAATGCTCCCCAAGAAACCAGGATTTAAAAGCCTCAAATGAAATACAAACTGTCTCCCAAGGAGCAGAGAAGGAACACTGTGTACAGAGGAATCTAGACAATTAATCTTTTGACGGGGTAAAGAGAGGAGACAGATGGGGATAAGGTTTGGTAAATAAAAATATGTGATGTGAATTGAAAAGACATCACCTTGCAGGATTTCTTGGTGTTGACATTTGAGACCTTTGGGACTTTAAAATGTTTAGCACGATCTAGGTCTTACTGTTTACCTTGTCCCACTGAACTATCGACCACTTCTTGCTTTTGTGTATCTATTGATCCAGTGTTATTCTGTTGTGTGCCTGAGTTTCAAGGTAAAGCATTACAGAGGCATGTGGCCATGACCCGTGCTCTTACAGAGCCTTGCTGTAGCACTTAGGATTGCGTGGAAAGGTGAATGGCAGCACGGCATTTGTCTGCACAGCGGAGCCTTGATTCTGCAAATGAATTAAGGGATTAGGAGGTTTGAATGCAATGTCCCTAAGCGATGTCAGTCACACGGTTTATTTTACAGGTGAGCCGCTTTTACTTACTTTGAAAATATTGCCTTTTGCATAATAAATAAAAAAGGCCGGTTAACCCCTCGCTTATCTGAGCTGCTGCACCAGTGGGTATTTTATATAACTTAAAGTGCAGAAACTGACATCATTTGGCCTCCGGAGGGAGCGGTTCCATGTTTTCAATGGGTTTATTAGATTTTCAGGTGAAGGCAGAAATAACGTGATGTGAATATTTTCCAACATCCTGCGGAATCAATGTCACGAAGAACTGCGGCTGTGTTGAGAGCAAACGGAGGCTATGGCCATTATTAGTATGGTGCTCCTAATAAAGTGCCCAGTGAGTGTATATCTGAACAACTGTTGGATGAATTGCCAATTGTGCAAGTATTCTTGATCCCCAGAGGATAAATCCTAAAGAATTTGGGGACTTTTCCTAAAAACAGAAAGCTGGATAGTGAGGTCAAACAAAAGCAGGACAGAAATAAGGAAACAATACAGAGGGAACACAGTAGACTATTTTTTAGACATGGTTCATTAATTATATTAATTATAACTTTTTAAAGTATTAGCAGGCCATGAAAGTTCTCCACATCCTGCAGGCAGAACATTGGTTAATAGATTATGTGCATAATTAAATGCTGGGGTTGTGCGTCCTTCAGAATATCAGGTATTAGTCTATTGTTAATCAGATATTTGCTGGGGACATGTTTAACACTTAGACCTTGCCAATCCTGTGTAATAAAACTGGTATCAGTAATAATAAAAAATCATGTAGTATTGCATCGAGCCTGAACCCTGAACGCACGCTGAGGTCAGAGGTCAGGGTCATGCGGGGGCCAGCAGCCCTGGAGCTGGAAGCAAAGGTAGCACGGTGTACTGAAGCAGCAGCAGCTCAGTAGAGTTACGTGAAAAATGAAAGGGAGAGTGCAGAGCGCCGAGTGAAGGAAGAATCTTGCATCAGTGTTTGTTCAATATTTGATGTCAGGCGAAACAAACGCTGGAAGAAAAAGGACGTCTGTTTGTCTGTTGTCTCCGCACACAGGCGCCGTCGGTTTGTGATCAAACAAAATCAGCGTAGTGAAATTCGGCGGCCGAGCGACCAGCTGAGAGGCGTGGGCATCGAGGTGTCCTTGGTTTTGCCAAAAAAGCAATCTAGTGCACAGCTGCAGTTTGTTATGTAGGGCCTCCTCTGATTGCCTGGAGCTGACGGTCGAGATGCTTACCGGAGCCCGTGGAGCCCGTTTTGAAAGGCAAAATATATAAAACACCTCCTATGCAAGAAAACTAGAGAAAATTTAACGTGGTAACAAAACGAGGCTTTGATCATTTTCCACTGGAGGCTTGGCCTAAATTAACAACATGTCACAGCTGAAACAACGTAAAAAAAGGCACAGTGATTTCCTTATCACCCGTTTGTTAATCTTCCCCATTGTTATCAGCATTATGTAACATATGGAAGAAACGAAACGATCGTTCATTGTCATAGCTGAGGATTATAATTGTTATTGGCTGCCAGCCTTCAGGTTTTTGTAGTTACTCCAAGCAATGGAACGACTTACAGCAGGAGAGATAAACAGTGTGTTGCTGGTACTGACGCTGCCAACAGCAGCGAGAGAGCGGCCGACATGAAACACAGCTTTTCTTTTCAACTCAGCAGCTGCAAGTAAAACCCTAGTGATTAGAATAACAGGATAACAAGCACTTCAAAAAACCTATGGCTGACGTCACAGACGCTACGTCCATCTTTGTTCACCGTCTATGGTTGGTGCCCATCCCCAAACTGCATTTAGAAAAGGGGAAAGTAAACAGTGTAATCCACAGTAGAGTACAGTAGTTGGGGCGACATCGCTGTGCAATCAGGTGCAAGGTGCTTTTGCAGGGCGCCGCCCGTTCAGTCAACCATGAACACAAATCAAGTTCTCAAATTCTTTTATCATTTTTTTTTTTTAGTTTTTACTTGTTTCTATTCAACACTTGACAGATAGAAAATTTAAAAATTGGTTCCAAATTATTATGATTATTGTTCGTTTTTTTAATAAAACATTACGAAGACCAAGGAGTCTGGTGAGCTAGGTGAAAGAAGCGGCAAAAATATAATATAGTGGAGAAAAAAAACCATGAACCTCTGTTACATAATCCTTCCTCTAGGTTATACGTAACTTTAAACACCCCAGTGCCCTGGCTTTGTCCCTATTCTCCTTATTTCACATGCAGCTTATTATCACAGGACCATATGAAAAGGAACTTTCCAATGGAAGTCTCATTGAAATCAAGGAAAGCAATAATGAAAACCAAACAACCCAAAGAGAAACAGCAACAGCGACCCGGGCAGTCGACATGAGATTTCCAATTAAGCCCCACAGATCAGAAAAACCCAGTGTCCAGGCCTCAGCTGCTTCACCTGCTGTGGAACTAAATGTACTTGGACTTCCTGCTGGAGGAGAAGTAGAAAGGTTGCTGAAAGGAGAGAAAAAAAAAACGTTTCTAATTGTACTTTGTAAATTGCTTTTTCCTTCAGTCAGGGATGACTGTGTCCTGGTTTAGCTGATGGGTTGTGTTTTTCATCAGGTGGAGAATTTCCATCTTTTTATTTGGGGATTTGTATTGATTTAGTGTCGAAAACACAAAACTGCTGTTTCCATTTAACTACTGTGCACGTTTAAAGCATGTTCCTGAAATTTTAGCAACACTTTTAACAACATAAATCACATATGTCACGACACTTTGCCGTTTTCCTTCCTTAGATGTGATTTATACTATAAATAGAAGTGGCTGCTGCTGCTCCACACGTACACCGTGCTTTTTATCAGCTGTTATCTCGATGAAGGAGGAGGTGACATGGAACAAGGGACTCACTGTGACCTAAACCAGGATGTTGTGGTTACACACTCTGGAGCTCTGTAACATTGAGTGGCAGCAATAATTGGTCGACAGTCGAAGGAAAAGTAAACACTGCAACACCAAGGTGTAGTATAAGTGTAAGCCAAGTGTAAAAACTTTTTTTGGCAACACTTCCCTTTAAATCTTCCAATGTAGTGTTTACAAGTCGCATATAATCATTTAATAAATGGTTTATACCATTCTATAATGTCTCTGTTTGCGGATATAGATGGTTATTAATGTATTTGTCAATGACTATAACTCCTCCTGTGGACACACACGAGTGGAGGCGGCTGTATCAGTCAATAAAGAATGATAATATAATAAAGCACGTTTGTCTTTTGTTGGTCATTTGTCTATTTGTTAATTGCGTCGTCAGCATATGTTTTGGTTAACTAGATAATACCCTTTCATCCCTTAGAGTCTTGGCTTCCTCAATAATTTCCCCCACGCCACGCCACGCCACGCCACGCCACGCCACGCCACGGGTGTTCAACTGGGCTGGGAGAGCTGGTGAGACCGTAACATATGACTCACATCATTTTCACACTCATCAAACCAGTCAGCGACCCCTGGTGACCTGTAGATTGGGACGTTATCATCCCGGAGGAGACCCATCATCAGACCATAAACAGACCCAAATCATGCCATCCCCCTCACTGTCGGGTTCACGTGTTCAGGCCTGGACCGCACGCCACGAATGCACTCGCCCACTTGTGGAGAATATGGATGAATATGAATATATGAATGAGGATGATTCATCCGACCATATCACTTCTTTTCTTTGTGACTGACGCTCCTGCCATCTGTGCCCTAACCATGACCCTTCTTTCAAAGTCACTCAGATCTTTTCATCTCGCCATCTTGATACGAAATCAGAATCAGCGTTTTTATACCGGCCACAGAGCACGACGGGACACATTTGTTCAGGTCGTTCCGTCACCCGTCTTCTTCTCAATAACCACCGAATGGATCGCCAGGAAGTTTTTGTACGGACATTCGTCTTCCCAAGGAAATGAAATCCCGACTTTTGTGACCTCCTGACTTTTCCTCGAGCACCGCCATTAACAGGCGTCCGCTCGTTTCACGGTGCGCTGCTCAACTAACAGAGTCTCCAGCTGAAGCCTGATCCTCACTGGTATATTGACAACGTTGTTTCACTTTTGACACCAAAACACCAAACTCAACTTTCTGTCGCATGATTCGTGTTTCGTTCTAAGTTCACAACAACAACACGTGACACAGTAGTGAGTATTGTGTTGCGTATACTATTCCCAAAGGGTCTTAACCATCAATTTTACATATGAGGACTTGTTTATCTGCAGTATCTCATCCAAGCCAATCAACACCACCAACATTAGAAGATGAGGGAGTCGTCTAAAGTGCACGAAATGGTTCGGCAGGAGCAGTTACAGAGTCCTGAGAACCAAACAATAAAACGGACAACAGTAATGTTCATCTTAAGGTTTGGAACACAAGAAAGAAATATGAGCAATAATAAAACTTAACTCAGCGGAGTCTGCCCTGCTGTGATTTCAGAATCAAGTCTGTTTCACGGAGGTGAATGAACCCGCCTGCCGCCCTAATCGCCCTGTTTCTGGTCTGATGATGCCGCCCTCTGTTTTTCTGTATTAAAATGATAGCAGTTCCTGGCAGCACTGATGGGCTCTTATTGCTTTTTTTGCCGTGTCATTGGCACAGTAGTTTTCTGTCTTCCACGGTGCTTGTGGGAGCAAATGAAAGGCGCCATCACTCTCCCATCACCTCCAGGTCACTTGATGGAAACAATCACGACCTCCTTTTCGGTAATCTGTGATCCAGTCTGACCGGAGAGCGGAAAAACAACACGGGGCTCGAAGCCATTATCGTATGATCCATGAAGTTCCTCTCTGGATTCATGAATTCAGTTTGTTGTTTGTTTGTTGTTCGTTGTAAGATTCTCACTCTTCCAGGTCGCGGCGTTTCACCTCACGTCCAAAAGGTTTCTTCAGCAGTTCCGTCTTCTGCGAAGTCTCGGGTATTTCATTTCTTGTGTGGTCGTTAACACACGAGAGTCGTTAGGGTCACGAGTGATGGTGTGAGTAGGTGTTGAGCCAGTGATCTCAAGACTGCGTTGTAAGTGGCTGATAAGAGGCGTTGATGACTGTTTAATGATGGTTCTTCCAGTTCGCCGTCCATGGCGCATTTATCCCTTAAAGACCTCAGATGAAGACGTGTGATGGATGAAATGCATTGTGATTTGCTGAAATTCACATTGTGAAGATGAAATATATAATGGGAAATGTATTTTTGTTTGTTTTTTCAGCAGTGTTAGCCTGAAAGAAGGAAAAAAAGGTTTCAAAGTCGCATGTCAGACAATGGTTGACAACCTCGGCGAGGGCAGCGATACAGTAGTACAGCAGTTACCTGGACGACAACGACTCAGAAGATTTGGACGCCGACTTCAACGTGCTAAACCGCTAACCAGATAGCCAAGCCTCAGGGTGAGAGACATGCCAGAGGAGGAGGAAGAGGAGGAAGAGGAGCAGTAAGAGCCACTGTGAAACCAGAGGTAACGACTGACCTGATGAAGTCACTAAAACCTTTATTTCAGCCTCTGAAGCCGATAGACACATGAAGATCATTGTCTTCACCCAAATATACATCAACATTTACAGGAAAAACTAATTAATAAACATTAAAAAAAAAAATTGAACTGAACTGAAAAAGTTGATAATTGTGTTCAGTTTCCAAAGAAACGACAATGATTGAAAGTAACAGTCAACAATAGTTTTTATTTCACCTCTATCTGCTTCAGAGGCTGAGAAATAAAGGTTTTAGTGAGTTTCATGTTGTTCAGAAAACCCTCAGGGAGGTTGTTTTCCAACAGCGCTTCGGTTTTCAGAGGTCGCCTCAGGTCTTCATGGGTTGAAGTCCACAGGGCGTTTGTTGAAGTTTTTTCAGAATCATGTAAGAGTTTTATTGTTCTTCTTCTCCATCTCTTCTTTTATCTTCTTAAGGTGGTTTTTGATGGAGGCTGAGTTTGGGTAGCCTCACATTAGAAGTGCTTCCCTGATCTGTTTCTGCTCTTTATCCTTCCCCTCTGTCGTCGTGGTAACGTCCTGAGCCCGATCATAATGTTCAGTAAATAAATATATGATATATACAAGCAAACTGAATAAATATCGTCTTGCTCGTGCACTTTGAAACACACATGCTCTTACAGAATCTACTCAGAAACTATATGTGCATATTTAATCATTTAATTTCACAAGGGAAATAAAAGAATACGATACATACATTAATACATTAAGATGAGTATATCCAGTTTTATTCTTCGTAGTATAAAGTTAAAAAGTTAATCAGGAGTTATTGTAATGCCACCTCCTGACTGCATTTACAAAACTACATAAAATTTTTACAAATGATCAAATAAGGCTAGAATTCCCTCAGAGTCTCCGTGTGCACATCATGCACGTGACAGAGCGACCTCACTGCCGTGTGTCCACACCGCCCAACTTTTCTTTTCTACACTGAGTTTGCCTTTGCTAATGGCCATCAATAATCAAATGTTTGACTTCTTCTTCGTTCTAAACCTTGTTAACCTTATCTACCCCTCGCTCAGAGCAGGAGAGGGAGAGAGAGGATGTGCACCAGCGTTAAAACTGTCAAACTCATTTTTCCTTCGAAGAGTGTAAAAACTTAAATGATGTTTTTATGACATTACTAGTGTCACAAAACTTTTACCAGATGCATGTGAATGTAACCCTGCGCCCCGTCCCCAGAGGCCTGAACTACACACAGCATCAGACCTGGGGCCCCGCAGCTGGTAGCTATGGCAACAGCTGGACCTCGGGCCTACTGCAAAAATAGTACAAAAGAAACAGTATGAACACAGAAGATCGGCCTTGAATCAGCCCATACATTAAAAAGAACGCGTTAAAATAAACCCCTTGTCCACCTCACAATAAAGCCTTATGTATAATGAAACACACAAGAAAGACGAACAACTAGGAAATGTCAGCTTGAAATGTCACCAAAATGTCCCCCCTTTCTGTCCCAGGGGCCTGACTTTCAGCGTCAGACCCCGCGCACTTCGAAGGCAGCTGAGCGCAGCCGGTCTCAGTGAGTGACAGCCCAAGGAGGTTCTTCATCTCTATCAGCAGGGATCGTAGAACCGCCGGGGGGGGGGGCGTCGCCTTTTACATTCACAAAGTTGGTGGAACAAAGAAGAGACCTGCCAGTCGGATGACAGTTAATCACACGGGCCTCCGGCCGACAGCCTTCATCTCTTATTTCAAGTCAGGACATGAAGAATTTATGGCCTTATTGGTGCCGCAGAGTGAGCGACACTGAACTGCTGAGTAATTAAGAAGAAATAACCCACAGGTATCAGTCAGGGCCTGAGAACTCCTGTATGCTTCACTTACCAAAATTAATTGATTTCAAACAAAAGCATCCAATGTGTCAGCGGCAAAAAAAAAAAAGGCGGACAGCGTGTGTCGCGTCTGCTCTAGTCAGTTTGTAAATGTTGGTTAATTAAACCTCCGGCTGCACTGGCTCCAACACACAGACACAGAGGTAGAAATGAATGTATTAACTGATGGGTGTTTAATATGAAGACACGTTGAATGAAAGATTAGAGCGACACACTGGCCTTTTTTTTCCCGCACTCAGCGACGAGCAGTGAGATCAATAAAGGCGTCTGAAACTCGATGAATCCCAGCGAAAGTGTTGTTGTCGTTGTTATTGTGAGGCAGCGGAAAATGGTGCCGAGCTGCAGAGCTTCCAAATCCCTCTGATCTCTGCATTGTTGCCTTTTTTTGCTGCACAAGAGATCGCAAAGCATCTCGCCGAGCCCCCCGAGGGTATTCGCCCTCATCCCTCATCCCCACCCCTTATCAATACGACTGTACCTTCTGGCTTTGGAGAGGACTCACTTCCCTTATTCGTTAATAAAAAGGTTTTTAAAGTCTCTCATCATTTTCCCTCTCTGTTTATTCTCTTCTTCTTCTCTTGACATCTTTCTTGCATTAAAAGTCTAGAGAAGATCAAACCAAAAAAAGATTAATCTTTTGTACCGCAGCTTATTGTGATCGGGCCGCACAGTTTCATTAAGATAAACACACTCACTGTAGCATTTCAGTCAGTTCAACATAAACACCGAATGTGTTTTAATCTGCATCTGCAAAGTAATACATTATTTAGTCTTCGTGGAGTCAGCAGTTTCAGGAAATGCTTTTATTTTTACTGAGATTTATGTCTTTTGTAGGAATGAATGGGAGCGCAGCGCCACAAGAAAAGGTCGGGAAGTCAGAAAATTGGTACTTCCTGACTTCTTCCTATCTCCCTTTAAAGAGTCGCTTAATAAGAAATCTGATTTATAGATGCATGTGCACGTTATCGGACTCTACAAACAGTTTTACTTCAGCTTTAATCAACCCTGAACTGAGCTCCATCAGTTCTCATCAGCGACGTGGAGCCACCGGTGTTGCAGCCTGTTTGTAAATGTCTGAGTATTGTGATAATAAAGATGGAATGATGGAATGAATGAACCGCACCGCCTCCCTGCTCTCTCTCCTACAACTCGAGTGTCCTTGTGCGTGTCTTTGTAGTCTCGATAAGATGAATCGGACAAAGGGAAGAAAGGCGCAGATTTTTGGGACTGTCTCTCGGGCGCATCAAAAGTTACGGGAGGCGTTCAAACATCACACTTTCGCAATTCCGTCAGAGAGCCGGGTTTCGATCACTGACAGACAATCCATCAGGGTCTTTTTGTTTGAAGCACGCTGAAGCATATAATCTATATTTCTTGAATGAGACATCAAGATGAACCCCGTCTCTCAAAGTCTCACGACTGTGTGTGTGTGTGTGTGTGTGTGTGTGTGTGTGTGTCTGACTTCAATCAGACTGAGGCCTGTGAAAGAGGTCGGATCAGTTTCCCGCCAGAAGTGAACGTGTCTCTCCCTCGTCCTTATTGAAATTCATTTTCGGTCCAGCTACATGGTTTTTTTTTTTAATCTTTTAACATTTTGGTTACAAAACGGCGGAACATCTTCATGACTTCTTGCTGTTTGGTGCGTTGGATCTGCTGATACTGAGCCGCATCACAGTGACTCAGTCATAAGGGAAATGACAAGTGCGCCGCAACCTGCCAGGGACAAAGTGGTGAATAAGCATGCATCTAGTTACTGGCACTAATAGGAGTCTAAGTGCTGTGCTCCGACACCATGATTGCTCTGACCCTTTGTACTGTCGTGTCAGCAGAATTAAATCACTATTTGTTCTGCATAAGAAATCATTCGCCGTTTCAGTGTTCAGTTTTATTAACGCCCTCTGTGGGCTTTTATGATTTAAATCTGTCCGACCCTCTACGATGCACTGTCACCAGTAATTGCAACTGATGCCTCATGGGTCCTTAAACTAGGACAAATTAAAGACAGCATCGTGCTGAAACTCTGCCATCTTACGTCACTGCTTCAACGCCAAGGAAACCGGAAATTGAAACAACATTTTGTTTGGATGAACCAAGTCGCTTTTGTTGGGAGTTAAGTAATCAGCCCCTGTATCCCCACTACTTCCTCCGCTAATGCTTCCCCGGACGTTTTGCGCCTGACGGACAGCCGTGAAAATCGAAGCCACAATCTTTACAGTTCTCTCCTTCAGGAGGGATTTCATTTGGCGGAGCCGTGAGACTCTCTGTCCGCCGCGATGTCACTTTCCCTTGTGAGAGAGAGAGAGAGAGAGAGAGAGAGAGAGAGAGAGAGCGACCGGGGTCTCTGACAGGATATTCAACCATGTCTTCTGTCTTCGAGTCTGCCAACTAAAACCCTTCGTTTTTCCAGATTTGATCTGATTTCAGCCGGAGACTATAGAGAAGAAGCATGTGCTACACTTGAAAATCCCTGAAACAATGAAAATGAAATGAAAATGCAATGTTTTCCTATGAAAACTTAAAATATGTCATTGCCAGCACAGCATTTACTGTAGTACATCCACAAAGCTCTTACGAATGAAAATGCAAAGTGTTTTTTCCTCTTCTTTCTGCAGAGAAAGAGGACGGAGGAGCCGAATGCAGACACGGAGAATAGCTGATGCAGTTCAGTAATTTATTCAAAAGGTTGAACACAAATGCTTCACTGGATTGTGAGGGTTCGCTAAAGGTCAGAACGAAGAGCTATCGATTCTCACACAACACAACAATCTGAAGCTAAACTGTTCTGACTTCCAGTCGCTTTTTTAGAATCTATTTTAAACTTCTTTTAATTACGTACGAGGCTCTGAATGATCTGGCGCCAGAGTTTTTAACTGAGCTGCTCATAGATGAGTCCAGGTTTAAAACAAAGGGTGATGGAGCCTGTGCAGTTCTGACCGAGCATCAGATCAGCTGACTCTGTTGCTGCCTTTATATCTCATCTTTTAGAAAATGGCTTTTTCCTAACAGCTGATTTCTTTCATAAAGATTTTTTATCTTTTATTTTCTTTCTTTTCTTTATATTGTATTTATTTAGATCTACTCTTCCTGGGCTCCACTCGAGGAGACATTACATTACAATGCAAAACATATTGGATTAAAATCAAAGACAAAGGGGAACAAGAAAATAACGACGAACACAAACATTAAAAATACTATTAACGATAATAACAAGAACAACAAGTCTGGAAAACATTTGTAGTACCACTATAAACAGCATATACAGTATGTGCGCTTGTTCTTCATTAATTGCCTCTTGAAATTGTCCCTAATTGTTGATCATGTTTGGTATTTTCTCACTTGGGAATATCAATTATTAAATAAATAAATAAATAAATAAATAAAATATTAAATGAATATATGATATAAATTATTCAAGGTAAAAACATGGAAAAACTGGGAGTAGAAAGCAGGAGGAAACACGTGACCTGAGGTGAGGTGAGGGAAATACTAGTGAAGGGAAGACAAAAGGACACAGGTGGAAATAATTGGGGTGAGGAAAGCAATCACACCTGCGGGAAAAAACAAAACAAAACATAATGATAACACACAAGGGAAGAAGGTTTCAAAATAAAACAGGAAATAATAACAAGAGTCAGTGAGCGGGGAAGATCGTGACAATTTCACGCTTCAGCACTGTGTCACCTGACCTCACATGACCCTGCGCGTGCTCACTCGTCTAATTTCCCCTTTGAATCTCATCCTCGCTGATGAAATGTCTTTTTTGTTTGATGGAGGTCACACTTTCAGATCTTAAGCTGCTTGGTTCTGACTTTTCTGAGAGTGACTTAGCAACTGTTGCACTGACCTCACAGGATCGCTAAGAAGCCGCTCTGCAGTGGTGTTACATATAGCCCCCACCCTGACTGACAGTGGGGGGTGGCGGGGGGTGGTGCCTGCAGGTGTGCCTCTTACAGACTGTCAATTGACTGCATGTGCAATGCAGGACACAGGCGTCATCTCAGAGGGAGGATTTACCGACACGCACTCGTAACGGGGGAAGCTAACGTTGAGCATCCTGGGCAAGTTTTCAGTGTGAAGCTGAATCATAATCACATCACATACACCATTACTCAGGCGTCCTGGGGAATCAGCTGTCAGAAGAATCGCTGAAGACGGCGTGATGGTGTGTCGGGACACACACACACACACACACACACACTGATTTGATAAAAGCTCACAAATGATCCAATTTCATCATCATGGAAGTGGATTGTGTTTTATGATTTCAGTTACCGACAGCGGCAGCTGTTTGGTGGATTGTTGAACCAAGCGGCTTTAAGATTTAAAATGTGTAGTTCCTCCTGTATGAGGCTGTTCTCAGACCAGCGAGACCACATTCAAAAAAACAAAAAAACAAAACATCAGCCTCCTCATGTGTTTCAGTGGAACAGACGCCGTCACAGTGGATTCCCAAAAAGAAGGCGCAGGATGTCCATAACAATGTGAGACTGAAACAACATGTTCAGCAAGTTTACCATGTTCACCATGTTCCACAGAAGTGGATTAGTATGCTATCATTTCATTCCCGACCACCCGCAGCCCGTCGCTGCTGCCGCCTGTGTGTGGATGTAGAGAGATGAGGGAGTGGGCTGGGTAACGTCGTGGGTAACACAATCGCTCCTCTGCTGGAAGGCGCACACTCTGGCACCACATGCAGTCAATGCTGCTTCTGCATTAATCATTGCGGCGATTGCTTGTTATTAAAGGAGAACACCGATGTAGACTTGAATTACATTCGTTAACAAGAATTTCAAATTCAAAGGTGATTAATTGGCATGAAAGAAAACAATTTCCAAACTCCAATTGATGTACATGTATATATTAATTATATATTTACAGTATATTATTTCCGTGTGTGTGTGTGTGTGTTCAGGTCATTCACTGTCATACATATGACATATATTGGGCAGATAAACACTGTCTTTTTGTCCTAAGAGTGTTTTTGAAGTGAGATTTCACTGATGTTCATTGAAATTTGATGATTGGTGAAAGGAAATGTTCCTCATTTCACTGAATCATTTACATTTTGGGAGGAAGTGCGATGAGGAAGTGTTTCTCTCACCTGTCGACAGGTGAGGCTGTTTTCTTTCGGTTGCCATGGTACTTTGTGTCTTCCTTGTTCCATCAGTTCGTTTTTTTTTTTTTTGCCAGTTTGTGGTCACTGAGCCTGTGCTTCGTTACTTGGCCACACATTTGTAATAATTTCACAAGGAGCAAACAAGGCAAAAACTCATTCACATCCTGAACTCAGCCTCAGACGTCGACTCCTGATCCTCTGGGCACCATAAATATCTGTAAAGGACATCAATCCAGCATTTATTGAGATATTAAGTCTGGACCGATGTGATGGACTGACTAACCCTCAGACATCGTCTCCACTAACGACAAATAATTTGTGCTGGCTCAGCTTTTTTTTTGCCAGCATTGTCTGGCAGAGCCTCGGCGTCGGCCTCTACAGGTTTCAGGTAACTTTTACATCACCATTAGTTCAACGCTGAGGTGTTCAATCCATCCATTCTATATACAGCTGATCCCTATAGGGTCTTTGGGCTGTGGGAGGAAGACAAGGGGTTTCAAACCCAGCACCTTCTCGCTCCGACAGTGCTACCCACTGCTCCGCCGCGCCGCCCCCGCTTCGGTCATGCTGCTGCTAAATACCAAGACAGCATCCTTTGAACCCCAAATTATGCTGTGCAGGTAATTACTGTGGCAATTACTGTCATGCAAATGAGACAAGCAGCAAAATAGCACAATGCTACAATACACACCACAAGGGATTCTTGCTTGGTGGTGTTTGATTGGTCAGTGCAGTCTGGTGCAACTCTCTCACTGAAACGAGTGATGTTTGTGTTTTTTGCTTTCTGCTTTTCTTGCCCTCAGACTTTGGCATTTTCTTTAGATTTACCAAAAAGTAATCCCTGTGCTTGGTGAACATGAAAGAGTAAAATAGCATTTTATGCCTGGCATCTGATTCACTGAGACAAAATCCAAAGAAAGACCGTGAGTCATGGAGCAGCTGTGTAATATCAGCCTCTGGCTCAGCGGATGGTACACGGAGGGGAGCAGGGAGCCAACGGTGTTGCTGGTCTGACCATTTTTCTGCAAACACACCCTTCGTGGTTTT
This sequence comes from Seriola lalandi dorsalis, assembly GCF_002814215.2. NCBI lineage: Eukaryota > Metazoa > Chordata > Actinopteri > Carangiformes > Carangidae > Seriola > Seriola lalandi. Next base: position 265,306 of record NW_019525058.1, on the reverse strand, counting down.
AATTGGACCCACTGATGGAGAAAGCGCAGTAGTGACCAACACATGGCGTGGACATGGAGCTTTCTGGCAGAGAACATCAACTCTCCCTGCAGCGCTGTGGCCAGAGAGGCGGTCGGGGTTCGGCACTGCTCCCCCAGTAATTGGATTGGTCCCTGGCGCCCCCCCCCCTACCAAAGAGAGAAGGTGATAGACAGTTGGATTTGTGTCATGAGAGGATTACTGAACTGGCCTAACAGGGTGAGGGCCAGGGCCCCTGGACCGGAGCCTAACAATGAAGAGACTGTTAATCAAACAACTTCTGACTAATGACTCAAAGAAACACAATATGACAACAAGGAAACACAAAGTTACTACAATGACATGCAAAACAACTACAATGAGATGCAAAAGAACTACAATGAGATGCAAAAGAACTACAAAGAGAAACTAAATGACCAAAAATAACAACAATACAACTACAAAGAGACAGCAAAGAACTACAGAGATGTAAAAAAGCACAAATGGTGCAGATGCAAAATGACTACAATGAGATGGTAAACACTACAGAGGGCAACAAAGCCGTGCAAAACAACTACAAAAACACACAGAATTGTGTCTTTTACTCTGGGGGGTCTTTACTAAACTTCAGGTTTCTTACAAATAGCAGCTTTTCATTTGTGTGGTTCCAAATTATTTGAATTCATTTATTATATTGAATTAACATTCGAACTGTTAATTATGTGCATTATTATTTATTATTGCCAAGAACTCAAGCTTAAAGTATTAACACATTTCCCCTTCATTTTACAAACGTGCCCCTCCCCCAACCACAACCGCAACCCAGATGTTTCTAGACGCACTCCTGCATCACTGGCATCAGACTCCGAGCCTGGCGCGGTGCAGCTGGACCCAGTGTGTCCACACACACACAGCAGCTCACACAAACACGGCTAAATATTACTTTTTTTTTTGTGTTGCAGGTTGACCAAACATACACCAGAACATTAAAATGACAAATAGCACCGGCTTCTGCGCCACCTGTGTCCCCAGGATGTTGTTTTTTTCTCTTCCTCTCTCTCTCTCTCTCTCTCTCTCTCTCTCTTTCAGCAGAACCAAAGCTCCTGTCAGAGCAGGATACCATGTACACACTAAGCAGCATCCTGTTTTTTTGGCTCAGCGAGAAAGGAATGGAGGGTCCAAATGAGAGGGATGGAACAAAAAACATCAGGACGCTAATTAGATAGCTTGTTCTGGCTGGTGAGTTTGGAAATGAGAGCCCTGAAGGTGGGTCTCCTGAGTCCAGAGTCAGAACTGCAACGGACAAAACCGGTGGCGACACCCTGCCAGGAGCTCATCAGTCTTTCCTTCCCTCCCTTTAACCATTTAGCTAGAAAGTCGAGATGGCAGGAGACAGCCAGAGCTGTGACGTTAAAAAATTCATTGTGCAGTGGTTCACAAAGTGGAAGTTTTAACAGGATGTACAACATCTGCCACAGGACATTAAAACACTGTACACCCCTGAAGTAAATGTTGTTTTATTAAGCCAAATGACAGACAGCAAATGTGTTTGCTTCATGACTCACAAAGCAAATTATTTTGAAAAAATAAAATAAAATCACCAAGCTGTTGCTTTTTGTGAATTAAATCTGCACAGACTGTCCTCTCATGGATCTATCTGCCACTCTCAGGCTACTTCACCGTTTGAATTCATGAATCTGAAGGAGAATAACCCCCCCGGGCTCAGATCTCATCTCCCACTCACTTGGGAATCCAGGCAAACACTTATCAAGCCCAGTCACTTCAGTAATTGAAATGCATGACCAATTTCATTGCCCATATCTATAATCTTTTTTCATTAGGGCAAATTGCTTTTTGATGGAACGGACAATTTCATCATATGAGACCCTTCCCATGTGAAAACGCAAGAGGGAGGGAGGAGGGGGGGGAGTAAAGATGGGAGAGAGGATGCTGTATATATTGGAAAGTTATTGGAAAGTGGTCATCTGTGTGACCTTTTCACATATAATTAACAGAGCTCAGAGGGACAGGTGTGGAGATTATATATATTTCAAGTATGAAATATATAGTACAGTAGTGCTGTGATCTGACTGCTCCTCCTCTTCTTCTTTTCCTATCGTTGGTGGAATTTACTCCCTCGCGCGCAGCACTGGATCAAGCTGACAGCTCGTCAAACAAGTCATAAAAAGTAAATATCACATGTAGCTTAATATTGACTGGAGGGGCGGCGGGCGGCGTGATGTATGTGACCGGTCGTTGGGGCTCAGGGACGCCACACGTCCTCACTGTCACGGCCGCATGACAGAGTCAGGTGTGTTTTTCCTTCTGTCCAAGCGTTGGTGAAAATTTAGAAAGTTTTATGTTGTCAAATCATAAACACATCAGCTTTATCTGTGTGTTTCCCTCCGGACTGTGTGTGACTCATCCGTCCGTAGGACAAAAGACAAACACACACACTGTGGATGTGAGCGAACACCGTGAGACGACACTGCACTGCTGCCACCTCCTGGCTCCACAAACGTCTGTCTCACATTGTCTAACATTTCTCAAGGCTGCCTGGATGAGGGAAGGAAAGGAAAGCTCTTATCCACCCACTGAGCATCATAAAGACATTATACAAAACTTAAATGCACATCTGGCATATGAGCAGCCAGTGAGACTCTTAAACGTCTCACACTCTTCCTTTTATTGGCTTTGAGTCATTTGCAAGCCACAAAATGAAATAAAAAATTGAGTGGAAGAAATAAAAGGCAATGATACAATAAAAAAGGCAAAACCCCCCCCCCCCCAAAAAAAAACAAGCATTTCTGAGCAGCACCAGCAGGGGACAGTGACGCCACATCAGAGAGAGTACACAGTGAGGTTGGACCAGACAGCAGGAGGAATAAAATGGGGGATGGAAAAGTCATGCAGCACAGAAGTCACATATCTTCTTTATCTGAATCAGTCAGATCTCACTCCTTTTACTGCTTTCCACACAACAAACAAGTTTCTATCCCGAGGAATGTGAAAATGAAGACGGTGTCACACTCACGGTGTCTTGGAGGTAAATCCAGGACAGAAGAGGTTCCATCTCCTCCTGGACCTTCGGATTTTTTGACGAGCCTCGGCGGCAGATGGTTTCTATAACCTGCAGCTACAGAAGAACAAGAATTTCTTCTTATTTCTGTGACTGACGCACTCACTCGTCCCAGGCAGATGTTTCTTTTGATCTCTGATTGAAAATAAATAATTGTATCGGCCAAGATTAGAGGAAGAGCAGTGGTGAATGATTCAAGCTGAGTCAGAGCTGGACTAACAACACTCAGGGGCTCTTGGCAAAAATGAGTTGTAGGCCCCAACTGACACCCTGCACACCACCATCATCCCTCTTGGGCGTTGTAATGTGTCACCCTCAGCTAAACAAATCAAACTGCTTTAAATAGAAACATGCACCATGTGAGAATGGTATTAACTTTTTAGATGATATAGTAATTTTGTGGTGAATAATCCCATGCAAATTTACAATTCATTACAATTCATTGCCGTCTCATCTGCCACGTGTCCGCGGCCTGCTCCGGGGGGGGGGCGCCCCCCCTCGTTTCCTCCCCCATGTGGTTCTTCGTTTCCCGGCATGGTGCAAAGTGCTTGGGTTTGGTTGTTTAATTTCTTTTGCTACATTTCAAGCACCAAAAACAGAGACTTCTGGAAACACAGCTGGCCCCGTTTTAGTTTACAAACTCTGGAGTTGCGAAAACCTAATAGCTACATGTTTGGCTATCTACCCGCCGCCTTTAACCGCCGTATATTTCAACACTTTTGATTGATTTTATGTGTGTTGATGTTATTTAATATTTATGTAAACGCTAACTGAAAACCTCATGTTAGCTTGCTAATATGTAAGCTAACGTCAGGTTTGGACTTAAAAGTAAAAAAGATAGTGGGATAGAGCTAACTAAATACTGAAAATACTTAAAGAGTTTAAATTATATCTCACAAAAATCAACATTTACAAACTCTACGTCAAATTACAAATGATTAGCATTGGTAAAGTTGCTGTAATCAGATATTTCCCTTTCTAAAAAAGTGCCTTTCCATATTAAATTGTGCAGAATATTCCTGTGAACCGTGTGAACTGTGTATTTAAGCCAAGGTCGCTGCTGTTGATTCTGTAGCCTGCCTGCAGACTCTTGTTGTTTTCTGTTGTGGCTGGCATCAGTCCCTCCCACAGGCTGACAGCTGATGTGCCGTGGAGTGGCAGGGCTGGTCTGAGGTCAGCGACAGGCCAGTCATCTGGGTCTGTGAGAGACTCTCGACCTCCGGGGTCGCTCTCTGTCAGCTCCTCGCGTTGGCATACACTCTGCATTTCATCACCCTAAATCTGTTCCTCTCCTCTGTCTCTCGGGTCTTCCCTCGCACATTAGAGGCCGGCGTTTATCAGGACGACTGTGCGACGTTAAACAGAAGGAGCTGTGGCTCTTAATGACGGGTTGCAGAATATGTTGTGGCAAGACATGCTACACTTTGTTTGGGCACCCCTGTGGATATATTTGAGAGAGTAATTGTAGGCAATCATAGTCATTCTCTTTGAAGATGGTCCAATTTATAAATACAATGTACTATTCAACACTAAGCCCGTCCAATTTCAGCCACTTCAGCAGCTCTTGAAGGAATCAGAATGGGCCATTTTTCCTAGAGTGCTTTAATTGTTGTCTTCTAATCACATAATAAGAAGATTGTAGGGCAGGAACAAGAGAGATCAGGCTGCAACCCCTCATGATTGAATTACTTTTCCTCATCACTTCTAAAGCATCCCCATCACCTTTTTTCTCCTTCCTCCTTTAAACTATGCATCCTGCTGTATGACAATAACCACGTAGTTGGCCAAGTTGCAAAAATTAAATGGACTAAATGATTAACGTGGGCACCAAAAGTGAGGATGTTTGTTGCACGTATCGAAGTTAAACAGGAAATCTTCCCTAAAAAGAGCTGATTAGAAAAACTAACAACTGAAATTTATATCCATTGGCATGGAAACATTGGAGCAAACTCTCATTTTAGTGGCTTAAATTTGATTTTGGAGTTTTATTTTGAAAAAAAAAAAAACGAAAGAAAAAAGAAGAAGTTAACTCATTAGTTCCAGAAGTGCATTTACAGAGAGAGATCGACTTAAAAGGATGCCATATGTTCCTTCATCTCTCTCTGCCATCGGTCCCACAGAAGTCGCTGAGGCCAAATTGGACAGGCCGCTCCAATCACAGAGCAGAAAAGGGGTGATTATAGGGCAATCATTGAAATGGTGGAGATGACATCAGCAACCAGAAATCTTTTTTTTTTTTTTTGGTCTCCCAGGGCCGGCAGTGAGAAAGGCCGGGCCTGAGGCACGATGACAGACTGTGAAATGAGCGTGGTACCGGGGCGAGTTCGACTCGTTTTTGGTGATAGCACACGTCATTTAGAAAAGAGGGCATGGGGCAAAAAAAGGGGGCTGGAGTGGATTAAATGAAAAAGGATGAAAAATTGAAATGATGCAGTAGTTATTTTCTAGTCAGCAAATCTCTTCTCACGGATATAACTCCAGCTGTGATGTGAGAGCACAGACAGTCTGTGGCTCGAGCTCTTATTGTGGTATATTTCTATACTTTTGAAATTTGAAATTATATACACTTCTTTCCCCTGGCATGAACTCTTCACCTCTGCTCTGTTTATGACTTGTCAGGCTGAAATGCATCATCCTCTCCTCCTCCTCCTCTTTGTCCCGTCTCTCTTCCACATCCATCTCCATCTCCCTGCGCCGCCACAACGCTGTCCTCCTCTCTTTTTCCCTGCCAAGACCACAAGCCTGTACTAGAGCTGCAGACAAAGACACAAACACAAACTGGCAACCTCTGGGTCAAGCCCGCATGATAGAGACAGTCTCAGTGGCTGGAGGGAGGAATTCAAGAAAACGGACAAATACAGTTTTATTGCTACCTACCTAAAACAGTTAATTACATATGGTCGCTGATGTGGAATCTTTTCTGTAGGCTGTCTGTGAACAAACTCTGTGGTTCTTTGCAAGCTGCCTATTTGACCTTCTCTGTACATTTCCCTCACACTGGTAGCGCTACATTGACACGTGCTGTGAGAGCGGCGCTGAAGATACTCGCAGGCGAAAAGGGACAAGGACCTTCCAGTTCCAGAGGCAAGAAAAGGCTCCTTGATCATATTCACAACAGCCCCCTCAAACATTTTGTGTCTCAGCCCGGTGAAGAGCACCACTCTTCTTGACACCATGCATGGCCCCTCTTGTGCTCCCGCCTCGCTTCCATGTTGCACGAAACCGGTGCCAAACTAAAAATACTGAGTGAGTGTTTGTAGTTCCACTATACAGGGGTGTCAAAACAGAGCGCTGCACACAGGATCCATGTGTTTTCTGTTGAGGCACGAGACAGCTCCACTGAGTGTGAGAGGAGCAGCAGCGAGTCAACGGACCAAAGAATGCATCAACTTAAAACATCTGCATATACACCAGTACTGTATATGAAAGTAGAGGCAAGACCGAAGGCCCCAACATGGCCCACGCAAGTAATGCCGGCCCTACACCAAACAACTTGTGAAGGGATTTCACTGCAACAGACAAATTTCCCAATTTCAGAATAAAAGTTTCAAAGCGCTCCCGTCGTCTGGATCGCTTGGTGTAAACGTGCCGACGTTAAATACATAAGTGAGGCAACGGTAATATGATTTCCTGTTTTATATTGGAAATAAACATTTAAAACATTAGCTAATTAGCACTAAACATGAACAAACATTCTTCATGAGAGGTGAGAAGGTAAACAGGATATGAACTTTTCTCTCAAGCTGTCTTTTGTCATTCATCACTTTTCTTTTTTTGCACTCTCTCGTTACCAAGAAATACCTTGTTTGCTCGAGCACATTGTTTGTATTTGGTGACTAATCTCCCGAAATTGAAGAGCATCTTTTTGTAATCAGAGCTCTGCTGAGAATTAGCCTGTGAACAGCCAAGTTTCCCTCTCATGTCAATAGTCTTTACAATCTCTTACCCTTGTAAAGAGCAGGGAGGCTTTTTACTGGATACAAACACTGTTTTGGCAGCGAGAGCTGAAGTGTCCTCAGCTCAGTTTCAGTCTTTATGTCCAGTCTGATTCACCGGATGTAAGCTGTGGGTATAGGCCTGCCGTTTGGTGCCAATTCTAGGCAGCGCTGACCTCCCTTTCCACTTCCCCAGCCTGTTACCGTCTTCCCCTTTGCAATAGGAAACAACAACAACCTCCAAGCTAGCAGCCTTCACGCTGAAAATGCAGTTTAAAAATTTGGATCATGCACCTCACTTTTTGCACACTTTATTTTGCAGATTTATTTTTTGAAAGAATAAAATTAGCCCTTTTGTCCATATCTACAGTAATCCATATTAACAATGAGAAAACAACTCTATGGAGTTTAAGTCTCGGGTTTGGTTCGGTCACTCAAAAACCCAACCAACAACTTTGAATGGAATTTGGAAAAATTCTTTCATATGCTTTTTACTCAAAATGGCGTCCTTCTGGTCGCTCCACCTTCAAAGCCTGATTGACGAAATGCTGCCGAGATGCTCGTCCTTCCAGCAGGTTCCCTCATCTCGGCAGAGGACTTCAGTTAGATGTCAGTTGTGCCTCACCACAATTTTACTTCAGCGGTCTACAGAGAGTTCCTTGGACTTCATGGCCTGGCTTTTGTCCTGACTCGCCGTGTGAATTGTGGGAACTTATACACTATGGCCAATCAGTTCAAGTTGCCGCAAGTGGACTTCAATCAAGTTCTAGACACATCTCACGGAAAAGTAAAACAAAGACGTTGCACTTGACCACAATCTGGAGAAATTTTTCACTTTGTCATCATGGAATTTTGAATTTAAATATACAACACAATAAAATGTGCCAAAAGTGAAATGGTCTGACTACTTTCTAAAGCCAGTGTACGTGGCTCATACAGAGCAGGCTTCATGAACAGTTCTTCTTCAGCAGATGGATGAAATTCTATTTTAGTTTTTAAAATCAGGCTAAAATCACATTTAAATCATGTTGTTGGTCTGTTTGCTTTCACACCAAAAAACAAACCAGAACAAAGTCGGCTCTGAAGTGGACCAAGCCAAGTTTTGGTCAGGTTGTTTAGCCAACATCAGAGTTTGATTGAGAGATTTAGAACCAGCCCAAACGAACCAAACAAAATGAGCAAATTTCATTTGAACAGAACCAAACACGTTCGTTTTTCAGTACTGAGGGCTGTTTATGAAAAAGTGGTAAATCAAAGTAATATGGTTTTCCAGTCCTTTTGTTTTTGTTTTTTTTTCCAGCAGGTCTATATTCAGAGGTGGTCTGAGAGAGCAGTTCAAATTTACTTCATCCAGGGCCTCTGTCTGCAGCGGCCAGGAAGCTCCACACAGAGTTTGGTGCAAGCCAGGGGAGAGAAGGGGGAGCTGTGTCACTGTGCTAATACCTACTTACGCTCATTTCCCAAGACGACTAATCTTGCCAAGGGGGAAACAGACCCTGATCCACTTAGCGGGCTCTGAGGAACCTTGTTTTGTCTCGACTCATCTAGTCATCACTTTCTCCAGGAACGCAAGGACTCTGACAAATTTTTTTTTTTTGTCAATTCATTAGAGAGAATGTTAAATAATGAACGGATGTTATCTTAAGCAGAAAATACATGCTAGAGATTGAATCACTTTTCTCAGTTTGGACTCGTGAAAATCCAGGTTTCAATCATTTATTTTTAGGGAGGATCTCGTGGATCTAAATGGAGGCTAAAGGCAGCAACGTAGAACAAGCTGACACAGTGACACAGCAGTGAAAACAGAGACAGATTAGGCCAGAGATCACCGTGTCCCTGCAGTGCAGAGCAACGATAATATCTTTACCTGTGGCTGCTGTATGTATTGGGACATGCAGCTTAGACCTGGGATAAACTAACAGCACTAAAAACACCACTGCAGCTCCTGGATCTGCCCTTGAGACATTACATCCACAATGCATGTTCAAATCCAGCACAAACAGACATTAGATCATGAGGTGGCCGGTTAGTTTTCTCCTCTACTTTCCATATAAGTTATAATGTTTCGGAGAGCTGGACACTTTAAGATCCATGACGATTGTGCTCATGTAACCCGGTAATTATTCTATCAGCATTATTCCATCAAGCATTTAATGGAAAGTGTTGGTCAACGTCAGCCCCAGTAAGTAACACAATGATATAAAATATGATGTTATGACAGAGCTCTGAATGCTTTCAGTGTGATACTCACTCTTATTTGACAGAACAGCAACAGGCAGAGAGCAGCTGCCATATTTCAGTCAGAGACAAATTAACCCTGTATGGAAAATGGTTACACCAGTCAGCGTGGGTGGAGGCGACTGGGTGAATATGATTTGATGTTACTCTTCAGCTTATAGCTACACAGATGGTGAATAAAATCCAGTGACTGTGAAGCATGAATGAAACAGCTGATGCCAATCAGCATGCAACTTGAGTGCATGACTTTGGTGTTCAGCCTGAACTACTGCCATGCTTCAAAGGAGCGATTCGTAAGTTTTGCTATTGCTACATAGCTAACGTTAGCATTAACAGCTGTTTACTTACCAGTCTAGAAGAAATGTGAGTTCAGCATCAAACTTCGTTCCTTTTCTCCCCCGAGAGCTGTCTCCACGGGTGGAAAACAACCCTTTTGTTTTGCCTCTGTTCCTATCTCTTCTTTTATTCTACTGCAGTTAGCATGCTAATCTGCTAGCCATGGTCCGTCCAGACTGACTCGTCATTTTCCGATACCAAATTACTGTGGCATCCAGTCAGCCCTGAAGAAGTAGCGCTACTCAGAGGGCGTTTTATAACATATTGACTTGTAAACACAACAATGACTGAACCTCTTGGCAAGTAAACAGCTGTTAATGCTAACGTTGGTTATGTAGCAATAGCAAAACTTACAAATAGCTCCTTTAATGGACGATATTATTTCACATCAACTTTTAATTTATTATATATTATTTACTCTCTCAACAAAGACAAAAACACCCGCCCTAAAACTAAATTCATGCACAATTTAATAGAACGTATATAAAGCTGAGCCAATCAATATCTTTATATTAATATATAAAATGACTGTGAATTGTGAGGCGGGTCAATTAAAGTAGCCAGAATTCTCCCCCTACTCTGTACTTCTTTTCACTGTTTTTACTTTACATCCCTTAAGTTTATTCTTCTGGTTCAGACCCAGATTCTTTCCTCAGTGCTGTTTCCAGCAGAGGACTAATCAGACTTCACACACCTGGAGCCTCAAAAGACGTGGAAACAGACTTCCTCTCTCTGATAAATCTACTGTGCGGGACCTGCTCAGTACAAGAAAGCAAACAGACACAGTTAGCAGTTGGCGGTTAGCTGGTAAACTTAGCATTTAGATGACAAAGAACTACATTTATTTGTCTGGAGTTGGTCAAGAGCAAAACAGCTAAACCAGAGTGAATATTTGAGTTACATTCATCAGGTGGATACGACTCCACATAATTTGTGTCTGCTGAATGTGTAAATATGCGACTGCCTGTTTGTCATATCAACAGGCTAACAGGCTAAATGTCCACGTATCTTATTCCTTTTTTAAAACTGCACTAAACCCATGTAGCTTATTGCTCATTGTTAAACATCGTACTAACAATATGTTCCATGCAAAAATAATTAATTCAAAAACTGTTTTTGCTTTCTCAGTGACACTTGGCTGGCTCTGTAGCTTTGCAGCTTTATGACATTAGCATCTAAAGAAACAATGTGACGCGTCAGTGCAAAACTCAGTACACAACAACTATCCCAAAAAAGAATATATAAGCTTTGGTCATGTACAACACATCATGGTATCTATACCCCATGGTATCATCAATCCAAGTCAAAACCGTGCTTTCATGAAAGTGAACGCAGATCTTCTCACGCATCCACACACAACGGGAATGTGGCTTTTTCTTTTCTTCCTTTTTGTCTTTTTAGCCATGGTGATCCACTGCTCATGCTAACTGTAAGTGGAAATATAAAACACATTGTGTCCTGTGCATGAAAGCATGCACAGAAAGAAGTTTGAACTTCTGTAGGGGCCGAATTTCAGCTGTTCAGTCACAGCAAACTGCACTGCTTCTCAGGGCCTCCGTGTCTTTAACAAACCTGGCTATAGGTTGAATCAGGTTTTATGTCAGTCATCTTCTTTTCTTTTCTTTTTTTTGGTAACTGATTACCACACAAACTAGCTTAATCATAGCCTTGTGTTGGCAAGCTAGCAGTCACAACCACTGGGAGAGCCAGTGAAAGCAACAACAACAACAAAAAAAAAATCTTTTCATGAGTGTATCACACAGTTCTAGACTTTGATTCAACACAAGCGAAAGAATTCCCCTTTTCATTTTCACGTAAATACCCAAATCGAAGCTGACACGTTATATTTGGTCCGTATTAATCCAGGAAACCAGGACCAGGAATTTTCCACCATAATATATCCCATGTCCCTGTTGTGTGGTGCCAGAGCAATAAATAAAAGGACTCAGACTGCGAGCGTGTCTTTTGTGGGCATTCGTGCGCTGGCATATGTGAGCTGTGTGATTTCATGCTTGTGTGTAAAATGAAGCCGAAAGTATCATTGCTTTTAAAAAAGTGCAGGAGATTAATAATGGCATAAATCAAACGGTGATATCATCCATTTTATGTCAATGCGTATCCTCTGAACGTCCTTATTTATTTCCTTTCTTTCTTCTTAGTTCAAAACTGCACATATCAAACCTATCTGATCGTCTTCACAGCCCTAATCTCAACATACCACCATCTCGTTTAGGCTCCTTCTCAGCGAGCCGTGCCTAATCAAAGAAAAGACGAAGAAAAGCCTCTCAGCTAACCCGCCTCACGAGAGGTGTGAGAAAACATCCGCCAGGCTTATCCTCATGGCACAGCCGTAACATGACTGAAACCCTGATCTGTGGTTTTTCTAAGAGCACCGGAGCAGAAAGTGTAAATGTGCTCCCTGGTTAAAAGTCAAAGGAAACAAGCTGATGTATCAAATGAGACCACCTCGGCTTAAATGTCTCATTTAATGTGGCTGCAAACTGATGACAGACGGAAAATGGGTGGTGCTGGTGTTTTGGCACAAAGTTGAATAAGTCATATGGTATTAAACCTTTAGTAGATCATCTCACATAATAAAAAATGCAGAAAAAATTAGGTATTAATTTCTTTTTACTGTTTTTAAGACACTCTGCTTGGATAGAGACGCTGTGTTGGGAATGTAGTGGTCAACCTTTTAATAAAAAGGTACTTACACCCACAGAATATAATGATAATACAATATAACAGGAAGAAAGTAAAAGAAATAAAAGACCAGCAGCACAGCATTTAGCATGAAACATTGTCAAAGAAGTGTTTTAAACCCTGACGGCTCAGAGAATGAGACTTAAATAGACTGATATTCAGCTGAGAAATGAAAGACAGGAGGGTAGAGCTGTACCTGAGATGTCAGCAAGCTGCACAATAAATAATATCTCCTGTCTAATCTGCCCCAGCTGGTTCCTGTAAATCCTGTTTTACTACTTCTATTAAAAGGATAATTCCTCTTCATTACTACTTAAGTCGTATTTTTGTAGCTCCTTCCTCTCGGTAATAATCATTTTCATCACATTTATTGCTCCATCCGGAAACTTGATGTTTTTTGGGGGGAGGACAGTGTTTCTATGAGTGGCGTGCCATCAGACGTGTGTGTGTGGTTTATGAAGAAGGGGGTAAACCAGAGTAAGAACAACCATAATACAAACAACTCACTAACCATAAGGGTCAGCTGACAATCAGGTTGCCTGGATACCAAGCAACCACTCATTTATAAAGCAGACAAGAAATTAACAATTAAAATCCAACTCTATAATAAACGGAGACAGCGCTACTGATATGTGTATGATCAGAAATGCCTGAGTAAATCCAATAATATTGATATGCAGCGCTGTTGACGACTTGTACCAATCAATACACTTACAGATTAAATATGGAGGCAACGATACAAAACACATTGAAATGGAACATTATGGAAAACGACATGTTAAAGGTCGTAACATTACAGCACAGGCTCTGCACAACGGACATGTAATTGCTCTTAACTGGGCTCAATTAGCATGACCAGCAGTAGCAGACATGACCGTCGTGTGATGGGATCACTTAAGCCACGGCGCCTGTCGACATGTTGACGCTCCAACTCGTGAGGACTCAGGAGTCATCACTACATTATTACCAGCCGGGACAGCGTGGCTGGTTGGTGTGTGCGTGAGTGTCATTATGGCAAAATGTGGTCCTGGAGACATGTGCTGTATCAGGAACTACCACACAGATGGTTTTGAGTACTTTGGCACATGTTTATATGTCTGTGGGCAGATTCTGTCACCACGATCGTGTCACAACCATGCAAGATACAGTCATGAATTATCTTAAGGGGAAGGAATGTTCATGAAACTATATTAATATGTGACTTTTTTTTTTTTACAGTTCAACTGATGCACACAACAGTTAAAACAAAGGCAGTACACCCATTTACCGTCTACTGCCACTCAGAAAAAACTCAGGGTCTTCATGCACCTCATCAATATTTCTCTTCTCGTTGACTGACTGTTTTCTGATTGATTCAATAAAAATAAAGCAGATTTCAGTTAAAAACACTCAGGGAAACCAAATCCTGCAAAGGTTTGGATGGTAGGTCCAGGTGGGTGGGGCTTGGTGACTGCTTTGTTGTGACCTCACAAAGTTACAGGAAGTCCTGACGGCTGGTTTTAAGGCTCAGTTTCTGAATACAGGCTGTGTGCATTTCTCTGGGAACTGAGGCTTTGATACTTTCACAGTATTAATATAGAAGCTAGAGCTGATCTATAATCAAAAACGACACGGACAACTCAATTTATACAATATGGGACCTTGAAAGGAATAAATAAAACAAATACTGTTTGAAATCTGCAGCAAAACACTTAAAAACAAGGGAAAAAATTTAAAAACTAGCCATAAAAGTGTAAAAAACAGTTTCAAAAGGTTTTAGAAAGGGTTGAGAAGTGATTTGAAAGATGACAGAGGCAGTAGACAGAGCACCAAAGTCTGGTCTATTTAAAGATTGCTGCATATACCGCATCTTGATTCCTTGCCCTCACCCGAAACCTCAGGGTTCTGATCCTTACAGATTGTGATAAATTACACACCTGGCAATCAAGACTTTAGAACAGCCTACAGGAAGGAGTGGTTTTGAGGGAAGTCAGCCAGCTCGGTGCCAAACTTATGTAGGCCGAAAGTGAAAATGAATGAATTCATATGCTGAACTGAACTGAAGATAACTCATGTCAGGCTGCTATCTATGAGAAGCTTTACAGTCCATCAGTCAGCAGCAACACTGAGTTATTTGGTCAGTGCAGAATGTGCACCCATCAATTTCTACAGTATGTCAAAATCGAAGCAACAGCGGTGTGAACTGTAATGTTCATGAATCTACTCACATTGTTGTGTTTTATGCTGAAGGGATAGTTCACCTAAATTACAAGTATCCTTCCATGCAGATTCCATTACCTGAATGGAGGTGCTAAGGATAGAGGATGTCCAGATTGTAAAACCATTTGAGGCAAATGTGTGATTCCGACCAACCTGATTTCGTACCTGACTGTTTTTCTTTCGACGGCAAATTACAGTGAAATGTGTTCAGAGTGAGGTCTGTGGATTGTCCGGCGTAACCGCAACATCTTTTTTGGAAAGCTCTTCCAATGTTTCCAAAGCTTTGAGCACCGCAAATGAAATTCCATTCACCTTCATTATTGGGCCGGTGCCATGAAGCTCTGTGGTCGATATCGTGAAATCTGGCAAAACAATCTACAGTACATACCGCTACAGTAGGAGTACGTAGGGAAAATAATGTGTTATTGTGATTTAAGTGGAACTGACCCTTTAGAGTCTGTCAGTCATTTCACCTCGCAATCGTTCGCAGACTGGCAGGAGGGGAGCAATAAATGATAACACACGGTGCATATTTCTGCAACGTGACCAGCGCAGTTGTCTGCCAGACGGTTATAAATCACATCATCAGATCAGCTCAAGCTGCAAGAAAAGAGACAGATTTAAGAGTCTCTGCAGCTCTGCGGCACTCTGTTAGTCATTTTCCTCTTCATGGACACAGAGTGTGACAGTGCCACTGTTGCCACTGTTTCCAACACCATGACACAATGTCCCCTTCGCATGAGATCACATGTGTCTGGCAGTCTTTTCCTCTCCTGCGGGACCTCAAAGTGGATGTCTGTAATTGGAAATGGCGAGAGGGGGGACACAGACGTACAGTGTGTGATATACAACAGAGAGAACACACAACTGGAAATAATATAGTGCAGAGCGGAGAGAAGTGCAGGACCATATTCACCTTAGGAAATAACGTCTGTTCCAAGCTCTTCTTATGTCAGCCATATGAGTGAGTCCCTGTTTGCTTCTGCAAACGCTTCCAACTTTGGCTCACGTCAAAAAATCCAAGGAATGTTAATGAAAGGGCTGCTGAATGAAGGCGAATAGGGAAATGCAAAAAAAAAAAAAAGAAAAATGACGGAAACGGTGAGACGTTAAAGTCAGGTCAAGTGCATATTTGGGAAGTCACACACAAATCCTCAGCCATGATCATTTTTTCGCCTTTGCACGCTGCCAGTTCAGCGAGTGCCTGTACAGTACAAGTCCATGCACGGAGTGTTGCATGACTGACAGCACGTATATGAATAGAAGATGTAAACAAATAGAGAGATATTATAAAATGTGCAAGTTCTTACCTGCTGTGTAATTATAAGATTTGTGCAAATCTCAGCAATTATTATTTTCCTCTTCTGTCACCTGCAAAGCCATATGGCAGTCAAACCTGACTGTCAACGTAATACGCCTGTGAATGCCTCATAATGTAAGCTAAAACCAGTTATTTATATTACACAGCTTGTTGGGAGACCTGATGGATGTCGTTAATAACAGGCCGGTGTGTATGAGTGACAGCGAAGGAGGGATCAGAGTGTATCCAGAGATGAATCATGTCAGAAGACATATGAGATCCAGATGAGATTATAGAGAAGCCAGACAATGCACAGAGTATCCAGTGAAGGCGTTCGAACAGCTTCAATAAGTCCAAACATTTTACATTTAAACTACTAGAATTGAATTTCACTATTTCATTTCTGTTGCATGTGAAACCCGGCAGTAACCTTGCATGCATCACCTTTTCTCAGAGAGAGCTCCACCCCCTCCTTGAGAGGTAATGAGTAGGGTAATGACGTTAACACAGATTATACTGTGTATACATACTCATGGTAAGTGGAGAGATGTACCTACATGCAGGAGCTGTGAGCACTACAGGGCTAATCTGTTCTGTACCATGCCCTACTACTGATGCACTACTTATACACATAAGAGCATTTAAGAGAGGAAAATCGTAGTAACCAGCAACACTAGCAAGATGACTAGTGGCTGACAGCTAATTCGCTAATTCGCTAATGGCTGTGTTCGAAATCCCTCCCTTGTTCACTCATTCACTTAGACACTGTTTACTCAACAGTGATTATATATATATTTATTATAGTATGGATACATTTTACACACATTGAAACAAAACAAAATGGCGGACAGTAAATGCAGTACATTAGCCTATATTGTCAAAAAGGAGTCATTTTGAATGCCGCTACATATGAAGAAGATAAGTTTGATGGATTTTATGTTTTTAACACAGACTTTCAACCATGTTTAAGAGATAGTTTGACATTTTGGGAAGTTAAGTGTTCAGTATCGAGTTACAGCTATTGGGTGCATTAGCTTAGCATTGAGAACAGGGGGAAACAACTAGCTTGGCTCCCTTCAAATAGTTACGGCAATAATTGTCATTTTTTACATGTTTTTATGTTTGTGGACAGATTAAAAAGAAACAACGTATAATGTGTTAATTTGTGAGATTTAAAAATGCTTGACTTTTTTAAGTTAAGAGAATCAGGCTAGCTGTTTCTGCTGCCATTGTTTAAGCTAAGCTAACAGTCTCCTGGCTGTATCTCCGTACAGACTCTGGGGAAAAAAAGCAAATAAGTGTGTTTTCCTGAATGTCACTTTGTTCATTATCATTGTTAAGTTAAATATTGTTGATCTTCTTCATTTAAATACATGAATAAATTAATTCAAATGTATGCCATACTAGCTTACCCACTATTCTGCTCAAGCTTTGTGCGATTGTTTGACCTTCAAAACCCATAATTTTTGGGCAACTCAGAGTATAGCCAGACACACATATATTATATAAAAAAAAAAAAAAACAGGTGCAAAGCTTTCTAACACGTTATTGACTATATATTTGAGTTCTGCTAATCCGTACTCTTGGCGACACTCAAGATGGAAGCAAGCCGTTGTGCTGCTTCAGGTTTTCTTTGGAAGATCTATTGAATTTCACGCCAGCACCGCATTTGTTTTCTCCTAGCCTGGCTGCAAGAATCGTTTCACTTCCACCCAACAATGGATTCTGTGTTTCTCATTTTCCAAAAAGGATATTTAACATAGTTTTCGAAGGCCAAAGCAATTGCTCCATTAGAGTGTGTTCAAGACCACAGTGGTTATTTTCTCCGTACGAAAGCCCTGCACCATTATAAATAACAGGAATCAATATTTGAAGAACGTCTGGCTTGAATTCGTGGTCCAGCTTTGAAAATGTAGATGGCGAAAAGGAATGAGTTAGACTCACCCTTCCCTGAGTAGCTGTTGTTGAGATGCCCTTGAGCAAATGGTGAAGCTTTGGTGAAGCTGTTCACAGGCCAATGGAAAAATTCTGAAAAAAGATTAAATCAAGATCCAATCATTCGCTTCAGAGATATTGATTTGCACTAAGATGATGCCAACTTTTTGTTTTTTTTTTTGCTGTAAATAAGAAATAACATGGTGTTTGTGGTGAAAAAGAGGAAAAACAGTTGTGCTGACAAACCACATCTTGCTTTGATAAAAGTGAGTGTGTCCTGATAATTTAGTTTCTTTATCTGTGGTACTAAGTGAGAAAGTTTTACCTCTGTTATAAAACCATATCTGTTATAAAACCATTTTTAAAGATGATGTTTACCATACAGATTTCACTATACTGATACTGTTGTACTCGATTATATATAATCAACTCTTTAAGCCACGCTAGTTAAATGTCTAAACAGCTACTGTATGGACTGAATTGAAATGAAATGTTCATTCACATGAAAAGTTTTATTTGTCCACTTTTTCAAATATAATGACATTCCCATAAGCTGCAGGGCTAATTAGCAAAATATTGCATGCTATCACAATAAAAAAGATTTTGAGCATGCTAAACATTATATCTGCTAAACATCAACATGTTAAAGGAGCTACATAGCTAATGTTAGCATTATCAGCTATTTATTTACCAGTCTTTCCAAGAGCTTCAGCCATCGTTGCGTTTACAATACAAGAAGTTAGCTACATCCTCTGAAAAGTGCTACTTCTTCAGGGAAGCCAGGAAGCTACAGTGACTCAGTATCAGAAAGTGACAAGACGGGCCAACCAGGCCGGGCTAGGTTGTTAGCATGCTAACTTCAGTAGAAGAAAAGAAGTGACAGAAATAGAAGCAAATCAAGAGACACCTCCTGTAAAAGAATGAAGTTTGATGCTGAACTCACAATGTTTCCTCTAGACTGGTGAGTAAACAGCTGTTAATGCTAACGTTAGCTATGAGGCAACTTATAAATAGCTCCTTTAACATTGTCATCATGTTAGCATGCTAAATTTAGCATTAGCTGAAAGTAGTATAGAGCTGTTAGTGGGGCCGTACGCTCTCAGTCTTGTTTTATTATTAACTCTGTGTTATTAGATGAGTCAGGTCAATTAAGTCATCTGGTTGTCACATTCAGAATTTATAACCATGAGTTCATTGAGTTGACTCAATGTCCAGCTGTTCAATACATTTTCTTTGGATGCATTGTCACGTCAGAGCATGAAACCCGTTTTTTTTTTCATTTCTTATTTGAAGAAAATTCATCAAAAGGAACTCACGTCATTTTACATTTGTGTGTTAATTGATTATTTTCTGTGACTTAAATCAAAATAATGTAGGCATACTTCTGTACACTGTGTTCGTGTCATGTTATGATCATATTTCAGTACACAGGAAGCTTAAAAAGTTCCAGGGCGAGACCTTCTGACCCGCTTTATGTTCTGTGATGCCTCAGACAAAACCGCAGTACCTCGCCCATACTGCACACATCAGTGTGTGTCCGACCTCTTCGTTCAGAAGTCCAGAAAGCCGCTTTGTAAAAAGTGTATAGCTGTTTGGTGGTTGCTGTAACTTATAATATGCAATGTTTAAGTGCAGCTGCTATATGTCACCACCCACAAGCGGTCTGGCCAGACATTCTACGAAATATTCCATCACTCCAAACTCATTTCATTTTTCCACTCCTCCCTGGCTTCCCAGGCCTGTGACACTGTAAATAGTAATCCGTGAGGCTTCCGTCAGCCTGAAGATTGTGATTCCTGGAGCTTTCCTCTCCGTTTCCGAGCATTCCTCTTTTTGATGGTCGCATTGGCGTTTATGAGCACGGAAAGTTCCTACCTAATTAGGGGTGCGATGGGGAAAAGTCTTTGGGAAAGTGCAGGCCTGTCCACATCTCAAGAGCGGCCGGTGCACCGCAGGAGGAGAGGGGGAAAAAAAGAAAATTGACATTTCTTGCGAGTTGTTGATCCGTATCATGGCTGTATAAACCTGACTGAGTCACTGGAGGATGGGTCTGTCTTGTTTTTCTCAAGGGGCCTGGACAGTGGGCCAGTTCAATATGAGGGGAATTCAGAAGATGACCTCAGATGGGAGAGTGCCAGACAGACATCACCGCCAGTGTGGATCTCTTTGTCTCCTCCAAAAGGCCAAAGGAGTTTAATAATGTGTGTGTTGTACAAACAAACACTCCCGCTCGGTTGAGACTGGCTCCAAAAGTCATTGATAAAGTGAAAATGCCTCCAACTGAGAGCTTATTAGCCATCACCTGTGTACAAAGGCCCGGCTGCCCTGAAAGGAAATGATTAACTCGGCTGCCCCCAGGTGATGCTCGCCCATGCATCCAGTCTCATTAGTCGGCACCGTCTTCCTGTCAGACCCACTGCCGGCTTACAGGCTCAGCTCGGGATGCAGAACAAGCTGTTGCTGGGAAACGCTGACCCCGTTAAAGACCTACAGTACGAATTAGGAATCAGCAGAGAGCAGAAAAACAAACAGCTCTGCGGAGGTGATGAAGTGTCCACAGATTCACACACCGTGTCCTGACTGTCCCTTTCTTCACTGGTGAGCAGTCTTATGAATCACTACTTCAATTTTACTGATAAGATAAGAACCAACATAAAATTATTCATAGAAACAAGTTGATATAACACCTTTTACCACTTAAATCACAAAAACTCTCCATATTTTCTCATTTATCTTTAGTTTCTTTTGTCATTCAGGTAGTTTGCTTAGTTTTTACTTGTACTTTCTGCTGAAAAGAAATAGTCCCTATAAAAGAAGGAACCCTCTAACTCAACATTAACCCAGGTGAGGGACCCAGGTGCAAAGATTCAGGCTACAAAATAAAGCCTCAACATTATCTAAAAGACTTGGCGCCACCTTAAAACCTTCATCATTTCACTTCTTATTCTGCTGTGTTGCATATTCCCTAAAAGATTTACAATTTAATAAAATTACCACACACTAAATGCCACACAGGGGCATTAGGGCCCATTCTGCCCTGTTGGCCATCCAGCCTTGGGGACATTGAATCAATCTTTTTATCTATGTGTACTTAGCAGCACAAGAAAAATGTTATTTGCTCCAGGTGTATCGGTGCAGGGGAAGAAATCTCACACAGATCTCTCAAAACGTGGACGCATGAAAAACCCAGTTCACGCTGGGATTTTGGATCATCTGAGACGACGGTTGACAAATGTGACCCCTCCCTCTCTGCCCTCCACTTTCTGATCTCTAGACCGTCAACTCAACTGACTTCTGTTAATCAATTCCACTACTACAAATTAAATTTTATCATCATCCAGAGAGTGTATACTGAAATAAAATCTCCTTATGTCATTTTTGCCTTTAAGTAAATGCTCCAAGTTGTTTTTCCATACAGAAACGATGGCTACTCTCGAACTCTGGAGATAGAGACAGCTTTCTTTCATTTGTACCACTCCCCCTCCTGCTCGATCGACATGTGTGCCAACATGTATGTGTGCTGAGGTGAGCGCTGTGTCACGTGTAATAGCCGCTGTATGATTAATGGATCAGAAAGGTAAACCGTGGCAGATCTTGGATCGCTGCTGCCGCTGGAGGAATTCAGCACTGAGGTGATGTTCCTTCTTATTGGAAAAGAAATGTAATTAGTCTTCTTTTCTAAGAGTTGTCAAGACTACTTAACAGCTGCAGTGTTTTTGACTAAGATCCAATTGCATTACTGTGCAGCGCCATGATTTTTCTCTTTTCTGCTCTGCAAGGCAAGCGGCAGGGGTCAAAGCTGAGGCGTGAGGAAGGGGCCGGGCTCGACGTGGCAAATGCCACTCACATGCCACTCTGCCGTCGGAGGGCAAAGCATCAATCTAAGTTTAAAGAAAGAGAAAAACTCCTGCAGTCATATCTACTCCACACTTTCCCACAATATCCCGCTGCAGCCACTATTTCTAACTGACGAGGTTGTTTTCACCAACTAAATATGAGAAGACGCTCTTTGGCTTTCACGTGGTCAGTACAGCCACCCTACTATATACGACATTAATATAGCAGCAGATCGTAACGTATAATGTCACTGCGGTGCACCCTGCCAGTTTAATGATGCAGAGTGACGCTGGCAGTAACAAGAAAATTGAAAACAGAGAAATCGCTTTTGCATATTCTGTCAGTCAGTGGTTCCTGTTTCTGTCTAATTTACAGTTTGGCTATAGGAGTGTGTGACAGCACCAATTAGTCTCCTATCAGGAGGATTTTCCATTCGTGTCAGTGAAGCGAGCTTTATAGCATCATATGACTCTGTGGACAAATTAAAGCACTGTACTGGTTTATTACAACTTGGGTCTTATTTCTGCAGTCCTGACCATCATTTCTATCAGCTGTGATAACATCGTACTCACCAAAGTATTTGCTAAGACGTGGGAACATTGTGACATCGCTACAATAAACCCTGATAAGCCGAGATACAGGAGCAGTCGGGAGGATCGGAGAGGCTGTAAACAGCTCTGGAGATAAAACTGAAAGTGAGCTCTGCCGCACTGTTTACTCAGCGTGATACATGTGAGTGCACTGAAGGCTCCGGTTTGAGAGACTGTATCCAGGTGTCTCTGCTTTAATGACGCAGCAGTTCGGAAGCAAATCTGTCTCACAAGATTCTGACATTTAAAAGCTTGTGAATTTCTTGCACTGAAATTATGTATCAGATTTTTTTTTTTTTAATTCAACTTCAAATTGAAAATTTCAATAACTAATTTAATTCAGAATGAACTTCAACATCAGTCACATGACGAGTGGAACGTAACTCAATTGGCTGGATGTTGGTTTGATGTGAAAGTTTATCTATTGCTAATCGTTGGCATCCCGGATGTCGAATCTGAATTTTTAACTCAAATTTTGGGATCTGAATTTGGCCTTGCTTAAATTTATCATTTGGAATTTGTGAACATCGAAAAATAAGAGTTGAGCAACAATGATATCATCACCAAAGCACAAAGCTTATTTTATTTAGCTTGACTCTAGTAAATATGAAGCATTCATGCATCTCCCAATAGTGATATATTTTAGCATTTGCTAATATCAATCGTCATTAGCTGCTGGTCATTCCAGACCAAGTAAGGCTGCAGCAGAAGCACGGTTAAAGGTAACAAATTGAGCGTGATAAATATGTGTTTTTAACTTCATCTGTGAGATTTCCAGACAGCTGCACAGTGCGGTATCATTTGGACTCGGCCATAGTGAGCGAGTGTCCTGTGCCAAAAACAGCAATGTAAACAGTCCTGGTCGGTGCTGCTCTTTTGATGTGATTTACGATTCTGAATATTGTATTTCGATAGAAGTCTCAGTCTTGGTCTTAGGAGGCAGTAAGGCAGAGAAAGGATAAAAATAGAGAGAAAGAAACTCGAAGAGACAGAGTAGGAAAAACAGAGCGGCTCATCAGGGTCTCATCACTCTCTCCTGTAATGACTGACATGTGTGAGCTATTAGACTCTGCTTTTCTTGACAGGAAAAGTGTTGCTCGAGCGGCTGAGAGAAGATGGGATACAGGCAGCCAACGCTCACCACCGACAGCATCAGACCAACTATAGCTTATAGCGGGCCGCACACGTAGCCCAGATATCCTCCACGACAGACTGGAGGAGGAAGTCAAGTTTCCCCCCGCGGGCACGATCAATGGCTCAGCCCCGAAGATCCTGCAAAGTCCAATCACCCACCAAAGGAAATTTTTCCTGACGGATAGCCCGAAGCAAACACTTAGAGCAGCCCCGTGCTGCACATGGAGGTTTTTGCAAATCATCCACAGATGATGACTCAGGGCTATTGGGATGAAAGGGTCATCATTATTTTAATGAAAGGATATCAATTAGGTGGAGAACAGGGACGGGAGGAATATTAACTGTTCTGCTGAAAATACAGATTTTTCTCCACATAAAGTGGTTTTTAAGTCAAACTGTGTCACAATCAAACAATGAGTTCTTGTTGCCGTTTTTCCACTGCCTGAGGAAATGATAATGGAAATGAGTTTAATAAAGAAATTAGTTCATTTATACCGCACTGTAAGTGATGAATCAACAGACACTTGGAGTTTTCAACAATGTTTTGTTGGTAACTATTAAAGTAGTAGAACAGCTGGTTATAAGCTAATGGGCTACCAGCAGCCTGTCAGCTTAGCTTAGCAATAAAGACTGGAAACTGGGGCTAGCTATTTCCCCATTTTAAATCTTTATGCTAGGCTAACTGTCTGCTGCACATGGCTGCATATCTATTGCACAGATGTGAGAGTGGTATTGTTCTTCTCACCTACCTCCAAAAATGTTTAACAATTTCTTTGAATGCAGAAACTGTATACTTCTTGTCTTGTTGCTTTGTTGAAATTTAAGCCATTATTTTTCTTAATGGGACAAACCACTTCCTCTCTTAGGTCTCATCACCTTAAGCTCCAAAGCGTGTGTGTCAACACTGACGACAAACAAACACCTTGTTGTGAACCTCAGTAGCAGTTTTCATTAGCAACTCTGTCAAAAAATAATAATAATTTAGCTGTACTGTGCTGTTATTATGACTCCGGGACATCCAGCTTAAACCCTACTGTTAGGTTAAGTGCCTGAAGCAGAAACTATTTCCCAGTGTAAACACTATACCTCCCAAAAGCCCTGGCTGCGAGGCAAGGAGATAAGCAGCAGTCATGATAAAATATCATAAAACTCTCTGTTCTTGCTGGGAATGCGAGCGCACAGGTCACAGCGTGGAATTTACAGAAGGCTTACTCTTAATGAGAAAAAAGACTGTTGTAAATCCTTTGGCAAACTCAGTCATGAAACATAGATTAGGGTGTTAGTCAGCTATTATCACTCCAAAGCTCCAACAGAAATCACCAAAGGCTCTTATGGTGTTAATGAAACTTATAACAAACTGGGTTTTTGTTTCATATTTAGCAAGTTGTGGCTTTTAAGTGCAAAAATGAGGGGAATTATATTTCTAATGTACACTTCAAAAGCACGTCACAGCATGCAGAACGCACTCACTCAACACTTTTTAAATTAAACCTCAGATAACGGGACTATTAAGCACCATTACCTAAAGGTACTGGGTAATTACAACCCCCCCCCCCTCAGGCCTCCTATGAGTTGTCCCACTTGTGGCCCCACACTCTGCAAACACTTTGAAGCGAAGAAAAAAGAAAGAAAAAAGATGATATACAGCTGGTTCCACAGCCGTATGACCCCTCCCCATTTGTTTTCTACTGCAGGGCTGCAGTCCTCAGCTTCCCCCTGGAGCCTCAGTCCCTGACCCCAGTAGGGAGCTCACAGCACTGCTGGTAGGATTGGGCATGAAGGGGGATTTAACTGCCACGCACCTGGAAGGCAGAGAGGTGTTTCATATAAAATTGTCCCACATGGCCATTATAACATCTCCCCCTGGTGAGTGCTGGGAACTCAGGGGGGCTGTCAGCCTGGCAGGGAGGCTTAAAAAAAAAACTGCTTGTTGACAAAATTCTCTCCCCCCACAATAGCTCCCAATGTGTGCTCAAACTGGGAGCTATATCACAGGACTTATATGAACAAGGAAGGGGGGGGGGGGGGGGGGGGCTGACGAGATTTTACAAAGGGGCCTACTGTACTGCATTGTGCCGCCATGCAGCTCCAGCACATGCACTTCCTCCATGCAAAAGCTTCAACAATAAACCATCCAGCAAAATGAGAGCCTGGTACTTTCCCACAAGATCTATTGACATTTTCCACGATTAAAGCCCCTAAGTCGCTGTAATGTAATCACATTACTGCCTAAAGGTCTGTACTTGATTGCACTGAACATTTTCCCAAACATACTAATGTCAGCTGGCTATTCTTCCCCTTCTCTGAATTTCTCACAGAAACGATTTGCTCGCTACGTGTTTCGTGGCTCAAAAGCAGCTCCTTCTCAGGTATAAATAACTCTTCAAATTCACTGAACTCACCAGTAATTTACATATGTCTATATTCTCAGATGTGCGCAAAAGGCTTTTAAGAGGCCGTAGAGAGGAACTACACTCACACAGGGAAAAGAACTTCATCCAGTCACTTAGAGTGATGAATACTCTCCACGTGATGATTTTTTCAATGCTCTCAGACATGTGTTATCCATAGCTCTCTGTCAGCACCTGTCTGCCCTTCTTTTTCACACAAGTCCAACCGGCCGTGATGCCACACGGAAACACCTTCTTCGCTCTGACGTCTACTGTTATTTCACATGCGGCCCGAAATGTGTTTGGAAAAAAAGAAGAGCCAGGAAGAATCCGAGGCAGCGCCACAAAGGCCTCATTGTTTAAGCAGTCTAATTGTCTTTTCAAGTATTGCCACAGTGAATCTCGGAGACGGATGACGGCTCACCTGTTCTTTCCATTCGTGCTCTCTTCTTGGACCCTCGCCGGTTGACCGCATCCACAGCGGCTCTGTTCAGCGAGAGGAGGGAACATGGAAACAGAAAATGCAGGAGGGTCACTCACTTTTCAAAAGCCTTCCACACTGCTCTATTTCAAACCTTTGGGTGTTGTCGTCAGTATAAATCCCAAGTTTTGTATTCATCAGTTAGAATTGTAGGTTTAAAATAACTTCGCACTACGAGGCTTC
This sequence comes from Seriola lalandi dorsalis, assembly GCF_002814215.2. Lineage (NCBI taxonomy): Eukaryota > Metazoa > Chordata > Actinopteri > Carangiformes > Carangidae > Seriola > Seriola lalandi. The sequence goes on along the minus strand of NW_019525058.1, from coordinate 238,969 downwards.
AATACACTGAAATAAATAATGTTAAAGTAAAACAAAAATACATGCTGTTAAATATATTGTCATGATGCCAAAGAGAAGAAGAACTCCAACATCCTCTGTGGAAAGAAGCTGATAATCCCAGAGTCCTGTTCAAAACCATCAACTACATGGTCACAATCTGAATAGTGTCCACAAGTGTTTTTGCAGAACATTATGATGTCACAGTGAAGTTGACCTTTGACCTTTTGCATATAAAATGTCATCACTTCATCATTTTATCCTATTTGACATTTGTGCTAAACTGTGTCATAATTAGCGTATGAATTTGTGAATCACAGTGACCTTTGACCTTTGACCGCCAAATTCTAATCAGCTCATCCCTGAGTCCAAGTGAATGTTTGTGTGACAAGGTTTATGACAAAATACCTGCAGAACTAATGGCTTTAACTCCAGTCTCAGCTTTGCTTTGTATTTGACTGACTTGTTTTGTCTTTTCTGTTTTGTAATCTGTTCTGAAGTCAGTCATTCATTTAAGGGAAACGCCAGAGACTGTGAAGATAAAGCTCAGTTTACACGGCATGGGGAGGACTTCCCAGTCCGTGAAGCGAATCGTACACCCTGAGTTAACCCTGATGACATCATCAGATGACCCTGATGACGTTATCGGGTTGATCTCGACATGGGCTTGGAGATGACAGATTTTTATGAGAAAGCCGGATTATAACCCCGAGGTGTGAAGATTGAATAGAGATTAAATTCTCCATGAAAGGAATGTCTAGTAAACTATCAGATGCATTATGGGAAATGTTTGACCTGTTCCTATGACTACAAGTCACAAAATCTTTGCTTCTGCTGCACCAAGTTTTTTTTTTTTTTTTTCTACTGTAATCCAGTTCATTTTAATTATTTGACAGTTCTTTTCCCCTTTGTAACTGTGTTTTATAAAAATCTTATTGTCTTTGGATAATTTTCAAGGAGGAAAAAGTATTTTAAAGGGTATAGCTTGAATCTCAGCTACTACTGCGTGAAAAACGTATTTGTCCTACAAGGAATGAACTTCTTTGAGGTGCTAAAATTTAATTGCTTTTCATTTTGTTATCATAGTTGTTCATTTATTCCCCTCAAACACTTTGACTTCTTAAATCTTTCTATGACTCCCTTGATGTATGAGATGTTTTCATGATTTTCCCAAATAAAAGGCACGACATGCCATACGAGAGGAATAAATTATTTAAAAGTGTGAGATAAATGGGGACTTCAGATCTTGAGAGCTTTCCAGCCCATATCCTTAAAAGAGCAACAATAATCACAGATATCCTTTTGATGGGAGCTCCTTCACTTTGGACTCCAGGCTCAATTTGTAATGCTTCTTGAATGTTTGGTTTATTCTTTTTGAGAGAAGCCAAGTCCCACAGCCTTTGGTGCAGAAAAATAAACCAAAAAGAATTGTTGAATAATCTTGTTAATCACTGCTTCATCAGTTTCCTTTGTTTCCTTTCCACATGGAGAACGAGTCTGTACAGACGGTATGTCCAGAACCATTTTTTCTGACATGTCTGGCCTTATTGAGGGTAGTTAGTTTATATTCACAGAGAACATGGGAAACGAGAGGGGGGTGAGGGTGATTACATGCAGTGATGGCATTGTGGTTGCATGCGAGTCCTCACTACTAGACCTTCCTCCTTCCCTCAAATGTCATTTTAAAGAAAAATAAAGATGAACATCAAAGAATAAGTCTGGTAATATCATTGTATCCCATAAAAAGACAAACAAGTAGTTTCATTAAAAACTTTTATTTAATTTTTTCCTCTGTATCCAACAAGACTAAAAGTCTACAGTTGCTCAACTGACAGAGCAACGTTGCTAACGTGGCTAACAACTATTAACAGCATCTCAATGAGCCACACCATTACACTGTCTGACCCATTTCAATGAATGTGGGCAGTTTAGTTTATGTCAATCCCAAATACACCTTGTTTTACTCACTTTAACTCAGTGTATATTAATCCCCAGATGAAAATAGTCCCCCAACAAATGTACTATTATAGAAATATCATAGAATCCACTATACAAATGCCAGATTGGCAACACTGACTGTAAAACATTGTTGATTATGGTCTTTTCATTTATGCCAGCATTATCCTTTAACCTTCTGAGGTTGACGGATGTTTCTATTAATATCATGTGATAATACAGCGTAGAAATATGGTTTAAATTTTATCAGAATCTGTATAATCTCCACTTTCTGTTTCATAAGACTTGTGAGATCGTACATGACTCATAACTGGAGGTAGAAGGCCTCGAAAACAGGCAACACTTTGCATTTTAGGCATTTATTATACATTTATATACTATCTAAGTCAGTTAAGACTTTGGTAAACCAATTTCAAGCATCAAAACAATTCACCCACATCAGTAAAGGTATGTTTTCACAAGAGATTTGAAGAATTTCAAAAAACTGAGCTTAAAATTTTCAGCATTTGGGCCAAATTACCTTTTTGCACAGTGCAAAGAGAGTTAAAAAAAAAAAAAAGGGGCGTCATTATAGAAAGAGCTGAGATAGTTCTGAAAATTGTGATATAAAACACTTATATACACGTATCTTAATAAATAATGTAGAAATCAAGAAAATACTCTTAGACCTCCGTTAAAGATGCAAGTGTGAAGTTAAATCAGCAGCAGTAACAACAGCAGCCAGGTCTATAAAACACTCAGCAAGAAGCTATTGCACAATAATAGCTCACAATAATGCCATAACATTGCAATAAACATGTCCAAAAGCCCATTGCGCACGGCACACAATAAGATATCTGAACACGCACATTTTTTTCCAACAAAAAGGTATATCCGTGTGATGTTAGTAAGTAATTGACAGCTGAATATTAAACTGCCCGGCGGCAGCTTAAACCAAATAACTTACTTTGAGCTGCAGGTGAGGTGGTCCAGTAGTTATAACAATCCAAACGCGGCCTCAGGTGTTGTGGAAATGAAGTCTCTCGTGAGGGCGTGGATGTCCAATGAGTTTAAAAATGTCAGTGTGGACCTTCAAGGTGAGTTAGTCTCTTCTGGATCAAGGTGTTGTTGTAGCCATGTTTTCACGCGATGCCAGGTGGAGAAGGTCCCGCTCCATGGACAGGTGAAGGGGCACCGAATCAACACACAACCTGACCACACTCCACCACGTAATGAAGCAGCTAACATTTAGCCAGCTAACCAAGTTAGTGCAGCTAAATGCGCGGCTGAAAGTTGTGAACCGAAAACTCATTAAAACTAAAGAACTAACAGCAAAACTGTCTGTGCAAAATTCCCCCTCCACAGACAAATGTTGAAATAATAATATAAATTTAACACAACTGAGTCAATAGACTTATGATCCAAACTCTCCTCCGGTGCTCGACCTCCCGGCCTGCCGCGTGATCAATCACTGCAGACCAGGCATGTCAATCAAACAGGAGCTCCGCCAAAAATACCTGTTTTTAATATCTAATTAATTAGATCATTATTTTCAGATGAACCAGCAGAACACTGAAAGGGAGGTGTGAAATTAGCCAACACCGTAATGAGTTCTGGAAAAAATGTATAGACTGAGTATTTCATGAGAGAAGTTGGTGTTTTTATAATGAGTGTGTATTGGAACCAGAGTTTTTTGGAGCCCGCCCCCAGCGGAACCTCGGTGGTATTACACATCAAGGCACTTTATTTATATTTATTTATTTATATTTTATATACAGTCTGTGAAGTCAACACAATAAAAAAAAAAATTATGCAACAGTTAGTTCCGACCAAGTTATTTGATTGGACGAGAGGTATTCTAGTACAACCGCACTGGGACTTCTAACTACATGTATCACTCCGCGTCTATTAACCGTTAATCGGCGTAACATTAACGTGCGTCATCCATCTTATATTGTAACAAACTTTGCTAAGATAAATATATTTTTGAATTAAATGCTGTCTGGTCGTCAGAAGAGGATGAAGGGAAGAAGCCTTGATACCTCAGCGCACACCTGAGGAAAGGTGTAAGCAAAAAGTAGCAAGCTAGTGTGTTTCCGGTCAGGAAAACGTTTGTGTTGCTAGGCAACGGTCCAGTATAAGCCCAGTCGCGGAATTATTTGTGTTGGCGTTGCAAAATAAATGATGAATTAAAAACAACAAATCGTAATCTGTTGTTGCTTATTTAACTAATATGGCGTTCGTAGGACTTTAATATTGTATAACACTAGTGTGATGTTGCTTAATTATGCTCTCGCCACTAGGGGGTGGTGCAGGTTCCCGCGGCCCTGGCTGAGGTGCACCTGCAGTATCACAGGTGTAAACCCTGCCTGGTTCTCTCCTTTTACACTGCAATCAAAAAAAAAAAAAACAGATTTCACTGAGGATGAATCTCAACACTGAATGCCAAAACCTCTTGCTTGAATCCCAAATTGACAATTTCCTTGATAATCAGAGGAAGTTGGCTTCATTTTGATGGTCTATTACTCCAAATTAAAAGCCTGCCTTTTGAACATGGGCACTTTAAGCACTTGAACTCACATTCTGAAGTCTATATTTGTAACTCGTGCTCGTTGGCACGCCAAGGAATGTGCCAGTATCAACACGCTTAAATTCCACAAAAAAAAAATTCCAGCTAAATGGCCCATTCACAAACAAATCCAGCCTGTCCTGGCCTGATGTGCGCCCTGGCACCGGAGCTGATGCAGCAGCACGCTGATTTACTGTTACCCTGCGCTCCGGACTCAGGTGGGCTTACACCTTGTTGTGTAACTGTATCTACCTGGCGGCAGGTATTGTGTTTGGTGGCGTCCTGTGAGACACGGTGCCATAAAGGACCTGGTTTTCCCGACTGAGAGGGACAAAGGAGAAGCCTGGGAACTGAAACACAGTAGGCAGCCTCTAGTGGAAACTCTAAAGCTGTGATCTGCTCCCAAGTCACTGCGTTGTTTTTGTCATTATAGCGCCCTATAATGTAGACGAGCCTTCCCCCTGTATGATCTAGCTGTGCCTGTGGAGGGTAAAAGCAGGACACAGCTCTTTTTCTCAGTGGTTTGCCTGAACATGACTGAGTGACACTGTGCAGTTTCATGAAGGAGCTCGCCAGACTTTAGATATGGAAGGAGTGTTTACTCCTGCGCCAGAAGGAGAATGAAACATGGTTTTATTTTAGTGGAGTTTACAGACGGTATTTTGTCAGTTGTCAGTTCAAAGGCCCTTCAGCTCGAGCATTGCCTGTTTCCATGTGCGTTCACTTACACAGGTCTCACTTCATGGAAAACATTTCAAGGGAATAAACCCTATACACAAATGATTGTCAAAATAAATTCACATAGCCCACAGCTGAACCGAGGCAGCGTCTGAACTCGTCACGTGATAAAGAGTTAACGGTGTTTCGCAACATAAAGCGTCGCATTTTTAAAGGATAACTCCCGTTGTTTTGGCCACTGTTTCCATCAGTAAAATAATTACTGAATCAAATCGACAAAAAAATGAATCACCAGTCATTCTGCTAATCAATTTTTTTTTATTATTTATTTATGCCACAGTGCCAAATACTTTCTGATTTCTGCTTTTCCATTGTGAGGATTTGCTGCTCCTCTCTGTTTCACATCACTGTAAATCAAATACTTTTGGGTTTGTCAAACAAAACAAGCAACTTGAAGATCTGGGAAAATATGAAAGGGCATGTTTTATTTGACATTTTACAGCCTTTACAGACAAGAAACAATTGACAGATCTTCCAAAAGCTTTTTGTCAGAGTGTGTTTCCAGGTGTGGAAAAAAGTTGTATAAAGCCTTTTGTGTCTGGAGAGCGACTGTGAGGCGCACCACGTTTGAGCAAACTGTGATATCAGCAAAGGGAAGTAAACATTGGAATAAGGGAGTGTCCTACATATCCCACCTCCAAGACATACCTCAAACATTGGCTCAAGTCAAACCAGATCTGTGATCCCTTTTAACTCAGTATGCAGCAAAATGTATTTGACTTTTTATTTGTGTATTTTATATTTGTATTTGTGTTGTATTTGTGTATTTTTTGCTACAATCTGGCATGTTTACATCATGTGGCCTATTTTATACTGATGTTCATTAGAGGGGTAGTTCGGGTCATTTGACTTGAGGTCGGTGCGTTACCTGCAGCAGATTCGGACAGCAGAAAAACGTACTTCAAAAAATACCCAAGGAAAAAAAAAGTGTACGTTTTATTTTGAAAATTTTCACCACTTTATCTTGCTGTCAAACAGCGCTTTTACTTTGAAACTCCAGTTTTCTTGAACTACCTTATTCCTTTTCAAATGAACAAACAGATGAAATAAAACAGCGCCTCCGGTGATGTCACTTGAGTCAGTGTCGGTTGGGTCTGAAGAAAATGAAAGAGTTAGAAAAAAGTGATCATACCTCTCATCCTCTGCTCCAGACGTTACATTAGCCACCACCTGCATGACACACCTGAATCTCCTATCAACCTGTTTGGCGGTCGAGCTGCATTGTGGGTAATGTTGGTGCTATAGTTTTAAAGGAGTTGGGGGTTGGCTAACAGTGAGACTCCACAGACTGAAGAAGAGGAGCGAACGTGATGTAATCGCTGCTTTTCTACAGAGTTAGCATTAAGATGCTAATGGTGTGTGGGCTAACAACAAAAAAATGAAAAAACAAAAAGGTGAAGGCGTCATCATCTGACTGATGATCACAGATTATATCACTGTGCTCCCAGACCTCCGCAATTACTTTGGTGAGTACAGTGTCGTCGCACTTGAGTGAACTACAAAAACAAAACCCAAGTTGTTAAATAAATCACAATTATCCTCGTCTTTATTGCTCAAGATCTAATTTATTCCCCTTTCAAATCTGCAAACAAGCGATGAGCTGAATCACTGTGGCCCTAGGTTTTTTTTTTCTATATTTCCCTGGATGACAGGGGCTGCCTGGTGCTCTGGTCCTCCTCATCCAGCTGCTGAGCAGAGAGGAATCCCTGGTATGACTCAGAAGGGCTCATGTGTTAACTTGTGTTTGGCCGTACAGCTCTCTATCCCTCCGAGCTCTCTGTCATCTGTGATATTGCTGAAATTGGCTTGGGAAAGAAAAAAAAAGAAAAAAAAAAAAGAAAAGAAAGTGAGTGAGAGTGCTGCAGACCAGACTTTCCTCCGTTGTAAATCACTCTAACAGTTTGACTCATCTGAAGATAACAAGCATGCACATATGCACGGGGTAGATGCGCACAAACACACACACACTTGAAAAACACAGACACAAGCTGGGTGATTGAAGATCTGGGACTGGGACCAGGGTATTTCCTGAGGCTGTGATGGTAGGAGTGGCCTGGCCTGTCGCAGCTTGGCAGCTCTCGGTCCATTTGCTGAACTCCCATCAGTGCGTCTCTTCTCTGTGACACCTTTCCAAAATGACAAAGAGGAGCTCTCTGGGGAGATGAAGCTAAAATACCTCCTGCATTAGCATTTCTCTTCTTTGTTGATTCCCAGCCTCAGTCCTGGCTTTCCTTCTCTCCCATCATCCAGCACCACCTCTCCGTCTCTTTCTCTCTCTCTCTCTCTCTCTCTCCCACTGTCTCTCTTTTCGGCTCCATCTGAACGAGTGCCACACTCCCACACAGTGAATGCTCTGAGCCACACATACCCTGTGACCCCGCCCGGCCGCTGTGCTATAAAAAGCCAGTCAGTTTTCATCCAAACCCATGGAAATCAGTAGCAGCGCCAGCCGCCACCCTTACTTAACCCTCCAGTCTACTTCCTGCCAAGGAGCTGCCATTTGTGCCACTGTGCGAGCTCTGCAGAGTACAGGGTGTTGTGAAACTTTGCATCTATTATGATTTTATGCAGTGTTGTTTTTAGCCAAGGCTGAACTCTAGATAGCTGCGCAAACAGTTTATGTAGTTTTTTTTTTGTTGTTTTTTTTTTTTTTATGCAAAGCAAACAGGCAGCAGCTTTTCTTTCTTCAGCAACGGTGATCTTTAGTTAAAGGGAGAAAAGTCTTAAAACCTCTCATTTCTCTTTCTGCTGTTTAGCCATTTATCCATTTCTCAGGTAAAAGTAGCAGTACCGCTCTGTACAAATACTAAGTAAAAGTACTGATTGTGCAGAGTGCTGTATGATATAGCGTCATTTCAGAAAGTATTCAGACCCCCTTCACTTTTTGCATTTAATTCTGTTGTAAATTTAATTTTAAATGGATAAAATTGCCCTTTTTTGCCCATCAATCAACATTCAATAGCCCTTTCTTTATTATTATCTTTATTTGGTGAAGCAAGACATATACATATACATACATACATATATATATAGGTGGGGTGGGGGTGTGAGGGGGGAGTCTGCACCATCCACTGATGGGAGAGCTGCTACTGGGGAGGTGGCAGTTGTTTGTTTAGTTATAGTGATACAGGGCGCAGCACCGGGACGTGTTGTTTGGTTTGGTTTTGTATTGTTATTGAACAGTAATACGGGGCTGCCCCTTCACTCAATAACCCTTACTGACAAAGTGAAAACATTAAAATATTTTAAAGATTTTTACTGAAAAACTGAAATTTTGCATATTCTGATGCTTTACTGTGAAACTCCAAACTGTGTTTTCTTTCATTTTCCCTGAGATGTGTCTTTGAAACATTCGTAATTGGACATAGTTTAGAAACACCTGTGTATTTAAGGTCCTACGATTCGGACTGCATGTCAGGACAAAAGTCCAAGGAGCTCTCTCCAGACCTCCACAATAAAATTTTGTGGCGAGGCACAGATCAGGGCAGAGGTTTAAAACCGTTTCTAAAGGCTTGAGTGTTCCCAGGAGCACAGTGAGCTGAATGATTGTGAAATGGATTAGAAGTTCTTCTGGAGTTGGCCGTCCGGCAAAACTGAGAAACCGGACAAGAAGGGCCTTCGGTCAGGGAGGGTCGCGTCTCCACCGTACAGACATCAGAGTGGTGTCCATCTTCTCATCTGTCTCTCGGGAAGATATACGATGCATCATATTTTATAAGTTATTCCAGATGTTTTACAGGTAAAATCTTAATCTGCAAAGACACTAGTCATTACTGCTACATAGATTTTCGTGACACAAACTGAAGCTGAAGCAGATGATACATAATGTGACAGAGCAGGGAAACCAGAGAGGTAAAATAGACATCATGACACAATAACTCCAGGAATTCAGTGATGATATATAAAACAGTGTAAGACTTGGCGCCTTGTTTGAAATTCGTACCTGCAGGAGGACGGTTGTTGTTGGCCGGCCGCCTCCTGAGAGAAAAACCCAGGCGCTCCGGATGTTTTCCGCGCTGCGGCGGCCTCACTTGCCCCCGTAGGTTTGGACGCGCTTGAGGTTTTAAAAGCAACTAATTAAAGTTTGCTAAGAGAAAATTAACGTTGCTCAAATGTCACCTTGAGGAGGAGGGGGGGGGGGGTTTGGGCTGTGATGTGGGCAGAGGGTCAAGCTTTTGAACGGGAGGGATGGAGGGTGGATGGATGGAGCGGCGGTGGCGGAGGGCGTGAAATGGAGCGGTGAACCAAAGGCCTGAGTGAAGAGTGTTTATCCTCCCTTTCCTTTCATTAGGGGCCGTAAGTAAAGCACAGATATACACTGTTTCACACAGAATAATACACAGCTGCCAATAATCACACTAATCCCAAAATATTTTCTCATGTGTGTGTGTGTGTGTGTGTGTGTGTGTGTGTGTGTGCGGCAACGACAGAAGACGCTCTTCATGTTTAAGCTTAATTAAAAACAGACGTATTAATATATTATCTAAGCAGAGATGGATGGATCTTCATCCAGCTGACGAGGCGATCTACTCTCTCTTGAAGCCAAACACATGGAAGAATGTTCCCGTCTTTCCCTCCGCTGGCACGTGAACATCTCATCCGACGCCGCTTTAAGTATCACTTCTGAGCATAATGACAGCGTTTCTGAGCAAACCGTGCGTTTTATATCACAGCGCAGAGACTCCATGCTGCAGTGTTTAGAGCTCGTGCACCGGCTCTTCCTCCGTGACTGTGTGCACGGTCGTCGCAGGGTCACGCTGCTGCCCTGTGTTTACTTACTTCCTCGGTTATTGTGCGGACAGGTTTATTCAGTAAGGAGTACATTTATAGAGAGTTTGGTGCGAGAGACTTCAAATGACTGTCAGAAAGATTTTCTTTGACGCGAGGTGATGTGTGTTAAAAGATCGAGAAGCGGAATTCAGTTTTTTACAGACTGGGTCTTGTTCTCTTAGTTTTTAGGTTCGTAAAGCAAATTGTGATATTTTTAAACAAACATACAGGCGTTAGACGACAGTGTAAGATACTGGGAAATGAGCGTTTCAGATGAAAATATTGATATCAATCTCATCAAAGGGGAAACTCATTGATTTTTACACATTAAAGTCTGTTGATCTCAGGGAGTGTTGCTGCATATGTGAAACTACAATCACCGCCTCGTGGTTGTCTGCCTCCGCCACTCAGACTAGCCTCAGGTTACTTCCCTGTTTATACAGAGTCACGTAAAATATTAACCATTTGTGTGTGTGTTTTCTGAGGTCACCATGACCTTTGACCTTTGACCAGCAGAGTCCAAGTGAACGTTTGCACAAAATTTGAAGCGATTCTCTTAGAAGTTCTCGAGATGTTGCGTTCACAAGGCCAAAATCGTGTTTTGCGAGATCACTGTGACCTTGACCTTTGACCTTTAGCACCCAAAATCGCATCAGTCCATTCTTGAGTCCTACTGAATGTTTGTGCCAAAATTCGACGCAGTTCCATCGAGGCGTTACTGAGATATCGTGTCCACAAGCATGTGACGATTTGACAGGAAATACAGGAATAGAGGAGCAGGGCGATGACACTGAGCGAAGTTTCCGACCAGCAGGAAGTCGAACCGAGGACTCGCTGCTCGCGGCAAATCTGCGCCCCTGACGACTCAGCTACAGGGTCGCCCCCAGGTTTTAAGGTGGTTTGATATAAAGTATGGAAGGGAAGGGGAGGCAGGCGGCAGGTGGAGTTCGGCTGGAGGTTGCAGCTTGAGTGTTTGCAGGGAGATCTGCGGCTGGGACAGTGGGACGGTGGGACAGTGGGACGGTGGGACGGTGTGACGGTGGGACAGTGGGACGGTGTGATGGGTGACGGCAGACGCACTGTTACGGTGGGACAGTGGGACAGTGTGATGGGTGACGGCAGACGCACTGTTAGCAAACGGGCGCGAGGGAAACAGCAACTCACACTGGAATTTACTCAAGGAAAGAAAAGTGGCGGAGAGCATTTCTACTGAATTGTAGACTGAACAACCTGGCGACGAGCGGAGGGGGAAGCCGGAGTTCTCGAACTTTGAGCCTGATGAGATGATTAACCGCAGGTGTGAAGTGGAGCCAGGAGCAGAGAAGCCAAGCAGCCCAAAACACACACACACACACACACACACACACACACACACACACACACAGAGGAGGAGGAGACACTCGGGAGAACAGTTAAACGGAAACAGAAACACAAGGGAATAAAAAAAAAACTGTGACACAAACCACTTCATGTGTTGTCAGTCGACGTCGGCTCCAGGCTACATCAGCCACTAATATAACTCTGGCAGTCGTGTTGCATCATGGGTAATAACGGCTTTTAAACTGTCCGTTGTGAGTCTGACGTGTTATAGGGGAGTAGATACAGAGCTAGAGTCGATGCGTGGTTAGACTAGCTTAGCATAACGACATAGCATGGCTCTGAAAATATGCTCGACGAGAGCTGTTCCCGTTTACCCGGGAAGTCGGATGTTGGAGCCAGGAATGATGTAACACCTGAGGTCGGGTGTTGTTGTTATTGTTGTTGTTGTTGTTGTTGTTATACAAACACCACAGCAACATGTCCACAGATACACACAGAAGTGCCAATAAACAGTATGTCACTGCAGCTCTCACTTCCGTTGATGCGCAGATCAGCCATCTTGGATTTTGAGGTCAGGGTTGATGAGGTTTGTCAGAGATCCGACTTCAGGGAAGGTGTTCCAGTTCCAACAACTAGACCGAGCCCGCAATGTCTCACAACTACAGCACTGATTGCGGTTGAAACCTCGTACAGACATTTCTGATCCACTGGGAATGAAACCTAATAACGCCGACTTTAACCCCTTGACTTTTCCTCATGACGTTCATATTTGCACCCGGGAACGCTGCCGGTGAGTTTTCGGGGAAACGAAGCGTCACACCAGATTTCCGAATCAACATAATTTTCACATTAATCATTTCAAACACTTATTCCTGAGTCTGACTGAAACAGAAGCCCCCTGGAACGGCCAGTATGACTAACTACATAGAGATGACATCTGCTATAAACAGAACCTTGACTTTATGGCTAACATGTTAGCAAACCGCCTTGTTTACACATTAGCATTCATGTCTTTGGCAAACCTGTGCACTAATCAGTCTCCTTTTACGTCTGGCCTTCTCCAACTGCTCCTGCCGGCTGAGTTAAAGTACAATCCACCAGATGAAACCGGACAGTACTGACACTAATTATAAACCCCTTTGGCAAGTAGAACCGGATCCACCGGTAAAGACAGAATCAGCGTCTTGATCAACGAAGCGCGTCGAAAGCGATCTGGATAAGTTTGTTCGGTGACATGCCAAAAAAACAAAACAAAAACAGACTTCTGTAAAAAACACGAGCCCATTGGTCGTCCGTGCAGCTTATCATTATTATTATCTTTAAGCTACATAAATCAGTAGCTGCTCCTTCTTATACAGTGAACATGAACACACTCGAGTTTTTGGTGAAGGTGGCAGTAATGCACCATAAAGCTGCGTGCCAACCGCCAAAAAAACATCAGAAGAAGAACTGTTTCACGGCAGCGCCCAATGGTTTCAGGCGCCCGGTGTGCGTTTGCAGACTAGCGCTTGGTATTCAAATTCAAACAACGCGGGGGTGCGGAGCCCCGTCAGACTCCAAGTGTTTGATTATAACAAAGCCGTCTGTGAGTCGGTGGTGGTGAACAGTAACGTGCTAACGGCCGGCGGACGGGGATACATGTGGGTATAGGAATCACTCAGAGCAGCTCATCCGAATCTGTGTGAACTGAACTCTGAGAAACTTCAACACTGATAGAAGTTATCTGCTCATTATGTGTTGCTGAGAACGATCCCAGAGGACAAGAGCAGGGTCTCGGTGAGGAGGAGGAAGGGATGAGATTTCACCCCCGGGGATCTTCCTCTGGCATGTGTAGACACACAGAAAGCAGAATTTCACACAGGGCCGACAGCAGCCCGGGAGGAATCGGTGAGTGTTCGAAAAGTGTTTTCTGAAGCCCCTTTTTTTTTTTTTTGCCATAAAATGAATCTGATAGACCAACTGGGTTTTGGATACTGCAGCGCTTTTTCCCACTGAATTCTCCACTTGGCCCCTTGATGCCTGCATTTATTCAAGTTTGAGGAACTGTTCTGTTAATCCTGCACTTCTGTAACTTGCTGAAATTGTTGTTTACAAAGCTGGAAGAGAAATTAATATGAAATCTTCTGGGACTTTTAAAAAAATAAAAAATAAATAAATAAAACTGAAGGGAAATCCCTTTTCCACCTGATATCACTTGTGCCTCCGCAGTGTTTAATAAATAAGTACTCACCTATTTCTGCTTTTTAGACAACTCCAGATTTACAACCCGATGTCTTTTGGAGTGTGTTTCATATCCTCTCTGACCGCTCTTGCTCTTATTACATTCACAGGGCGCAGTAGCTTGAGTTGTTAAGTGGACACACGGTCACGCACAGCCCCTGGCTGAGATTGGACGAATTAGATCTGCAGGGATGTGCGGGGTCCGCACGCCTCGGCGATCATGGTTTCGCATATGGCAAAACCGTTTAAGCCGAAAAAGATCATCCCTGTCCTGTGTTCACTGAGGCAAATGAAGATGATAATACGCACTTGTGAGGGATCATCACAGACCTGATGAGGAGCAGAGACGCAGCCAATGAGCAGCTAGTTAAGTCACTGTGTTTCTCTGGTATAAAATAAATACAAAAGCAGATTTAAAATATAAAAAAAAAAAAAATAGAAAATATGGAAATTAGCTTCTATCAGCACATGGGTACTTTTTTTTTTTTTTTTTTTTTTTTTACAGCCCATGGTTTGAACCTCTAAATGGATGTTTATTGCCAATGCTGAGTTAAAGATGGATGTTTTATGTGTGCATCCCCATATAGCTTTCTGTTTTTTTTCTTTCCTATAACTGTGAATGAGCCACTGGGGATGTGGGGACTGGGTCAGGAAATACCGATGTGGAAGGCAGTGAGTCTCCTTAGGATTCCTCTGGCTGGGAGGCCCTCTCTGACTGGCCAGGCTGGAATCTGCAGGAAAGAGGAAACAGGTCGGTTAATGCACCTAGTGATCCCTCTCATCAGACTGCTGCAACCTTTCAAAGGCAGAGAGAGAGAGAGAGAGAGAGAACCAAATACCATTTTTTCCCAGAGAGGAACTAGGGCTCAGCATTCCTGGCATTGCCACTGGCCTCCAAACAATCCATACTTTATCCTGTGTGTGCCGGGAGAGTGAATGGCCGCAGTGTGTGAGACTCACAGGACCAGTTTGCCCCGGCGGAGGGAGAGCAGCCAATGTTGCCGGCGCACTCAGAGCCCCGGACCTGGCCCGGCCTCCGTCCCCTAGCTGTTAAGCCAAACACTGGGACGTCTGAGACGGCACTGTTGAGCCACCGCACAGGCCAGACCACGGCTCAAAACACACTCCAGAAAATAAACAGGCCAGGGCCCAAGAAGAGCAAATATTTGATCAATCTGAGAAAGGCGAAAAAAGAGGATGAATGTGCCGAGGTGCAAGAGGGAGGGAGAGGAGGGGAAGGAGAGGAGGGGAGGCGAGGATGGCTGGAGATGAGAGAAGCTGCCATTGTATAATTCACACTTTGTGAAATGAAATGTAGATTAAATGGGGGGGGGGGGGGGGGGGGG